>NW_010972600.1:1578539-1585934 GCF_000737465.1 Haliaeetus leucocephalus
GGCCCCCAGTTGCTGCTCAAGGGTCCCCAGTGTTGCTCGGGGGTCCCCAGTGCTGCTCGGGGTGTCCCCAGTGTTGCTCAGGGGTCCCCAGTGCTGCCGGGGTGCCCCCAGTGCTGCTCAGGGGTCCCCAGTGGTGCTAAGGGGTCCCCATCGCTGCCCGGGGGTCCCCAGTTGCTGCTCAAGGGTCCCCAGTACTGCTCGTGGGTCCCCAGTGCTGCCAGGCTGCCCCCAATGCTGCTAGGGTGTCCCCAGTGCTGCTCAGGGATTTCCTGTGCTGTCTGGGTGCCTCCAATGCTGCTCAGGGGTCCCCAGTGCTGTCCAGGGGTCTCCATTGCTGCTCGGGGTGCCCCCAATGCTGCTCGGGGGTCCCCAATGCTGCCAGGTTGTCCCCATTTTTGCCCCTCGCTGACCCCATCTCTCTGCAGGCAGCACGGCTGCAGGCAACGATGCCCGTGGAGCCCCTGATCTGCGCCGACACAGCCACGCGGTGAGTCCCGACCCCCGAGGGGATGGTGGGCAGCGGGGTGCTGCGGCCACCACCCCCCGGCGAGTCCCTCCTGGGTGCCACATGCTGTCCCCTGGCCCTGTGGGGGACACGTGTCCCATCGCTGACACCATCCCCATCGCGTCCCCGGGATGGTGGCACGTGTCCCTGCAGGGTGAGCTCCGTGCTTAACCGGGATGTGAAGCAGTTTGGAAAGAAGCACATGTTCGACACGAATGAGGAGACATGCTGGAACTCAGACCAGGTGGGGGGATGAGGATGGGGGAAGACAGAAGGGTGGGACGGGAGCCGTGCACATGACGAACGCCCCGCTCTCCCCACCGTGACGGAGCCCTGGTGTCATTCCTGCCTTCAGGGCACGTGCCAGTGGGTCACCCTGGATTTCCCTCGCACCGTCAAGGTCTCACAGCTCCACATCCAGTTCCAGGGAGGATTCTCCAGCCGGCTATGCACGCTGGAAGGTAAGGAGCTGGTTTGGGGGGCACGAGGGTCCCTCTGCCTCAGTTTACCCACACCTGGATCCCACAGCTGTTTGTTGTGAGGCCCAGAGGTATTTGTTAGCGTTCCTGAAACCCAAGAGAGGCTGAGGCCGTGGGCTGGAGCAGAGAGGGGTGAATACCAAGGACCTGGAGTTCTCCAGGACACTTTGGGTGCAGATGGGAACCTGGTCCTTTAGATGGACCACTGCTGCCAGCCCTGCAGCAGAGCCAAGGCAGGGAAGATTTTTGGGGCAGCCGAGGCCGTGGCAGCCGTTGGCGTCTCCCCCATCACGTGAGCCTCCGCACGGCTGCTTCCACCCTTGCCCTCCGCAGGCTGCAGAGCAGGTGAAGAACTGGTGAAAATATCTGACCTGTACCCCGAGGACATCAACGCCATGCAGATATCCTTTGCTGTGCTGCGGGCTGGGTCGAACGGCTTGGCGGGTGGGCTCAGAGCCACCCGCGGCTGTGGAGGGGTGGGGGGGCAATGGCAGAGCTGCAATTTAAACAACAGACCTGTTGGGTGCTTGTTGGCACTTTGCTCCCACTAAAGCAACTCAGCGGAGCTGGAGCAAATCCGGACATCACTGGCTACAGTGCACCGGGGTGCGAGCCCCACGTGGGCCCCCCCAGAGCAGGTCTCCCAAATGTCATGGTATCCCCCTGCCTATTTTTCTCCTTTACGGGCCCTGCACAGATTCCAGGTGGAGGAGATGGTGCTGGATAAGCTGAAGATCACCTTTGAGAACAGCACTGACTTCTTCGGGAGGATCGTGGTGTACCACCTCGGGGTGCTGGGGGAGAGGCTCTAGGGCAATGGTGAGGGACAGCGTGGGGGGCCGCTCTCCCATCACCCGCGTTCCCCCACAGGGACTCTGCTGCGTAGGGGGAAACGGGACAGCAAATCCCGCCAGCAGGGATGTGCTGCCCCCAATTCCACCCCAAGGCTCTGAGAGGGGACCCCCAGCCCCACGGGATGGCAGTGACAGAGGGACACCAGTGCAGAGATCCATGTGCTGGACTTCCAAGCCTTTGGTGGGACACAGCTTGTGTAACCAGCTGAATAAAAGGTGTCCCAGCTCCTTCCCGGCTGCTCCTTGGGCAAGTGCCACCCCGGGACGGAGCCCTTCAGGGTTTGCCATGGCAAAGCCAGTGCATGGCTTGAGCAGGAGAGAGGAGAAGTGCCCCCTCCATGTGCTGTGGGCTCTGGCTGTCTCTCACCTTTGCTAACCACCCCTGAACTTCTTGGAGCGGCTGTTTGTGGCCTCGCGGGGCTCCGGCTTGGGATTGCAGCGTGCCAGCTGTCGGCCGGGGCCGTGCCGTGTTCCTGGCTGGCAGGGTGATGCTTCCTGCAGGGTTTTGCTCCTGCCTATGGATATTTCCCTGGCTGGTTATAGTGCTGAGTGCAGGGAGGGCTTGGCAAGATTATGGGTGTAAGACAGAACTTCCCTCTTCAAAGAGGCAGCTCTAGAGAGGGCACTGGCGGGGTGCAGGCCTTGAAGAGGCTGGTTGGCCCAGTTCCCCTCGCGGTTCCCCAGTAGCTGCTGCTGGGATCGGGGACTGGCAGCTGTGACAGGCCAAGGCAATGGACAAGGCTCCACACGGCTGCTTTAGAGTTTACTTCCAATAATGCAATACCTGAATGCGCACACGGACAAAGCAGCTGAGCCCAGACAGCGCAGAAATGCAGCTGCCATGAGAAACGAGTGTCCCAGCGTGCGAGGCACTGTGGCTGTGCCACCCTCCAGGAGAGGCATAGATCCAGTGAGGGCAGGCAGTTCCCGACTTTCTCCGCATGCTCCTTGCTCGAAGCATCGTGCTGCTGCCCGTTTTGGGATGGCTGGGTGAGGCCACGTTGGTCCCAGAAGAGAGCCCTGTGTCAGCCAGGAGAAGCGCTGGTGCTGCAGCAGTGCAGTGTGAGCTGCCATGTCACTCTAGCTCCTTGTTCTGAAATAGCTTGAGGATGTGATTTTCAATAACCTGTTGGACTAACGGAGGGGAGAGAAGTGAAACCCAGGGTAGCCAAGCCGGTGAGAAGCCAGTGCTGCTGTGGGCAGGACCTGGTCACCATTTTGCTCCCATTTTCCAGTGGAAGGCTGGAAAACCCCTGTCTCCAGGGGACATCTCCCCTGTCCCATCCCTAACGCCAACACAGCTCTGGTTTGGGAGCAGGAGCAAGGGGAACAGGACCCATCTTGATTTCTCTGGCTTAGTTTCTCTATGTGGCAGAGCAGGGAGCTGTGGTGGAAGGTCAAAGAAAGCCCCAAGCAGGGCTGGAAGCTGGGAATTGCCTGGAGGCTTTTTGGGGAGGGAAGGCAGGGGTCCCTGCCAGACATGGAGGGGACACTTGCCTTTCTTGTGTCCCAGGGCCACGGCCAGATCCATCGGGGTGTAGCCAGAATCTGCCTCCATCGTCAGGTCTGCGCCGCGAGCTGCAAGCAGGCAGTGGAGATCAGGGCACGGCACTTCTCTGCCGATGTGGCATCCCCTCTGGGTCAGGCACAGGGTGAGGGGACCCCAAAAAAGGTGCCCGTCCTGGCTGGGCAGCCCCCCATGGCTGGAGGGCTGCTCAGTTTCTCCCCCCAGGCGTGTCACGCTCTGTCCCCAAGGCGGTTACCAACGAGCAGAGATTTGAGGCCAAGGACTAAATGCAGATCTTCCCCGTTACCTAGTAGGGCCTCGACACACTTGACGTGATTGCCGCGCACGGCGTAGAGCAGAGGAGTGCCACCGTTCTGCAGGGAAAGGGAAGGAGCTGTGTCACTGTTGGCTTCGCACAGGGCCGCGCTCATGCAGCTCCTGCTTCTCCTGGAGCAGTAGGTCCCCGACCCACTGGGATCCCCTTTCTGCCCTGTCCCAGCTCTGGACTGGGTGTTTTCTTGCAGAGCAGCTCTGCGCAGGTTTTATTCTCTGTATGCCATACAGTAACTTTTAAATTGTGTAATTTTAAAGACAACCTTAGGTTCTGAGCGCTGTTTCCTTGTGGCTGGTAACATCACCAGTGTGAACAACTGAGGAAACCATTTAAAATTATTATTCAGATCAATTTCTCAAAACAACTGCATGAGCAGGCAAACGAGTGCTGTGAGCCTGGGAAGCATCTAGGAGAAAAGCATTGCTGCTAACTCAGCCCAGAATGATGTGAACTCGCTGCTGCTTTTTAAAAGGAGCTTTGCGGAGCCCCATCCGGGGCTTGGTGTCGCTCCCAGCACTGGCGTGATCCCTGCAGCGGCAGCCTGCACCCAGCGGCACTCACCCAGTCATAGATGTTGATATCCACGTTCCTCTCCAGCAGCATGATGACAATGTCGGTGTAGCCACCCATGCTGGCCAGGGACAGGGCGCTCTCCCGCTCCTTCGCCAGCGCGTGGGGGTCAGCGCCCTGGGGACGGCACAGGCATTAGCCCCGATGAGTGAAGGAGCCCTGCTGAGACCTGAGGCACTCAGCACAGGCTGGGTACCCCAGGGGGGCTGATCATGGAGCCAGGTCCTGACAGCCTCATGGGGCAGAGATGGCTCACGTGTTCCCAGTGACCTCTCCTTTACCAAAATCCTTACTGGGCATATTTTAATCATAACCAAACATCTTGGGTGAGGGCTTAAAAGCCCTTCTGCAGTGTCAGTAAACTAAGCATGATGGTTCCTGTTACTCAGCCCTTTTTCCCATGACTAGTAGCAGTGCTACCAGCCCTGTCTAGATGCCTGTACAGTACCCACCATCTCTTTTGTTACTGATTTACCTAGAAAACCTCCCTGTCTTCCAAGCCCTGCCAGCCACAGACCTCTCCTGGATTTCATTATGGCCTTTATCAATGTCTCACCTCATTTATTTTAGGTTCTGTTTCTCTCTGGTAATGCATTGCAATTTTGCTGCTAATACAGTAACAGAGCCAGAGTTTGGCCAGCGCTTGTAGCGTGAGCATTTGCTGATCACCGGACACATGTGGATGTGGGACTGAGCTTTGGGGAGCAGCTTGATCCAGACTGCAGGGGGATCTGGTTCCTGCTCATCCCCCGACAGTCCTCAACTGCAAGCCTGACACTCAAGGACGATGCAGCAATGAGTTCATTAACTGCAACGATACCTCGGCGAGCACATTTGCTGGCAGATTACAGGGCCCAAGTGATAAGCCTGATCTCAAATTACCAATAAGCAGATATTTAATTACAAACAGTTATTGCTAACTGTGAGATAAGGCTCTTCATGCTCCTGACTTAGCTCACAGCCCAATGGGGAGTAGCATCCGACAGTGTCTGAGCCATTAGCTCTGCAAACGTGTCTTGTTTGGTGCCATGGGAAAGATCAGCTGAGATGGTACCAGGATAGTGCTGGACAATTTGGCAGCCACCAGGGTTGGAGATGGGACATCTCCTGTTAACGAGGTGCTGTGTGAGCGTGGCCTTACCCATTCCAGCAGGTGACGGACCATTTCAATCTCTCCGAAGGCTGCAGCCCAGATCAGCGGTGTGAAACCTCTCTCATCAGGTTTATTTACCAAGTTCTCGCCTGCACAAACATGGATGAGACATTGTAAATAGGAAGGGTAAAGCCTTCTCTGCTCCCTGTCCTCCCAGTAAACCCAGCAAAGGCTGTAAAACTAAGCTGTGGGTTTATCAAAGAGAGTGCTGTGACCTGGCAGGACTCTGCATGATCTGGGGTCAGAACCCAAAGAGATGTACCTTTCCGAAGATGCTCCTTCAGCTGGCTGAGCTCACCTTGGGCAGCAAGCTGGTGGATGGACAATGCTGGGGGGATAGAAAGAATTCACCCATCAGGACAAAATGTTTCCCCAGCTCAGCAACCACCATCTGCAAGTGGGTCCCTGCAAGCCTGGCGAGGTGGTAACTGGCCAGCCCCCATCTAAGCCCCCAAAAGCCCGAAGTGTAACACCCTTCTGCCGCTCAGCAGTGGGGACAGCCAGCCACGGCAAGTGCTGAGAGCAACAGCACTGGAGGGAGCAACCTGAGAGACTGCCCCAGTGGACACTGAACAGCGTGGCAGCAGGAGACAGAGGCTCCAGCCCTGCTGTCCCTCTGTTCCCCCTACAACCCATACGCATCTGCGTCTGAGATGCGCAGCCCCGCTCTGCCCGGTGGTACTCACTGTCCAGCGTGGCTGGGAGGGCTGAGACCTCATTGCCTCGCTGCCTGTTCGTCAGTGTGTTTGTGTGCTTCAGGGGGAAACCTGTTCCAGAGAGAGGAGAGAGTCAGGGCATGTCTCCTCTGTGCACAGGGAGGAACAACACTGACTTGAGGCCAAGAGCGTCTGTTCCCTCCTGTCCCTGGCAAAAACTGAGTCCTGCAAAAAAGGAGTTATTCCCTTGCAAGTAAAGAGCCTGGAGGCTGAGGTTTGACCAGTGCACAGGGACCAACAGCTGAGCAGGGAAGATAAAACAGCCCGAACAGCTGCCCAAGGAGGGGCAGAGTCCATCTGGGGCACCGCAGGAGGCAGGGATCTGGCATTAATGACATAATTGCACACGATATACTGCAGAGGACAGCCTGGGGGATGCACTCAAGTTCATCCTCATATTTCCTCCCCTTGAAGATCTCCACTTGGAAATCTCAATGTGTTTTCAACAAGCGATTCGCAGTTTAATTAGGAAAGTATATGAAAAGAGTTTGCCATCTCCAGTTCCACTGCGTGGAGCTGCAGTGACCTCTCACTGCTGGCACAAGTCATCACCAGGGTCTGGGTTTGGACTTGGCCTTGCCACATTGTGGGAGGGAGTGGCAGCAGAAAAAGACTTTTTTCTAGCTGCCTTTGTGGGATGAGAGATCCAGATGACCTCTCCCACACCTGTCTCCCGCTGAGGCTGCACCTGAGCATCTGTGAGCACCAGGCTCTGCATCACTCACTGTCAAGGGCCAAGAGCTCGGTGCTCCTCTGCCTGTCCATCGAGGCAGTCGAGGGTTTCGGGAGAGCGTCTCTTCCACCTACAAAACAAGGGCGGCCATTAGGGACCTCAGTTCTGCTTGTTGGGGAGCAGGCTGGGCTCCACAAACGGCACGAGACCCAACCGGCACGGCAAGCACCCCGCGTGCACCCCAATCCCCAGGATGGAGGGCACGTTAATCCCAGTTTACAGAGCGACAGACGCTGCAGGGTCCCGGGTTCGTGCATGCCCCGTCTTGGCTCCCACCGCCCCGTCACCCCCAGCACTCACCGTCCCTGCGGTCCAAGCGTGTCGTGTCCTGGTCCGGCCGCAGACATCCCGGGGGAACACGGCTGTCCCCCGTCCCCCTGCTCACAGCCAGCTTCTCTGCGGCTGCTGCTCCCTCCACTCCGTTTTCATCTTCTTTTGGCACCTCCCGGGCGTCCCCGTCATTTGGGGGGGTCTCCACGAGACGATCGACTGCCACTTCACCTTCCATGGGACAGCTGCCACAGAACAAGGCGTTAGGAAGGGG
>NW_010972600.1:1585967-1586201 GCF_000737465.1 Haliaeetus leucocephalus
GGGGACAGCGGGGTGGGGGGGAAGCACCAAACTCCTCGTTGCCGGCAGGCGCAATTTTTGGGGGTCCCCCCCTTGCCCCTCTCCGACCAGCCTCCCCACAAAACCTCCGGTTGTGGGAGCATCGCGAAGATGTACCGGGACCATCACCGAGCACGGTCGCTGAGCGGACCGAGCCAGGGCGGGTCGGAGGGACACCCCCCCCCCCAAAACCACCCCACACCCACCCCCCCCCCC
>NW_010972600.1:1586901-1601015 GCF_000737465.1 Haliaeetus leucocephalus
CCTGGAACACTCAGCCGGGGCTGGGGGGGGGCTGAGGCGGAACGGTGGCGTTGGGGCGATGTTTCCAGCCGGGACCGTTTGCGCAGCGGGGTGAGGCGCCGCCGCTGTTTCCAGCCGGGGCGGTTTTGGCCGGCGCCGGCGGAAGCGGAAGAGGCGGTGGGGCGGGATGGAGGAGCCCGAGATGCAGCTGAAGGTGAAGAAAGGTGGGAGCTGGGCCGGGGCCGGCGGGGGTGGTCGGGCGAACGGCGGCTCGGTGGGGGCCGGCAGCCGCGGGATCGGTCGCCGCAGGGCTCTGAGGGTCTGAATTGGCCGGTGGCGACAGGACGCCGGGTGTCGTGACAGGGCGCGGGCGCGACAGGGCCCTGCGGCGACAGCAGGAGTCGCGACAGAGGCCCTGCGGGTCGTGAGAGAGAAAGGTACGACGGCGGCGGGGCGAGTTGCGACAGGGTGGGTGGTGGCAGGGCACCGCAGTGACAGCAGGGCCCGGAAAGGCACCGCGAGGTTAGTCACGATGGGGAACTGGAGGTCGTGACGGGGCAGGGGACGACCTGCCCCGACAGTTCGGGACTGGTGGAGCCCCTGTGGGTCCCCCCGGCCCCTCGGACCCTGGCCTTGCTGTGGGGAGCTGCCCTGTGTCCTCCTCTCCTGACACGTCCGCTCTTTACCTGCCCCACTGCGAGGGTCTGTGGAATTACTCGTGTCAGGACAGACGGACAGCAGCTGTGTCTGTCCCAGGTGGGTATAATTATTCCTGTGAAGTTTTGCATTCATTCCCATTTGCATTCTGAAGGCTCGGCGTGTCTGCCGATGTTACAGAACTGGGGTATGTGAGCAGCTGTCACTGAAACAAAAGCTCTGAAAGGAGGAAGAGAGAATCCTTATCCTTAAAATAGAAAATTATGCAGAAGCTGAAAGGTGCTCCGCTTCAGCCTGGTGAAAACGCTCCCTGATTCAGCCCCCCACTATGAACAATGAAACCATCTCTGATTTTTGTGTCTCTTAATTATTAAGAGCTGTCACTGTTCTCCTTGCAAACCTGGAGGGAAAGAGAGATCAGAGCTGTGATGTAGCTGTGCAAACCACCAGCTGAAAAGGTGTTCCTGTGTGGAGGGTAGTCCGGATGGAGGTTGGGCCAGGATGAGAGGGCTGGAGGGAGGGGAAGCAGCTCAGCAGGCAGCTTGGAACGGCACCAAAGCTTCCTGAGCCCTGGTCTGCAGCCACTGTGTCTCCTTCAGGGACATTTTTAGGATGTCACCTGGGGGAAGTGTCTGGAGGGGAGGAACAGAAGGACCCTGCAGCGGAGGGTGGCTGACATGCAGGAGAGCTCGGGGCTCTGAGCAGAGACAAACCCGAACAGCTGGTACAGAGACAGGGAACCTCCAGACCGGGAGATGCCGGCATTCCCAGGTGGATGGGGTGGCTGCAGGCACAGGAATGGGAGCCAGGCCTCTGCTGGGCTCTGCTCATCTCCTGGCCCACTCCAAGCTGGTCAGAAAGGGCCCAATGATGGGCATAACCCAAGTGGTCCCTGAAACCAGAACAACCAGAGCTCGTAGGGGACCGTGGAGGTGGTGACATCTCGGGCTGGTCTGTCTGTGGCTGGAGGCAAGCTCATCGCTGGCTGCAGATGCTGTTATGGGGAGAGTGGAAACAGAACTGCCTGTTTAGTGGGATTTTGCTTTCACATCCTTCTCAACAGACTAGTTATAAAAAAATATGTGGGATTTTGCTCTGGTCTCTTCATAGCTGTGTTGGGGACGGGACCAGCGCTCCAGGGCAGCCTTTCCAATCCCGCCTTCACCTCTGTTGCTCCCTGTTTTCCATAACTCTGTTGTTTTTCTTGTTGCAGTTACGGACAAATTCACAGAGAGCATGTACGTCCTGGCCAACGAGCCCTCCGTGGCACTGTACCGGCTGCAGGAGCACGTGCGGAGATCCCTTCCAGAGCTTGCACAGCACAAGGTGAGTCGTGCTTTGCTTTGGACTCCAGAGCTGTGACACAGTTGGGCACAAAATGTTTTCCTGACTTGGCACGTCATCCCTGTTTCACCTCCCTGGGAGGGGGGAGCGGGAAGGAGGGAGGAAATTGGCTATCGGGGTGCAAGGTGCTGCGGCACCCCGGCTCGGTCTGAACTGGAGGGGATGAGGGGATGTTGCAAATTTACCTGCGGACCTGAGGAAAAAAGCTGGAGAGTCCGACCCCAACCCCATGCTCATACGGCTGGACTCATGTGGAGACAAAGAAAAATGAGTAGTCTCTTTTGTACAAGAAGGAGGGAGATGTTAAATCTTATTCCCCCTGCCTATGCTGCGAGATTTTTATTTCCTACATAAAATAAAGGGGAGGGTGAGAGGAGGGAAGGGGGAGCGTGAAGAAACAAGTGCGAAGAGCCCGCATGAGGGAAAGCAGGATAATGAATCGCATCTCACAGCTGTGTTCCTACTTTCCTCCAGAGCACGGAGCACAGACACTTTAATGCCGGCCTTGTTGTCCTTCTCCCTCTTCTGCCAGTCATGATTCATTAGGAGTGATGTCTCATGAATAGATTACTGCTTCATGTCTATGCTAATGCACTGTCAGGCCCCATTTTTCACCTTTGCTTTACAGCCCTGGTTTCCAAATTAACCTGGATTGTGACACTTTATTATTCAATTATTTATTAACGTTTTATATACGTGTCTGTGTGCAATGGTAGGCATATAGAGATGTATATGTATGTATAGCACATGCTGATGCGATTGCATCACTGGCATGCAGGAGGCAGGTTTGTAATATTATTCCTGAGCTGTCACTTGCTTTCATTTAATCAAGATAGTCCCAGTTTCAGGGAATGTGTCCTGAACAAAAGGAAATTGAGCAAATTGTATGACAAGTCATGCAGAGGGAAGAGATCAGTTTCCATCACTGAACAGTGCATAACAGGGATGAGAGCGAGGGGCAGTGCGGAAGCGCTAATGGAAGTGACAGCTGAGCGAAGGCACTGGACACAGAGCATGTTGTTAGGCAGCAGGGTTTATGCTGGGCAAGATCTCTGAAAACCTTTGATTCTCTCATTTTCCCTGCTCGGCATGCTCATCATGGTTACCCGCAGTGTTCTGTGACCTCTCTGGCTCATCTAAGTTCATTTCCTAGCTGCAGCCATCCAAGAGAATTCTCTTTTGTAGCCAAAATTGCTGCTGTTTTCCACTTTGTTCCTATGAGAAAGGAGGTCACGCTGTCCTGTGGATGCCAGCAACAAATACAAGGACCCTGCGTCCCCCCTGTGACTGCAGCCATCACAAGCATCAAATACATTTGGTCTTTGATGCTTTCATGTTCAGCCTTGCAACCTCCCTCCTGCCCTGGCCACTAGCCCCAGTTGGGGCAGTGGTGGCCTTTGTACACGAGGAAGAGTTCTCTGTGCTCCCTGCAGTAATGGTGCAAGTCAGGACAAAGCTGAACCGACCATGCAGTGCCCTTTGCCCCAGGGCACTGCCCCAGTGCCACCCCAGTACCTGTTTGCCTCTTTAGTGTTCAAAAACGTTTCCTGATGCTTGCTCAGAAGTGCTGCTGTTTACGTCCATTTCTTTTTGCCCACTGCTTGGGCACTTCCAGCTTCTTAACTGCCTTTCTGGTTAGTGACTGTGTGTTTAATGGTGCACTGATGTGGCAAGAGCTAGGAGAAAATGGAAAGAAAATTATTTGTGGCAGCTGGAACAACAGCAGATCCAGAGCTGCTGCTAGTGACTTTTCCTCCAGCCTTGTCAGCTCCTGAGTTCATTTTGTTCCAAGGCTGCAGCATCATGTTTGGGAACATGCTCTCCTCCCTGCTGGTAACCAGTCCCTGGTAGGAACTGAGAGACTTAAACATAACTCCATTAGGCCAGTGTCCTGACTGTGCTGCCAGGCTGCCGGTAGTGGGCTTGTGGCCAGGTTTTTTCCACTGTTCTTGATCCCACTCTCATTTTATCCCAGTTTCAGGCCTTCCTGTTTGCAGTGCACAGGCTGGGCCTGTCAAGCCCTTGAGCCCAGACAGCCAAACCCTGGGAGAGAGGGGTGTGCTCAGGGCCCTGACAGGGCCATCGTCACAGCAGAGCATTCAGTTAGATGGGGATGGATATTTTGGGTGGCTCTGCCAGAGCCCATCGGCTTTGTGGCTAGAGACTGGAACAGGAGGGTGTCAGCAGGCTGTGCACCATGAAAACGCTGTCAGATTTTATCTAAATCAGAGCAAAGGCATTAAAGTGAGGTGGTTTTAATTCTTCAGAACAGAAGAGAAGAAAAAGAAACATTCTGTGTGGATCTGTTTTCAGGTAAATTAGTCCCAAGATGTAAGTAATGTATAATGGAGACAGGATTTATTGGCGTTTTCCACTTTCCTTCAGCCATGCAGCAGCTCCATCTCTGGCTGGCTGAGTTCTCCTGAGATGCAGCCTTTGAAATTCCAAGGGGATTAAACCTAGGAAAAATTGGGAGGGAGGGAGCTGGGAGAAAAGTTTCTGCAAGGAGAAGGTCACCTCCATGCCTCTACAACAAGCAACTTTGTATGATTTGATAAAACAATAATCTTAATACCTTCCTCACCATCTCAAACTCTCCAAGCAGATTTACCACCTCCCAGATAAGATACAGCGTGATGCAAGGCCCTCACTGCCTCTGCGCGTTGTAGCTGCGCTGCTAAGCCCCGCTCCACCCAGAGCAGCCTTTCTGGATTTCGCCTGGTCTTTTGAGAACTTACATCTCCTCATTAATTTACTTCCAAGCAACAGTAATATATCATTAGTGCTATTGTATATTAATAGCTGGTTTTAGTTCTTAAACTGCATCCAAGGGCATGTCCTGGGAATTTCAAGAAAGGACATCAAGAAAAGATTAAGAAGTGAGGAGCTCTAGGGAAGGGCTCTTGTTCCTAATTAAGGACATGAAAATCCCAGGAAGTGGTGGGAATGCTGGGAACAGACATCACTGGCTCTGATACTGGGAAATGATTAAAATCTACTGGTGCTCAGAAACAGCAGGACCACAGGCAAGTGGCTGTGACACATACGACTGAGTCAGTGCCATGTCGGGGCCTAAATCATTGTTAAAGATCATCTGGCACCTCTTGGAGAGAGCGGAGTGAGGAGCTGCAGGCAAGTTTCTGCATCTTTTGCAGCTGCCTCTGCATGCGAAGCTTGTTCCCAGCAACAGATACAGTTGTGTAAAACACGATTGGACTCTGGGATGAGCTCAGTCTCTGCGGGGTTGTGAGTCCTGGGTCGAAGGACCCTCTCCTGCAGAGAACTGCCTAGAGCATTGCATGTAGAGGCTTGTTTCTTTTGTAGTTTAAAGCTATGTGGTCAAGTGTCCTGATGTAGGGGAGGCTTTGAACAGCAGAAGTGATTTTGGATGCCGTCCAAGCTCCTACCCGACCTCCTTCACTCACAGAAAGAGCCCCTTTCCTCTGGCTTGTAACAAGACCCAGCAGAATAGACTGGAAAATTAGCTCCCATGAGAATATATTTTAAAGAGTGCCCAAACTACTTAAGGACTTTTGAAAGAGTTTTCTATTGAGCTACACCTCTGAATTCAGCTGCGCTTTCATTGTGATTTGTGTATTTGTTTGGTTTTCCCTTTCCTTGGAGCTACAGCGTACAATTATGTCCCATGCCAGAACTGGCTGCATGCAGTGCTGCTTGAGTTTGTGTGGAGTTTACAGTGCTCCTTCCAGCTCGTGAAAGGAAGGGCACAGTGCTGACTGCTCCTTGGGATCAGATGCCAGAGCAGGCTGGAGGACAGGGATGCTTGCGGCTGCAAAAATGTTTATGAATGGCAGGTCTAATGAAACGAGAACTTTCCATGCTGTGAAAGAAACTTTTACCTGGTTTTGCATGAAGGACTAAGGAACGAACTCTGCAGGAGCTGTGTTAGTTCAGATCCTGGCTGCCTGCTGGGCCAGACACACTGGCAGATCCGAGTACTCTGAAACATCCAGCTGGTCTGTTGCACTCGGCGCAGTCACTGGTTGCTAGCAGCCTGACTGACCGTGGCTCTCGGCTGACTCGTGGCCTAAAACATCTAAAAACAAGGGGAATTTTGCCAGAGTATCCAAAGTGTTGGCCTGAACTAGTAGCCTTTCCAGAAATACACAAAATAAATGTTTCTTTTAAATGCTAGTGCGTGGCACCCGGAGCCCGGAGTGCGTCACAGGCTGTCAAGCGGGAGACGGAATCCAAATGCAATTTCCAGTGAAAAGCAGCCAGAGCCCTTGTTTGGGCAGGGCTGGCAGAGCGTATTGCTGTGGGCTGCGCTGCTGCATCTGTCCAGTGCATGCCTAATGATGCCGCCTTCTTTTCTCTTCTCTTTCAGTCCGACATGCAGAGCTGGGAGGAGCAAAGCCAAGGAGCCATCTACACAGTGGAGTATGCCTGCAGGTACAAGATACTCCTCCAAGCAGGAGGGTTGTGTTCGCAGGCGGAGGTGTTGTGATAGAAACAAAGCAGAGGCTGCCTGCGCTTCCCTGACGCCTCCCTGGTGTAAGTCAGGGAGAGAGCTTAGTCAGGGTGGGGGTGTGAGGGTGCGAGGCAGTGCTCTCTGAACCGTTACCATGAATCTCAGGGGCTTCACTTTGATAAGTGTGTCGGCTCTTCCCCGGTTCTGTGTGCAGTGCAGACCTGCTGCTGTCCTGCAGTAAATCCACGCACCAGCTAGCTAGTATGTGTGAAGATGCATAAACTTGAGCTTCCTTATTAACAGTCCTTTCTGTCAGGGCGTGTGTGCTCTAAAACCACGAAGCCTTTGGAAATACTAACCAGTCCTCCCTCTCCCTCCACCCCTCTCTCTTCTTTCAGTGCCATAAAGAACATGACTGACAGCAGCGTGTACTTCAAGAGCATTGACAGCCTGCTCAAACACGCCATAGCCATGAAGGATCAGCTGAATGCTGCTCAGGGCCGCAGGTAGCAAGGGGATGTGACACTGCCTATTTATCTGAGTGACCGTTCTGGCTCGCAGAGGCTTTGGTGATGTAATGCAGCCCAGTGCAAATACGCCAAGCAGTTGTCTCGGTAATATGATTCTAGACTATTATTTGAAAGAGCATGCTGCTTGCCTTCCAGTGATCTTCTGGCTTTCTTTACTGGGAAGGAAATAATCTTGTTTACCAAAGGGTAACTGGAAAATAATTTATTTCCTTATTTAAAAAAGGATGTTTGGTTGTGTAATACATTAAATCTTTCTTGTGTCAAAGGCATTTGGAGTAAGATAATGCTACTGAGATGGAGTAGGTGAGAGGCTGCATTTGGTGCTGATCTCTCATGTATGTGGCTCTTTTGGGGCAGAGTCCCACAGAGACAAGTGGTAGCAGAACGATGATACATTTTTGTATGTTTGCAGCTGAACTACAGCTACTAAAATATCTTCCAGCAGATCGTCTGAGTCTAGTGTGTTTGTCTCTCCTGAGAACAGTGTTAGTATTGGAGTCTGGGTAGGAGTGAGAAAATTCCCAAATGCTCATCCCTGATAAAACTACCACAGCGAACTGAGAGCCTCTGTCTCTGCAGAATGACTCTGCCATAGACACTTCTGGTTCAGGTTCTGTATTTTCCCAGTTGCCCCCATAGCAGTGTCACACTCTGTGCAGCATTTTTAGTGTTTTTTGCGGTGGTGTGGCTGTGAAGATTGCTGTCTTGACGCCCCCCAGGGGCTGGTGTGTGCTGTTCCATAGTCTGCGCAGCACGCTGAAAGGTGTTCTTGTCTAAGCTGCATTCGTGCTGCAAGCAGTGAGATTTTATTTAAGGGAGCCCCTGGTTCTTCACATTCTTACGGCTGCTGGTGTCCTGCCTGCCTGATGGACGTGACTGTCTCTTTCTTTTTACAGCACTGTTGCCCCACAAGCCAAGAATCCTCCAGCCAGTTCCTGATTTCTGACAAGACTGGCCGTCCTCTGCTGCCTTCTCCAGCCCAGCTCTATGTTCTTCAGCCATGGGGAGGAGTGAGAAACCATCTGCTCAATCTGTGAAGCTGCACAGAGGCCTCTGCCTGCCTCTCCGTTCCCAGTAACAAGGTGCTGCACCTGAGCAGGCAAATCCTGCCACTGGGGTCAGGACTGCCTTTGGGGGTTGCTTTGGGGAGCAGTTGTCCCTTTCCACAGCACTCTGCAAAAGAGAAATTGGGTGGTTCTGCATTTGTCCTTTCCAGTTCTTTTTGATGGCACACTGCTATGAGGCATTTTTCTCTCTACCTCTTGGCCACAGAAATATCTCAGAAAAACTAGGTCTTGCTTTCAGTATTTTGTAGATGACTGTGTAAAGATGTAATGTAGGCACACTTCAGCTTTGTTCAGGAGGCATTCTGCAAGGAGAGCTTTTTATGTGTGTGCCAGGGAGTTGCTGAATTTGGTTTTAGTGAGAACAATAATAAAAAGGAAAAACAAGAAAGTTCTGTCTAAAACCTTCCCCTGTTGCTCGCCTCGGGCTGGGGGGTCTTGGAGCCTGCTGGCTCTGTGTGTTTCAAAGGGCATGGAGCAAAACAAAGACATGCAGAGTTGGAGCCTTTCAAGTGAAAAAAGAAACTGTCCTGTTCTTCAAAAAAACAACAAAAAAAAGGACTTTCTTCATCCCCTGTCAAGCAGTGGGAAACAGAGCTGTACGCACAGCTTTGGAGGTCACTTTAAAAAGGATGCAACTTCAGTGTTAATCTCTCCTGGAACCAGCAGTTCTGTTCTGCTGAAGAATTTACCAAGGATGCAGGGATCAAAGCAGTGCGAAGCTCAGTTTCCAAAGAAATTGCACTGTGCTTAGGATAACAGGTGTCTTTCAGGATAATAGCACGGGAGGTGAGAGGGAATCTGGATCGGTGGCCTCCCTTCACTCCCTGAAATGCTTTACTGGTTGCTGAATGATAAGGAATTGGGGAAGAACCAAGTGTGCTGCTGCTCTGGGCCTGGACAGGGTTGACAGAGAACGGGGCTGCGAGTAACCAGCAAGGTGTTTGTCGGCACAAGGACAGAGTGAGCTAAACCTGCTTGTGTTTCACAGAAACAGCTGCTGCCTTTAGTACTTGCGCTTTCTGCCCTGCATACAGCAGAAGACTGGCAGTGCCGATGCAAACCCCTTCCTGGACCTCAGCCTCAACAATTGGCACTCTTCTGGTGGCACCCAAGGAATCCCCAGAGAGGTTCCTCTACCACTGAGCAAAGCCAGGGCCCTGGGGCTGCCCCAGCACAGCCCCTTTCCCTGCTAAGACCCTGCTTAGCTAGCTGTGTCCTGCTCAGAGGGTGGACGTGCTGGTGAGCAAGCAGCAGGCTCTCTGCCACCCCAAACCCACCCTCTGCAGCTTGCAGACTGCTCTGGCTCCATCTCGCTTGTAGCTCCTCCATCGCCTCCCTCGGTTTCTTACACCTGCCTGGCTACATGCTGTGAGGAAGGCATGCTGGGTCAGTTGTATGAACTGTCTCGGTGTAGTGCTGGCTCCTGGGGATGGAGGAGGGAGGAAGGAGGCAGGGGAAGAGCAGGGTGGTACAGACAGCTGGAGAGATCAGCTGGAATCTGCTGGAGAAAGAGGGTAGGTCTGCTCATGGACAAGGTCCGCTTGCTTCTTCTCACCCACGTGTTCCGCTTCCTTCGCTGCCGTTGGGACAGCTGTGGGGGTCCTGCACGGGTCACTGCCAGCTGCTGCCCTGTCAACGCGGTCCTGGTTCATGGGGTGGCAAGTGCCAGCAGTGTCACAGGTGGCAGGAGCGGCTGGGGGCTCAAGGCAGGCAGCCGAGGGCTTTTGGCTTTGAGTGGAGGTGGCATCTTCTCAGTACAAGAAGCAAAGAGCGTGAGGCAGTGGCTGCACAAACCCCCAGGCAGGAGGGCAGAGGGTGGAAAAGCAGCCATCCCCCTGCTCTGGTGAGATATGACCTATTTTAAGCTCTAAATAGAGATGCAAATCTCGGCCCTGGTGCCTGCAGCTCCCCTGGGACGAGACGGGGAGAAAAGGTCCCGTTTCCACTCACACCAGAGTCGAGTCCTTGCCCGAGGCTCCAGGTTTGCGTGACAGGACGTTCCTCATCTCCTGCGTGACGCCGTTCCAGGGCTTGCTCTGTGCCTGCAGCAGGCCTGACTCTGCCGACAGCGTCCTGTGCGTTCGGGGCAGGTTGTAGCTCTCCTTCTCGGAGCGAAGCCCAGGGCTACCCGAGGAGGTGAGGTTGCTGCTGGCTGGAGAGCCCAGCTGGGATTTGCGCTCCAGGAAAGGAGGGAAGGAAAATTCCCGGTGGATCTCGGGCCGGGGCCGGGGCGTAGCCACGTTTTTGTTGTTCAAATCGCTGGTGGAGGATTCACCGTGCTGGGCAGAGTCGTTCTCATACAGGGTGTGAGAGACCTCAGAGCGGGTGCGGCGTGAAACCTGGGAAGCCCGTACCAAGGCGTGCGTCACCGTGATCAGCAGGACGATGATGCCGGAGGAGAGAATACAAGCACTGGCAATGCCGGCCTCCAGTTCAAACAGCAGCAGCATGTAGATGGCAAGAGCTGGAAGGAGAGGAGAGTGCAGAACGTCTTGAGGAACCAGAAGGACTAAAGCGACGCATTTGACCTGCAAAATTCAGGCCAGAGGAGCCCTCGTGAGGGCTGGTCACTGAGAACAGAAAGTTAGCACTACAGGAATGAGTGGCAAAGTCATTTGCAAAACAAACCTGATGCTGAAGTAGAAACTCAGCAGCTCACAAGCACTCAGCAACCAGTGCAAGATGTATGGTCTGGGCTGAAAACGCATGGTCCCTACTGGGCTGTGCTGGTGGGAAATGAGCACTTGCCTGTTAGGTAGACTGAGACCCCACAGCAGAACAAGCCAATGGCAGTGTGGCGAACCGTCCGGCTGTCCAGAAGGAACCAGTCTGCCCTGCAAAACAGATGAGAAAAATACAGGTCTGCGTAGTCTCCTGGCCCTGGTCTCAGCACAGGAAAAACGCTGATGCTCTGTCCCCTGCCGAGAAACTGAAACGCTGGTTTTTGCATAGAGAAGAGGTTCAGAGCCAGGTCACAAGCCCAAGGACCTCTGCTGATTTGGGGTTTCCCCCAGGCTGCTGCATTGCACAGCTCTGGGCTGCGTTCTTCCCACTCTGGAACAGAAGATTTTCACTTGAAATTTCAAACTTTTCCTGCCTGGCTCCTCTGCTTCAGAAACCAGATGGGGGCAGGGGCTCAGGAGAGACAAATGGCTGGAGGCTTTTTGCAGGTGATTCCCCCCTGTACTGCAAACCCTGAAGAGCAAGCAAGGAACAAAACTGAGGTGTGTCAAGCCCATCTCCCCCTTAAAGAATGACAAGTAAAGTGCTGGGGCGTTGAATTAAGCAAGGCCAGGTTCTCTCTTCGCCCTTGGGATTGGATTTCTGTGCTCAGCTCAGATTGCAAGCCTTTTGTCTGAAGGGGGCTTGGTACTTGAATTGTGCTTAAAACACATGAAAAGACCAGCTTCTTTCCAGCAGGGTCTTTGTTTTCCACCCAGCACCGATCCCTGCGCCTGCTGCCTGCGCTTTCCCCGCGCTGCACGCTCTCCACTGAGCCACTGACAGCTCTGCCTGGGTGTCTTCAGAGCCAGACTGACCTGGCAAAACTCAGTCCTCGCTGGGCTTCGGAGGCTTCTGTCACCAGAGGATGTCTCTGCTAATTGGGAGAGCGGGATGTGGTCGTTAGGGGATGCAGCGTAGTGTGGCCGGGGTGGAGGTTGGCAACGGGTGCCAGGCGACTTGGGGGGTTGGACACATGAGTGCTCGGAAAGATGCTGGCAGGACTGTGATGCTGGGAAGCCACAAATAGTCCCTTGAAACAACTGGGGGTGCGCGAGGCCTTGCTGGTCCCGCTGACCATCTCCAAAAAAATCCCAGGGAGCTGTTTGGAAATATGCCCTGGCTTGGAAGGACCAGCTGAAGGGGCAGCAGCGCAACTGTCCTCCTGGCAGGACCAGCCCTTGTGTTGCTCCTCTACAGCAGCCAGCATCTTCGACCCCACGGGGTGAATTCGGCAGCCAAGGATGCTCTGCCCTGGCCCCCTCCCCTCCTCCCAGGCTTGTCGTAGCCCCTCGGCCGTTGGGGAGCCTGCAGCCAGGAGCCGTTAATAGACCCTGGACCCACTCCCGCTCCTCGCTGCTGGCGGGGAAGAGCAGCCGCTTTGTTTTATTAATTACCTGAGTCGAGGGGGATTAGCGGGGAGGAGAAGGACTTTGTTTGGAGCTGGCTCGGACTATTGAGCGCAGTGCTGAGAAGCGGAGCGGTAATTCAGTGTGACAGGCCCAACGTGGGAAAGGTCCCTGGGACGTGAGCGGGTCCCCTAATGAAACCGGCGCCCGGTGGGGCCAGGCCAGCTCGGCCATGAGGAGTCGGCAGCTAGTGGCATCCCACATCGCAGCGGAGAGGGGCTGCGTCCTGCCGGCACCTCCTGCCCGGGGGCAGCCTGCAGACCAGCATCCCCGTGTCCCGAGAACCTGCTCTTTTCCTCCCAAACACGAGTGTAACCCTCAGCTTGCAGTTGGGGAAACCGAGGCACAGACAGACTAAGTGATCTGCTTGAGATCCCAGGCAGAGGGACACCAACCCAGGGCTCCCAATGCCTCGTATCGCCTACAGCAAAGCCAAAAGCAGCCTCTCGCTTCGCTGGGGCTCTGGAACAGAGCACAGAAATATTATTTCAAATCAAATTGTTTGGGAACAGCTTCCTTGCTTGGCGAGACGTGCCAGCGGGGTCCGCAGCCATGTGGCCATGGTTGCTCTGTCCTGTAAGCCCTTGAGCAAGTCGCTGCTGTTGGAGTACGGGCTGTCCTGCAGCCAGCACGCTCCGTGTCTCTACCTGTGACTTTGCATCTGGCTGCCTGATTAGTGCTGCTCCTGTTTCACACTCAGAATTTTCAGTTGAACCTCACAACTCTGAAATTGAGCATTTTACAGCCCAAATCAATACCACAATTTACAGCTGATGGGGAATTTTCTGCTGTAACAGTTTTCCAGCAGAAATTCAGCTCCCACAGAAAGTCAAGTTTGCTACAGGAACTTTGTGTTTTGCAGAAATATTTTGCTCTCCTTCGTTAATGAGCACGCTAAGCATCAGCTTCGCTTGGAAGCTGCTGAGAGGAGATGCTGCCACTTGCTGGAGTGCCTCCAGCCGTCGTGCTCCATGCAGAGCATGAGGCATTGATGGGTTTGTCTAATTAGGGACAAAAGTAACTGTTGAAACATTATCATTTCCTTTAAATGAGTTTTGACTTGCTTAAGTCAGAGTGGTCCCAAAAGGGTCCTCTGGGCACCATTGCATGAACTACATGGAGGGACCTCCACGTACAGACCAGTTTCCACCAAGATGCTTTCAAATCTGATTTTTCACAAGTTGTTTTTTTCTTTTAACCCAGGAGCGGAGCTGGTGCTGGGCTGGGCCAGCGTGGGCAGAAGAGCCACCAATCCAGGCCAGGTCTCCACTGAGGAAGGAGAGGGGAACGGCTTTTTTTTGCAAGTGTAAATGTGCTGGTAATGATTAAGTCAACACATGTCTATGGTTAATGATCCCAGGCCTGCGGTCATTTTGGTGCTGCACAAGTGGCCTGTGCGATCACCCCGGCAGTGACCCGAAGAGCCCAGCTCTCCCGCTGCAAAGGGACAAATCTCAGGTGCTCCTGGACATCGCGGCCAGGCCCGGCTTCCCTGCCTTGGCCCTAGAGCTGAACTGGTCTTGCAGGCTGGTGTGACCCCACGTGCCTGGATAGGGACCCTAACACGCTCATTGGGTTTACACAGGGATGTTATCAGGGAAACTAAATAGCGTGTATTAGTGCAGCCAGGTGGACGGGCTGCTATAAACTTGCTCCTAGTTGGTAACAGTCGCTAAGCACAGCTACACCCCAAATTAAGGGGCACATTTACAGCCCCGGGGTTCATCAGCCAGAGATAACCCTGCTTCCAGGGCAGGCACTGCAGAGGTGAGTTTTGTGATACCCAAAGTGCTCAGCGAGTGCCAGCAGCATCTTTCGCTCCCCACAACGCCCTTTCGCAGGGGCAGTGACTGGGGGGGGGGTTGTGCTGAGCAAAGGCCAGATCTTGGGGTGCAGGAGGGTCCCCCATGCCATGGGGACAGGTGCCCTGTGAGAGGTCCCCTCACCCTCCTTGCACCCCTCGTTCCCCCAACCC
>NW_010972600.1:1601209-1604699 GCF_000737465.1 Haliaeetus leucocephalus
CGCTCCTCGCCGCTAAAGTTGCGTTCGCTCCGCCCCCCTCCCCGGTGCACCCGGGATGGGGAACCGGGAACCGGTACCGGGAGCGGGAACCGGCACCGGGAACCGGCACCGTCGTTCGTGGGGCGGTGGAGCTGCGGCCCCACCGGCCGTGAACCTCCCTCCCTGTGTCCGTTACCCGACCGGGGCGGGTCGGGGCGGGCCGGTCCTGCCTCCCGGTACGGCCCCTCGCCGCGGGGGCTGTAACCGAGCGGTTCCCCCCGGGACCGGGACCACCCCACCCCGGGGAGGGTGCTCCGCCCAGCGGCCTCCCGCCGACGGGACCCCGGGACCCCCTTCGGGCCGGTGGGGGCTTTGGGGGGGGGGGGTGTGGATGGAGGGAGCAGGAGCAAGGGACTCCGAGGGGTCCGTCCAAGGCTCGGGTGGACGGACAGAGGGACGGACGGGTGCTGCGGTTGCTCCCAGGGGTGCATCCCGGTGCCCCCCTCCGCTCTCCCCGTTCCCAGCGCCAGCCCTGGCTTTCCTGCTCCAAATACCGGGATCAACCCCGCCGACCTAACCCCGGCCTCAGTGCGGAGCGAACTGGGATGAGGGTGGTGAGAAGGGGACACCGCGGTGGCCTAATCCTGCTTCCCCCACCCCGGGGGAGAGAGCATCCTCGGCGGGTCAGGAGCGAGCACCCAAAATGTTCTCAGTCCCAGAAGGCTGAGAAAGGACCCACGAGGTGCTGCCCTGCCATCAGCTGACGGCCCATGGGGCCAGCACAACTTTCCTGTGTCTTATAAATATCCTGGGAAGCAGAAGCGCCTTTTCTCCCGGGATCTGCCCTGCCAGCGGGTCCCCCCTGGGAATCAGGGAGGATTCAAGAAGGATTAATTCAGGAAAATTTACTCTACAGGTCACCCGTTACCTTGGGAAAGACCCTGCGCCTTGGGAGCAGTGGGGAAACTGAGGCAGAGTTTCCCCAGTCAAACCCACACGCTCCCCCGGCACAGTATTTTCCCCTGCGTATGAGAAGGGGATATCAGGATCAGGCCTTTCCGTCCACGTCCCGGGCGCCCTGCCAGGGCCAGGCCAGGGGACCGGCTGCGACGCTGACTCCTCCAGCCCGGTGTCATCAGCGCCTGGGCCCGTGCCCAAGCCTGGCTGTGGGATCCGGACGGGGTGACCTTTCCGTCTGGCAGAGGAGCGTTGCCCGCTGCGGAGCTGCCGGTCTTCCCGTCCCGCGTGGGTGGTTCCCGCTGGCACCCTCCGCTCCGGCCGGAGCCGCGCGGGACACGGGCTATTTTGAAAGCTGGTGTGTTGGCCTTGGCAGGCACCGTGGGTTTGGCTCCCGGCTCTTTTCCAGCCCCGCTCGCGTTTTTGACTGGGGGGGAATGTCAGTCCCCGGGCCTGTGTCGCTGGCGCTTGGCCCGAAGTTCCCAAACCAATTCCCGATGACGGTGTCTCTGTCCCTTCCCCGTGGCTGGGAGAGTGACGGGGCCCAGCCGTGTCCTATGGGCTGCGTCACTCAGGGTGCAGAGCGCTGGGGGGCTCAGCCCAGGGCACCCAGTGGCTCGGGCGCCCCCAAAATCCCAAGATTTTGGGGCAGGAAGGGCCTCAAGAGGGAGCTCAAAGCTTTCAAGCTGCCGACCTGGAGCTTACAGGGAGCAGCCAGGCAGAGCCCAGCCTGGGCACCCCCTGACCCGGGTCCCCCTGCACCCAAAAAGGGGGTTCGGCTGCCACAGCTGGAAGCGGCTCTTAGCCAGACCCAGCCCCTGGGCAGCCCGAGGCAGAGGTGGGGGGGACTGGGCATGGAGGGTCCCACAGCCCGGGCAGGCAAAGGGCCACCTTGCATGTCCCCAAACCCCAGGCCGGGGTATCCGGACGGGTCATCTCGGACTCTGTGGCTGCCGGGACGCTGCTTTGCCGATGCTTTTGCTCTTCTGCTCCCCCTCCCACCTCCTCTTCAGGATCAATTAAGATTATGAGCAGGGCTAATTAACAGTCTGCTAATTGCACTCTGAAGCCCTCTATAAATCACGAGCTTTAAAAGCAGCTCTGAGAAAGATGTCATGTCCTTTCTGCCAGTGCAGCCTGCACCAAAAGCCTTGTCCAGAGTCCCCATCTCTCCAGCCCCTCTTCCCGAATCCCCCAGGGCTGGGACCGGACCCCCAGCGTGGCTGGGGTGGAAGGACACGTCCTCGCCGTGGGGCTGGCGTGGGAGCTGATTTCCAGTGAGCCCTTGATAACCTCCTTCCCACCTGCTGCCTGGGCAGCTCCACTCATGTAACGGGAGCTTGGGAATTGCATCAGTTCCCCCTCGCTGCTGTAAACACGGGTGCTCCCTGCGGGAACCGCATGCCGAGCAGCTCCTGGACAGCCCTTTGCCTCCCCACCACGGCTAGTAGGAGCAGGACCCCCGGCATGGCCACCCACCCCAGCACCCGCCTGGGGGATGCCCGGCAGATCGTGGGCTCCGGGGAGCTGGTGCGGAGCGTGGTGGTCATGGTCATCCCTGCGGCTGCACTGCGGCTTTGCCCCCACCGAGGCAGAGGTCACACAAGGACAGGAGATGAGTTGGGGTGTGAATTGGGCAGTGACTTCTCCACGGCTGATTTTGGGGCCAGATTTGGACCTGGACAGAGAGGCAGGGCACATCAGCATCCCCTGAGCTCGGATTCTGCTCCCCTTGGGGAAAAGCACCTTCTCAGCCCGGCTACTCTGCACCTTCCAGCCAAAATGCTGACTCCCCGCTCCACTGTGCTATTCCCCTCCATCAGACCCAGGCTGTCCGTGGGTCTGTCACCGTGTGACGGAGCAGCGTCGGCCTCCCTTCACTCTGCAAAGTCCACTTTGAGTCATCTTCATGGGCTTTGAGCCACAGGATCCACCGTCACCTGCATCCTCCGGTCCCTGCTCGAGACGCCCCAGTACAGAGTGGGTTTCTGCCACCTTCCCCTGGCTGGGAGTGGGGACCGTGCCAGGAAATCACAGCGCTGGATTGTCACCGGGGCCTGTCCCCCACCTCCGTGCCGGGTTGGGGGGGGACACACAATGGTGTTGAGGTTT
Organism: Haliaeetus leucocephalus; assembly: GCF_000737465.1. Classification (NCBI taxonomy): domain Eukaryota; kingdom Metazoa; phylum Chordata; class Aves; order Accipitriformes; family Accipitridae; genus Haliaeetus; species Haliaeetus leucocephalus. The sequence continues at coordinate 1,604,258 of NW_010972600.1, forward strand.
GCAACAAGCAGGTGTTGGGTTGCTTTTTGTCGAGGCAGGTCGCTGGCAGCGTGCGAGTTGCGCGCGGAGGTTTCGCTCGCCATCGCCGGCACTTCCTCGCACCCTCCCACGGGTTATGTCACTGTGGTTCGGTGGCCCCCACGCAGGGTTCCAGAGCCACTCACTGCAGGGTGGCCTTGATCAGGACGATGGGATGGGCTAGGGGCAGGAGAATGGGGCAGCCCACCCCCCTCCAGGGCAGGTCACTTCATTTATAAAAAGAAAAAATAAAAACAAGAGGGAGCGGGTTGGACGTTTCCTTTCGGAGCTGCAAAGCAGTGGCGGGGTTTCGAGCCGATGAGGTTCTTTTTCGCTGTGGTTTTGCTGAGCCTTCGGTGACCCTGAGGACCGGGCGACTGGCATCCCCCACCCCTGTGACCAAGGGGGCCCGCAGTGCTGGGGG
>NW_010972600.1:1604709-1605304 GCF_000737465.1 Haliaeetus leucocephalus
CCCTCCAAGTTCTCCCTCACCCCGCCCCTTCACCTCCACCCCGCCCCTCTTCCCGGCAGAGGCGGGACTACGCAAACCAGCCCTGCGGTTACCACCAATGGCGAGCGAGCCCGGCAGCTCTATGCAAATCTGTCGGCGAGGGGAGGGCGGGGTTATGCAAATATTGCCGGCGCGGCTCGGGCAGGCGGCGGGCAGCGCGCTGCTCCGGGAACACGCACCGGCACCGGACCGGGACCGGGACCGGGACCGGAGGGCGGCTGGGCCGCACCGGGACCGGACCGGCTCCGCTGCAGAGCCGGGAACCCGCGGCCGAGCCGACGGGGACTTGCCGAGGAGGAAGAGCCGGTGTCCAGGTGTGTGTCCCGGGATGGGGAAGCGGGAGGTGTCCCGGACCCACCGGGCTGCGGCCACGCTCCGGTGTTGCCGGTGGGGGGGGGGGGGGGGCAGTGGTCAGCAGTGCTCCCCCAGGTCCAGCCCTTCTACCCCGACGGGGCTTCCCTCTGCGGCGGTACCGGCCCCACCGCATCCAGCCGGCCGCCCCGTCGGGGCGCACGGGTTGGGGGACCGGGACCGGGACCGGCCCCCGGCGGGGGGG
>NW_010972600.1:1605314-1614602 GCF_000737465.1 Haliaeetus leucocephalus
GGGGGGGAATGCCGGTGCGGCCAGACCGGCGCCCCGCGGGCTGGCCTGGGCACGGCGGAGCCCCGTCCCCCGCCCCGCCGTCTAGGGATGGCGGGCTATAAAAAGCCTGTGGTTTGCGCCGAGCTCGGGGCGGTTATTTTTACTCGTGTCTGTGCAGGGAGGAACGCCCGGGTTTAACCCAAAAGTGCAGCCTGGATGGCAGACGCCCTGCCCCGGCCCCGCTGACAGCCTCCCCACCAGCCCCGGGCCCGCCAAGGCCTTCGGGCACTGGGGTTGAGCCCACTGCGTAAAGGGGAAACTGAGGCATGGCACCGCGGGGCTGTCGGCTCGACGTGGAGTAAGTTGTAACACCGCTGGTGACGGTGACGCAGCGCTGGGACACCCCGATGCAGGGCCAGGGCCTGATGTCACCGTAGCTTCGCTGGGGTGTCGCACCGCTCCGGCAGTTCATAGCACACGCTGAATTGCAGCCCAGTTCCTTCCCACTCCCGGGTGGGGATGTTGACCTGTCCACCGTCCACGGCTCTCGCCAGCACGTGGCATCTCCAGCGTGTCCCAGCGCACGTGAGTCTCCCTCCATCACCCGTTCCCGCGGGGAGAGCGAGGTGGATCCTCTGCCGGATCCTCCTGCCCTCTGCAGCCGACTGCCAGCGAGTCGCCGTCCCCAGGGCTTTATTCTTTTAATGAGAGAAAGTTTCCCAGAGCTGCTGGCTCTGGAGACGGGGTTTCACAGGTAATGAATTAACATGGCAGCTGGCGGGTGAGCTGGAAGGCAGGGACCTGCGCCGGGGAGACGATGGGCCGTGCCCCCTCGGTCCGCACACATCCCTTGGGGCAGCGGGTACCGGTTGGGAAGGGAGCGTGGGCGCCCAGGCCGGAGAGCTGGATCCTGGCTCTTTTCCATGTCCCTGGCTGCCAGCTGGACACATCACATGCGGGTGACGTGTGGGGGAGACCTGTGCAGCTCAGCGGCGGGGGGGGAGGTGAATTTGGGATAGAGATACAGGCCTCAGGTTTGGTTTAGGATGTCAAATGTTCCTGCTCGCCTCCGAGCCCGGGGCACTGATGCTACCCCGGTGCTGAGAGCCAGCCGGTGCAGCAGTGGGGAAGGAAAGCGGGTTTGGGAAACTTTGCAGGGTGAAAGGGGATGGGGATTCCTGCTGACACCCAGAAGTGTCCTGGCAGCAAGGAGGCTTGAGAGTCTGGCATACCATGGGGTGCCCAGAAGGACTGGGGGGGATTAGTGTATTCAAGACCTGTGGATTTCCCTCGTCTTCACAAGAATAACAGCAGGATTGTCAAGAGCAAACCAGATTTGTAAGCCGTGCAGCCCTAACGCCACGGGGATGGGCTCAGGCCAGCTGTCAGCAACTTCTGGCTGCCCCCAGCAAACCCTCCAGCAGCAAATGAGCATCATTTCCCATATTAATGCTCAGCTGCAGCATGGGGTGGCCCAACCCCGCGGGAACAGTGTGTTTCTCCCCTCAGCCAGTGCCAGCAGCACTGCAGACACCGAGCAAAAATGGTGGTCTGGGCCGCGGAGGGGGTCTGTGGGTCCGTCTCTCTTCCCAAGGGCAAGAGCTGCCTCATTTTTTGGGGATGTTTCAATCCGTCCTTCTTCCACACAGTCATTTTGGAACCGAAAAGTCTCCACCCATCACCGCACTTCGCCCGATCGCACCTGGCTGCAGCAGTGCTGGGCGCTGGTGGGACTTTCGGTCTGTGTCACTCTGAGCGGGATGGAGCCAGGGCTGGATGGCAGCCGGGTCCCCCCGAGACCAGCCAAGGCCTGGATTTGGCTCTGGAGGGGCGCAGAGCCATGCCATGGCCGGGCCCCGTGCTGCAATGGGGGTAGAGAGATGAATTATAATTGCCCCTGGGGATTTTGCTGGGTGCTGGGGTGATGCTTGTGAGATGGAGGAATGTGGTTAGCAGATACAACCCTCTTGTCCCCAGCGCCCTGATGTACCCTCGGTGCCCCGGCTGTCCCCAAGCCCCTGCAGCACCACGTCCCCACCAGGCTCTCCTTTCCCCTGCTTCCCAGCAGGCTCCTCCTGCCTTCCCCGCTTCCCTTCCTGCGCTGCTGGCCCCGCTCTGGTTTATACTGGTTAGTTGTTTAAACAACCTATAAAAAGCAGAAGGGCCTGTCAAGCCCCAGCAGAAATCCTGCTCAACTCTGACTTTTCCCTGCGCCGGGTTTAGGATGCTGCTCGCACCACGAGGCCCCAGCGCTGCCGTTCCCTGGGGATTGGTGAGAGCCATGGCCGTGTCCCCGCTGGAAGCAGGGCAGCACTGGCCAGGGATGGAAGTGACCCATGGTGGTCCCAGCACCATGTGTCCATCCATGACGGGTGGTCCTTAAATCCCCGTTTCAATCTTATTGCCTTCCTGGTCCCAGCGATGCAGCATCTGGCCTGCCCTCCCCTGGGATTTTGCTGCTCCTGGCTCAGATTTTCCCCTCCTGGCCAAGCTCGCTTCTTTTCCCTGTAAAAGATGGGATGGAAACTCTTTCTCCCACTTTAATCATTGTTTTTCTCCAACAAAACACTTTTTGGAAGCTGCCAAACGCCAACAGCGGGTACTTGCTGGCCGCTCTCTTCCCCGCCCCCCCCCCATTTCTACCCAGTCACCCCCAGCTTCAGATTTGCAACAAAATCCCCATAGTTTGGTGAAAACGGCCTCTTTCCCCAGTTTCTACGTCGATACCACTTTGTCCCATGGGGATGGGAGAGGTGGAAGGATGAAATGCTGGGGACTTCAGACACCCTGACCTGGGGTTATTAGGGGAGTGCCCGGACCCCGGAGCAGCGGAAGCCACTCCGGGGTCTGGGGGCTCCCCTAATAACCCCTCTGCTTTGACTTCAGGATAAACTTGGTGGATTTAACATTTCTGGGATTATTTAGGGATGGAGAAGAATGTAAAGGTGTCAAAGGCAGCGCTGGGACCCCCCGGTACCATGCCGAGCATCCTGTACCACGCTGCATACGGAAAAACACATTGCTCTCAAGGGGTTCGCTTCGTCTCAGTGCGCTAATTAGGAGCTGGGATAGGGAGTTTACAGGCTCTGGCGTGATGCAAATGACCCCTAAAGATGTACAGGAGCCAGGGAGTTAATTACAAACCTCATTGCGGCCCAGGGGGTTGGGGTGATACCTCACTGCGGGTGCTGGCAAAGGGACGGTGGGGATGAGGGGCTGTGCCTGGGTGTGGAAGCGAGCCCGGTGCGTGCGAGCGAGCAGAGAGCCCGGGCTAAAGATAAGCGTGCGTGGGAGGGAGTGGAGGCCGGCGGGATGCCAGGCAGCGCGGGAGCCTCCGCCGGGCGCGGGCAGGGGAAAGCATCTCCTCTCTGAAAGGTTTTGAGGGCTCGAGAGCTTTGCTTGTGCTGGGTTTTGTTGGCCTCGTTCGTAATGACGATGCTGAAGGGTGCTTCGTCCCCGCAGCCAGGCTGTGTCATGAGTTCCCATCGCGGCCACGCTAACGAGGAGCCGTTTGTGCGAGGTGGGACCCGGTGGAGATGAATGCAATGAGAGGCTGCAGGGTTTCTCCAGGGCTGGCACCCCAACCCCGCTCCCTCCTGCGTGGGGGTCCCTGGCCATGAGCCCTCGCTGGACACTGGCTCCTTACGGGAGCCAGGCTGCTCCCTCGCTGCTGTCCCCGGCCACGGGGACAAGGCTGGAGGATGCCACCTCGCTGGACCACGGGATGGAGGTGACAATGCTGGGCAGAGCCACCCCATTGTGCCCATCACCGCCGGCTGCCATAATCGCCTGCAGCCATAATGCTGCTTATCGCCTTATCGCCCGGCGCAGCAATTAAAATCCAGCGTGAAAGTCCCTCCTCCCCTCCCAGCCTTTAATACCTGTCCGGGGGGAACCGAGCGCCGGTGCCCTGCTGCACTGCGGTGGCTGAGACACCGGGACCCGTGCAGGCAGCAAGCCGTAACGCCTTGGACCCCGCTCCCGGCGAGCATCCCTCCCCTGCCCCGCGGCCGGGCCAAGCCCTGCGCCTGTCCTGCAAGACCCCGGCACATGGCGCGGTGCCGGTGATGGCGGTGGCCCGGCTGGGGCTGCGCATGTCCCCGCGGGTCCCACGTGGCCACGGTGGCCGAGCGGCCGAGGCGATGCCCCAGGAGGAGCGGAGCCCGTAATGAGCTGCGTGGGGACGTGGCTGATGAAACCGCCCCGCGTGTTGCACGAGGCCTTAGACGGTTTCCCCGGCGGGGGGACGAACCGCCCCACACCCAGCCCAGCCCACGGTGAGCGTGCCGTGAGCCCCGGCTGCAGCGGGTCCTCAGCTCCCCCAGCCCGACAGTGCTGCGGCTGCCACTTCCTCTTGCCTCCCACCCCTGCTTGCTATTCTGGGATGGGGCCCCCCGCAGCATCACCCCATGGGTGCCAGTACCCCCCTGGGACCCCCACAGCATCACCCCGTGGGTGCTGGGACCCCCTTGGGACCCCTGCAGCATCACTCCATGGGTGCCAGTACTCCCCTGGAACCCCTGCAACATTGTCCCATGGGTGTTGGTACCCCCAGAGCACCCTGCCAGGGCAGATGTGGCTCCTCTGGGGCTCAGAGCCGTGCTCGTGCCCGGGTGGTGGCTGCTGTTGCATGTCCCCTGCCCCGGAGCAGCATGGAGGGCGGGGGGGGACGTGGCCAGGCATCAGGGCAGGCTGGGGCCAGGGACAGGCTTGCGGGATCAGTCCCAGTGTAGGGACCGTCTCCCTCTGCACTTCCCATACAACTAGAAACTGGGGTGCTGGAGCAGGGCATCAGGGTGCCACAGCATCCGAGGAGCTGGGGGTGCTGGCCCCAGCTGAGGGGGCCCTTGGCAGCATTTCGTGTCCCCACTGCAGATGGGGGGACACATCCTCCTGTCCCCAGCACCCTGGAGCCTTTAAAAATCCCCCCCCAGAGTGAAGCTGTGCAGGAACATGGGAGCTCGTGGCCGGGCGAGCATCCCCTGATCCAAACAGGCCAAACCCAGCTGCGAGCCGGGGCCCCCCGGCGAACAGCTCCTGTTTCCGCACCCCAAATTAAAGACCATGGGATGGGGGTGGGCAAGCGAGAGCTGACCCCTCCGGGCAGCCCCGGCTGTATACCTGGGAGCGCCCTGGCCCGATGCTGTGCTGCAGGTGTCGGTGCTGGGACGGCAGGAGCAGCCTTGGTCCCATGTGGGCAGCAGCAATCGTTGGGAAAACCTCTGCCTTTTCACCAGGGAATCGTTGGCTTTTTCCGGGGGGGGGGAGCTGGGGTGGTCTCGGCACCCCCCGTACCTTGGTGTCGTGCGTGGGCCCCGGGACACAGGGTGGCAGCAGGGCCGTGGGAACGGCAGCATGATTTCCTTCCATAAATTAAAATTAGTTTTGATCAGCTAAATATAGCAAGCTGAGCAAGATGGTAAATGGCAACATGCTTGAGAGGGGGAAGCGGGACAAACTGGGGCATCGGGGGAGCAAAGGGCTGGCCGGTCCCCAGCCTGCACCCCTGGGGTACAGCCCTGCAATGGGGGGGGCTGCTGGCCACGCTCAGGGGGGCTCCCGAGGTGCTGCCGTCCCCGGCGAGCTGGAGCACAGAGCTCCCAGCCCCGCCAGCTTCCCAGTTCGGCTCTTGCCCCGTGGCCATGTCTTGGGGACGGCGGGGACCGAGCTGGGCCACGTCTGCACCCAATTTGGGGTGGAGAGGCTGGGTGCAAGGGTCCCATTGGAAGAGTTTTAATGCCATCCGTGGCTCTGCGCCGGGCTGCGGTGGCACTGGGGCATTCCAGAGGGGTTTTGGGGTGACCAGTGCTGGGCAACTGCAAAAGGAGCGGCAGCTTTTGGGGGGTGTCACAGCCCAGAGATGGGCTGCGTCGGGTGCTGGCACCCTGCAAGTGGGGTGGGATGCAGGGTCCCCCGACCCCTCGCCCTTCCCAGTGCTGGCTCACGTGGCCCGAAGAGGTGGGTGGTTTCGCTTTGCTGTCTCCTCGTACAGCCGCTTCCTGACCTGCGAATGGCGGAGGTCAAATTTAGTCTGTTCGCGTTAGAAAAAAAAAGAAAATAAAAATAAAATTAAAAAAAAACCCCAACCTTGAACCTAAAACCAGCCCTTTTGTTTTACGGACCCTCCCCGCAGCCAGCCCAGCCTCCCTTATAACCGCCCTCCCCATCCGACGGACCCGCTGGTGAACAGCATCAGTGCACGGGGCAGGGTCGGAGCAGCCCCCGCGGCTTCGGGCGGGCGCTTGGGGATGCAAAGGCTGATCCCCTGCTCCCAGCGAGGGTCCTGGCATCGTGGCACCGCGGCTTTTCGGCCAGCACATGCAGGTGCTCGGGTCCCCGGGGCCAGTGTGGGGTAGGGGTGATGGAGCTGGGGCGGTGGAACTGGCTGGGCAGAGCTAAGGTGATTTTTTCACCCCCCTGCCCCAGCAGAATTTCCCAATTTTTTTTCTTCATTTTTCAGTTTGCCACACTCTTTGCTGAAAAAAAATGCTGAAACTTCCTCTGAAAACTTATTTTTTTCCGCAAAACTTATTTTTGGCAGCCGGAGGGGCGAGGAGGCGTGGGCGGTGCAGGGGCGGATGCTTGCTTGGGCTGGCCCCGGACTGCGAGGGCTCAGGGGCTTCTCGCTCTCTTCCAGCCCCTCCTCGAGCTTAGGAGGTGAAAATGGGCCGGAAAAAAATACAGATCAGCCGAATACTGGATCAGCGGAACCGGCAGGTAGGAGCCGCTTGGGGATGTGGTGGGGACGAGGGGGACCGGGACCCACGAAGCCATGAAGGGAGGCAAAGCCGCTCTGTTCCCACCTTCCCCGCGGGTGTTGGAGCCTCCGGAGGGTTTGGGGCTGTATCCAGGGGTCCTGGGTGCAGCATCCCATCCCCTTCCCTGCTCTGCAGGTGACCTTCACCAAGCGGAAATTTGGGCTGATGAAGAAGGCGTACGAGCTGAGCGTCCTGTGCGACTGCGAGATCGCCCTCATCATCTTCAACAGCACCAACCGCCTCTTCCAGTACGCCAGCACCGACATGGACAAGGTGCTGCTCAAGTACACGGAGTACAGCGAGCCCCACGAGAGCCGCACCAATTCCGACATCCTTGAGGTAGCGGCGAGGGGTGGCTGGGGTTGGGGGGGGGTGCTGGGATGGGCACAGGACCCTGCTCACGGTCCCGCTCCCCGCAGACGCTGAAGCGCAAGGGGCTGGGGCTGGAGAGCCACGAGCTGGAGCTGGACGAGGGGTCAGATCCTGGGGAGAAGGCGCGAAGGCTGAGCGAGGGCATGGACCTGTCGGTGGCACGGCCCAGGTTTTACGTGAGTCGCTGCCGTCCCATGGCACCGGGGGTGAGGGTCCCCGAGGGTCCCCATCCCTTTCCCGTCCCTCACCTCCACTTCGCCCTGCAGAGCCCGGCACCGCTGCCCGAAGCAGCCTACGGCAGCTCCCCGCCGGCCGCTGACACGTCCTTGGGCAGCACCAGCGGCTCCCCGCAGGGCCAGGGTCGCCCTCCCGCCTTCAAGCCGGCAGCACCGAAGCCGTCAGGACGCTCGCCGGGACCGCTGCCCCCAGGTAGGCTCAGACCCATCACACAGGGAACTGGCTGCAGGGGAGAAGGTCCCCACCGTGGGCCCCTTGTCCTCGCCGGCCCCGTGGGGATTTTCCCGGCTGGCCGCATGCAAAGCTCCTCTCGCAGCATCTCCCAGGGACTTACCGGGAGTGGGGCCGGGGTGGGTGCGTGGGCAGGTAGCACTGCCACAGCTGTGGAAACACCATCCCCTGCCTCCATCCAGCTGTTTCCTGTGCCCTGCTGGCACCCGGCACCCGGCTGGCCCCGGCACCCTGCAACCAAAGCTCCCTCCCGTGTGGCACAGCTCGGAGCTAGGCACGAGGGGCTCATCCTGCCCGGTGGGACGGCACCAGCCCAGGGTGGTGACAGGCACACGGGTGCCTCCAGGGCCATGCGGCGGAAAAGTGGCTGGAAAAAATGATGCTGGGGCTTGATTGGTGGATGGGAGGTGGCACGGGGGTGGCTGGGCAATATTCCCGGTGCAGGATGCAGACGTGCATCATTCCCATCTCCCTGGACGGGGATGGCGTGGCGGCCTCAGGCACGCTGGACGTCCCGGCTGCTGCGTGGGGAGCTGGGGCGAGGGTTCTCCCCGCAGCAAGGTCCAACCAGGGAGGTTTGCAGCCCGCTGGCCCCAGGGCCGGATCCGGCCACCGCCTTCGCGCACCGTTTCCGCTCGCAGCGTGCGGTCGCAGTGGACCCGGGGGCGGCCGCCGCAACCCAGGTGCACCGACGGCCTCGCGCAGGATGTGGGTTTGCCGGAGCGCAGCACCGTGGAGGCATGCACGGCCGCCTGCGGCGACGAGGGCACCGTGGGGATCCCCCCCCCCGCCCCCGCCAAGGACCGGAGCCCCTGGGACCCCACATCCCTCGGGGTCACCCTGTGCATCCTCCTGTCCCTCTGTCTGTCCAGGTATCGGCTACCCACTCTTCCCTGCCGGCAGCCTGAACCGAGCCCTGGCCACCAAGACTCCCCCACCGCTCTACCTGGGGGCAGAGGGCCGGCGCGGCGAAGCCCACGGCGGCTTGGCAAGTGGCCGGAGCGGCGGCAGCACGGCGGTGAGTGCTGTAGAGGGGGACACCGGGCCTGCAGCATTCACTGCCTGGGCTGGCATGCTGGCAGCCCCCCCCAAATCTGCAGCCCCCTGCCCCTGGGGTGGGCTGGCTCTGTGTTCTTGGGGTGCCTTTGGTTCCGTGGGGTTGGGACACCCTGGCCGTGGGGGTTCCCGTGGGGGTCGGTGCCAGCAGGATGCTCGGTGGTCTTGCGCACCCCACTCCCCAGCAGTGGCACCGTGGGAGGGGGCAGCAGGGTGAGGGGTGTCCCCCCCTCGCCATGGCTCGCTGCAGCCAGGCATCTCCCAGCTAGTCACCGTGCGCAGTGTCCCCTCGGAGCCGCACAGACATCCTATCCCCAAATTCAGCGAGGAGCTTCTCCGATCCGCTCCCACCTCCCCTTCCTCAGCCCAGCACTGGGGCTTTGCTGGGGGGCAAAGGAAGGGGCTGGGGTGAGGAGAGGCTGCATCACGACACCCCCCCCATGGGGTTGGCAGCACGAAGCCTGACGGGGGGGGCACCCCGCTTTCCCGCAGCGGCCGCTGTACCCCACTCTGCAGACCCTGAGCCCCGTGCTCACCCCGGGCAGCTCCGGCGTCCCAAGCCACGGCCTCACCGGCTTCCCCTTCCTCGCCCCAGCCCAAGCAGGTAAGTCCTGGCCCCTTGGCCCTGGGACAGCACGGACCCCCCCCCCCCAGC
>NW_010972600.1:1615773-1616414 GCF_000737465.1 Haliaeetus leucocephalus
TGGGGTCCCGCAGCGGGGTGGGAGGGAGGGAGGGATGGAGGGAGGCAGCTGGGGGTGGTGGGTGCTGCTCCCCCAGCCCAGGGGCTCTTTTCTATTTATTATCTTCTCACCAATAAAGAGCTGGGGGTGTCGGGGTGTCTGGTGTGAGCTTCTTGGGGGTCAGGCAGGGTGACTCGGGGTGGCTAATGAGGCGGTAGGTCAAGTCCCCAAGGGGAGAAGCGGCCCAAATCCTGACCCCCTTGGGCTCAGCATCGCTTGTCCTCCGTGTCCCCCAGGCTCAGAGCTGCCTTTCCAGGGTCACCGATGAGGAAAGGGGGTGACAGCTGGGTCACCCCCACCTCTGGGCACGTCCCTGGGGCCCAGCCGTGCTGCTCCCACCCCTCAGCTCCCTGGGAGACCCCAAAAAGCTGCTTATAAGGTCTCAGGGCCACAGCCTGGCCCTGGGAGCGGGCGGGAGGAGGACAAACCCCTTCTGTACCCTTAAGATCGGCATTGGCGGGGGCAAGTGGGGGGTTAAGTGGGGGGGGTGGGACAGACCCAGCTGAGCTGTGTCTCTTATAGCTCAGGGCTGGGCTGGGGCTTCTGCTGCTCCCTGGGGGGGGGGAGCATCCCCTGGGGCCTGCGGTGTGCTGGCCACGGCC
>NW_010972600.1:1616424-1619712 GCF_000737465.1 Haliaeetus leucocephalus
ACGGCTACGGCTACGGCTACGGCTACGGCCACGGCTACGGCCATGGCCACGCTGCTGAGAGGTGAGCGAGGACCGGGACACACACACCAGGGTTTGGCAGTGCCCATCGTCCTCTGGTTTTGGGGGACTGGGGGAGTGGGTTCCCCCCAGCACTACCTGGGCACCCACAGGTTGGGGTCAGGCAGGGATGGGGGGGTTCTCACCAGCGCTGAACTCGGCCCCTTCCCACCCGGGGGGGGATTACTGGTAGCCGAGCCCCGAGATTAAAACATGGGCGGGAGATTAATCCTGGGAAGAGTTTGCCCCGTTTAATAGAGCCTGGTGAGTGACATAAATAGCAGCCGGGATTAGGGGCTGTACGGAGCCCCAGCAGCCCAGGGCCGGATCCGGCCTCAGCCCAGGTCCCCCCCCGGCTGGCGGGTCCCCTCCTGGGCGACCCTTGGGGCTGGGAAGGGGCTTCTGCATGGAAAGAGGAGGCGAGACACCCGGTGAAAGTGTGGGGGCTGGGGTAAGAGACACTGATTGAATAGCAATGACTGCATGATTTATGGTTTGCATTATTGCATGGCTCATTTGAATATATGCTAATAAGGCTTTTCTCCTCGTTTTGTTTGTAAGATTTAGATTTGCTATGGCAACCCGCTGGCATGGAAGGAGCGCCAGGAAATGTCAGGGTGAGGTGAGCCCCGGGGAGGGGCTGGGGCTGCCGGGGAGGGGGGGACACTCACCGCATCCCACCGTGGGGACACGGGAGCGGCCGGCGGGACCCGGAGGGCAGCGGCGGGAGACTCGGGAGCTGACCGGAGCTGTGCATCCCCCCGGCTGCCTGCAGGTCCAGTAATGCCCCGTTGTGACAGGTCCTAAACTGGGGTGGGGGGGTGCCCCCAGCCCTGCTTTAGGCTTGCGGGGATGCCCCTTTTGCCCTCTGCCCCCAGCCTCACGTCCCTGCCTACCTGCCGAGCGTCCCCCCAGCATGGCGGAGACGGTGGGATGCCCCATCGCACCGGACCCAAAGGCGGCACCCAGGGACCCCCAGCTTTGCTGGGGGGGAGACAGTGCTCCAGATGACACTGGGAAGAGACAGAGCATCTGCATTCGCTCTGTGTCCCCCGCCCATCCATCCTATGGGGTCCTGGTCCACGGTGGAGGGGTCTGGGCCATCTCCCCACCTCTGTGGCTCTGTGTCCCCTTCCCAGGTGACCAGGGAGATACTCCAGTAAAGCCCAGTTACCTGCAGGCCCAGCATGGCGGGGGGGAGGAGGCTGTGCTGCTCCGGTGGGGTGCTGGGCTCCGGCGCTCGGGACTGCGGAGTCGGTGGGGCTTTGTCTCCTGGCTGGTGCTGGTACCTCTCCCTCTGCTGGGGGGGGGATGTGCTGTCGGGGCTCCGCACCCCGATTTGGGGACGGCTGTGGACCTTGCAGTCAGGGTGCTCCCTTGCCAGGGGAAAGGCAGACGGGTTGGTTTTGGGGGGGGGGACGACCGTCTCCTCCCCAGAACGGTGGGTGAGCAACCCCAAGTCATCAGATGCCAACCCAGGGAGAGGGGGTGTGGGCTCATGGTCCGTGTCCCTCGGGGTCGTGGTGCTACCGAGGGGACATCCCGGGTGGGGATGGGGTCTCCCCCCGCTGCTCCCACCCAGGCGGTTTTGTCCCCCTCCGGCCCCGTCTCGGGCTGCGGGGAATGTGCGGTCCCTCGGAGCCCCACGGCCACGCGTGACCGCGGAGAAGCCCCAGGCCGGCTCTGGGCTGTGGCGGTGGTCCCGGGGCTCAGCCGGAGCTGGGCACTGCCTGTCCCCTCACCGACCCGACGTTGCCGGGCCGCCCCCTCCAACCGGGAACCGGTCTCTGCTCCCGGTTTACCCGGAGCCGTTTACACGCCTTAGAACGGGAACGAACCCCGGGCTGGGGGCGAACGACCCCGGTCCCGGCCCCGAGGGGACGGGGAAGGGGGTACCCGGCCCCTCCTCGCCTCCCCGTCGCAGCAAACCGGGGCCGAGCCGGGCACCAGGGGCTGCCCCCCCCCTCATTCCCCCCCCGATGTATCCTCCCCCAAACACCCACTTTGTTGTTTTGCAAAAGCCCTGAAATATTCATGGCGCTGCGTCGAGCGCCTCTTAATGAATTTTTGATCAAAACGTTATCAGGGAGCCAAAATACGCCCCCCCCCAACCCCCCCACCCCGCCGTCGAGGGGGGACGACGACCGGGCCCCCCGGTACCGGGGGGCTGGAGGAGCCGGGCCCGGCCCCGAAGGCCTTTTACCGGGGGAGGGAATGATTCCCCGGGAATGGTTTTTCCGGGGCCGGCGGCAGGATTTGGGGTGCCCGACGTGCAGCCCCGGCCTCCTCCTGCCCTCGCCCGCCCCCCGGGACCGGGAGAGACGGGCCGGACCCCCGCAAAACCCCGGTTGGACGGGACGGGCGGTGGGCAACCGGGGCAGGGCGTCCCGCCGCCCCCCCAACCCCCCCGGGAGAAATATTCGTTGAGGGGGAAATGCATAAGCGGAGCTCATTAGGGGACAGCACGGAGCCGGCGGCCTCCCCTGCAGCGCCGGGCTGGGGGGGGCTGCCCGTTACCGCTGCGGGGGGGGGCACCGGGCACCGGCCCGGTCCCGGTTCCGCGGCGGGGGACGCCCACCCTGATCGCTCCGGTGACTGGAGCCAGCCTCGGTCCACCCCGGCCCGACTCGGTGTCGGTGGGGGGTTGCCACCCCCTCCCGGCCCCCCCCGGGGATGGTTTTGGGGCGCAAACCCCGCCCGGTGTTGCACGAAGCCGCCTTTACAGCCACCGGTTTTTAACGCGCTCCGAAAATCCCGATGCACGGGAGGCTGGGGGGCTCGGGGGGAGGGCTCAATTCCCGGCCACTTCGGAGCTTGGAGGTGTTAACACCCCGGGTAGGGGGGCGGATTTTGGGTTTAATTAAAAAATACCCGATTTTTGCTTCGTTTCCACGGACTAATCCTGCCCCGACCGGGGAGAGGGGGGCACCCTGCCCACCCGCCCCCTCCTGCCGCAGGGAGGGAGCGGGGGGGGCGGGGGAGGCAGGAGGCCCCCCCCATACACCTTCCCCTCCTCTCCGGATCCGGGCCCCGTTCCCTCCGTGCCCCGTGGGGTCCCCCGAGGGTCCCGCGGTACCCGGGGCCGGGCGGTGACGCGGGGGGGGGGGGGGATCCAGCCCTGCCTCCCGCTGCCCGTGCGGGGCCGCATCCGCGGGGTCACCGGGATGAAGATGATGATTAAAAATAATAAAATCCCCGTTATTTTTAGGTTCTGCTGCCACAGCCGCCCCC
>NW_010972600.1:1619722-1620039 GCF_000737465.1 Haliaeetus leucocephalus
CCCTCCTCTCTCCCATCTCCATTTCCAAAAGGGACAAAATGGATGTTTGGGCGGAATCCGTGTCGTGTCCCCCCCCCGCCGCCCTCCCTCGGCTCCTCTCCGAGGACCCGGCGGCGGGGGGCCCGGGCCGCCCCGGCCCGGTCTGGGGGCTCCTGGCGTTAAAGCCCCCGGGCAGACGTTATCTATTTAACCCCACGTAAAGGCAACGTGATCGCGGGGGGCTCCGTTTCCCACAGCCCCCGCCGTTTCTGGCAGTCTTCTCCGGTTCTACCGGCTGGAGGGGTCCGGGCCCCCCGTGCCCTCCTGTGCTGGCCCGC
>NW_010972600.1:1620686-1622867 GCF_000737465.1 Haliaeetus leucocephalus
CCCCCCCCCCGGCCCCGGCCCCCGTTCAGCCGCGATTGTGATGGAAATAGGCCTTTCCCCGCATGCTGTTGAACTTGATGTTGACTCCTTTTCTTTGGGGGTTTCACATCTCTTCGGTCACTTGTTTTGTGGGAAAATTTTCTCCCGAGCTCCGGTGTGAAATTAATTAATCAGGGCCTCTAGATGGCAATGGGACACAAAAGGGGACAGCCCGGGGAAACTCCGACAAACTCACAAAAGCCACCCCCGGGGTTTATAGCCCCGGGCCGGTCGGACCGACTGCCCTGCCCTGCCCGGTGCCCGAGGTAAGGGGCTGCCGGAGCGAAGTTTCGGTGTGTGCAGCTATTTTTTTTTTTTCTTTTGGGGTGGGGGGAGGTTTGGGGCGAAAAAAAAAAAAGGGGGAGTAGAGACCCCGGGGTTTGGGGGGGGTGTGCTGTCCCCGGGCGGTGTGTTGGGTGGGCATCCCCTCCCGTCCCCTTCCCACCCTGCGTTGGTGCGAGGCTGTATCCCAGCCGCAAAATACCCGGGGGGGGGGGGGAAAACAATAATAAAAAAAAATCCCCACGCAAAGGGCCGGGGCTGAATTCGGCATTTCTGGAGAAATAGGGGAGGGAAACAATTTATCTTGGTTTATTCTTATTTTTCCCCCCCTAAAAAAGTAACCGGGGTTGTTCCTGTGCTGAAGCGCCTGGCTCTGCCCGAGCGGGCACGGCGGGGATTTCCACGCCGTTGTTTCCCGAGCGGGGAAATCTCTGCCGTGCGCGGGGGGAAACCGTTTGCCCCCAGTTTGGACTGGGGAGGTGGTTGTTTGATTTCCAGTCACCCTCCGCGCTATTAGTTTCAGCGGGTGCCGCGCGTGTGTGTGTGTGTGTGTGTCCTCCGACGGGTTTAGCAGCGACGGGGGGATAAATATAAAATCAGATTTTCTTTTGAAGCACTTTGCGGGGCAGGATATGATTGTTTTTAGAGAGATCTATCTTTGCAAAGCGTTCGGGGCTTTGGGGGAATATTTCTGCACGGGAACAGGCCAAAAATACGAGCGTCAAATCCCCTCCCGCTCTTTGTTGCCACAACACCTTTGGGTGACAGCGGCTGCAGAAACAAAATCATTAAAATCTGTTAAATCTTTAGTTTTCGCCCACATCGATATTTCCAGCCGGGCAGCAATTCGGGTGGATTTGGCCGGGGGTTTGGGGAACCCTTTTCCTCGGGGTCGCCCCCTCCCTCTCCGGTATTGGTTGAATTGAGCCGCGAAGCGATGTGCAGAGGAACGAGTCGTTGTATTTTAAATGCAAATAATTCCCAGCGACAACGCTGGAACCAAACAGAAAAAAAGAAAAATGGGGCGGGAAAAGAAAAAAAGGGGGGGAAATATCTCGGTGGGAGGAAAAGGGGGCAAAAAGAAAAAAAAAACCCAAACCCGTTGAAGAATCCGCTTTCGAGGGGCGCCGGGCCGGGGGGGGTGTGGGACGAGCCCCGGCGGGCGAACGGCTCCGGTGCCCGGGGAGTGGCGGCGGCTGCCCGGTGCGAGGCTCCGGTGCCCACGACGCGGGGGAGCTGGGCCGCCCCCCCGGCCGGTAAAGCCGGCCAGCCAGCCCCTGGGTGGGTGGCAGCCCCTCGGCGGGGGTCTGCCGTATTTCCCCGGCAGCAGAGGCCGTGTCCCGGCTTGCCCCCCCCTCCCCTCCCACCCCTCCAACCTTGGGCAGAACCGGGGCTCCGGGCTGGAGTGTCCCCACTCCACGGGTGGAAAGGACCGCTTTGGGGGCATCCCACGCCCTGTCCGCCGGTGGGACCGGCCCCGGTTGCCCGGGCAGGGGCTCCAGCACCGCCCACCCCCCCGCCCCCGCTGCCAGCCTCGCCGGGAAAGTTGCTCCAAGTTGGAGGGATGGCGGCGGCGGCACCGGCTCCTCCTGACGCCTCTTCTCTCTCTTTCCCTCCCCAGGTGGGCTCGGTGGAACGGCGCGGCGGGGGACCGGCACACCGGGCGAGGCGGAGGTAACGGCGGTTCTCCTCCTCCCCCCTCCGTCCCCACCACCGGGATTCGGCCGGTTTTACCGGAGGGATGCGGGGCAGGTATGGGACCAGCAGTTAGTGGCGTTACCGGTAACGGTGGGAAGTTACCGGGCTGGCGGGGAGCGGCACACGGCGGCATCCCTCGGTGCGATGGCGGGGGTGGGGGGG
>NW_010972600.1:1622877-1623794 GCF_000737465.1 Haliaeetus leucocephalus
GGGGGGGCCGGCAGCCGGCCGGGCTGCCCGGGCTCCGGTTCTCCGGTGGGAACCGGGTCTCCCGCTCCGCTTCGAGCCGAGCCCAGCCTCGCTGCCTCCCGCCGAGGCGGCCGGCGGTTCCTGCGGCGAGCGCCGTGCTCGTACCGGAGCCCAACATGGCTGCTGTAGTGAAGGTATTTGATTCACACGAGGGTGTAGGCGAGGGGAAGAAGGGGGGACGAGAGGTACCGGGGCCGGAGCCAGCGCCCGCAGCCGCCGGGGCGAGGGGTACAGGCGGGCGACGACTCGGTAAGTGCCGGGGAGGAACAGGGCCGGGCGGGCCCCGTGGAACCCCCGCCGCGGACACGCGTGGGGAGGCCGCCTTTCCCGTGTCGGCGCTGCCAAGCCTCCCCCCACCGTTCCTCGGGGGCAGGGAGCGGTGGGCAACGGGAACCGGGAACCGGCGGGGGCAAACCGGGGACCGCTGCGGCCCGCCCGGGCCCTGCGCGGCGGCTACCGGGGCCCGGGGGCGGCGGGGGAACGGGGCCGGTAGGGATGCAGCTCCCCGGTCCCGCCGGTGCCCGAAGCGACCCCTTCCCGGAGCCGGACCCGGGTCGGAGGATCGCTCCCGGGGTCGGCGGAGAAGCTCCGCCGGTGCCTTTCGTTCCCTCGGTGGAGCTTTGGGGCCGCGGTCGTTCTTTACCCTTTGGGGAAGGACCGCGGCCGGGACCGCCCGGGGAAGGAACGGTTCGGTAAGCGGAACCCACCGGGGAGGCGGAGGGGGGCCGGGACCGGTGGTGCCCCGGGTGGTGTGGACGGCAGCGGGGCCGAGCCCGCCGGGGCCGCCGCCGCCGACCGGGGCCGGGCGGGAGAGTCATTCCGGAGCCCGGCTACGGAGGTAACGGTACCGGCTGGGCCCACGCGCGGTGCGGACCCGC
>NW_010972600.1:1623871-1625756 GCF_000737465.1 Haliaeetus leucocephalus
TGTGGGGAGAGCGCGGGTGGCAGCTACCGGGTGTGTGCGGGGGAACGATCCGTTAATTTGGCAACCGGCTGCTTCGCTGGCACCATCTTCCCGTTCGGAAAGGTTAGCCGTGGCGCGGTGCACCGGAGCGACGGGAACCGCAAGGGATGCTAACGATAATAATGAAGAGCAATACTAATAATTAATTAGTGGCGGCTTGGAAAGAAAAGGACGGAGGAGGCACGACCCCGCACGGCCCCGGGGCGCGGCGGCGGCGGCGGTTCAGCACCACGGAGAGCGGCGGGGCCGGTTCCCCGGTGCCCGGTTCCCCGGTGCCCGGTGCCGCCGGTGGGAGAATCCTCCGCCCGCTCCCCGCTGTGCAGCGGTCACCGCTTGCAGATGGGGCTACCTGTCAAAGCGTTCTCCCGCCCCGGGGGTCCCCGGTGTCGGGGTAGAAAGCTCCGTTCCTCCCGGGAAGCTGCCGGTGCTTGAGGGTTGGCATCTCCGCAAGTGCCGCCGTGCATCGCTCTCAGCCCCTTCAAACGCAGATATTCAGATATGTATCATATATATATATATATAGGTGTATGTATATAGAAGGGCGGGTGTGGACAGCGGGGACCGGGACGGATCCGTGCCTTCTCCCCGAAACCCGGAGCTCTGAGAGCGGGAGCCGGGCCCCGCCGCCAGCCCCGACCCGCTGCTCCCGGTCCTCGTTGGAAGCGGAGCCCGGCCGGGGCTGCCCAGAGCCGGGGCACCGGCACGGTGCTGTGCCCGGTGCCGGGACCGGTGCTATGCCCGGTGCCGGTGCTATGCCCGGTGCCCGCGTTATGCCCGGCCCGCCTGTTGGTTTCGTTTTTCTGCCGCTTTACCGGAGCGAGGTACGACGAGGCGGCCCCGGGAGGGCTACGGAACCCGCCGAACCGGGGCAAAGCTGGGGGGGGGAGGAGGAGCGGGGGTGTGAAGGAGGCTGGGGAGAACCGGGGTGTCCTGCGTGGGTGTGGGTATCCACGACTGCGTGTGCGGGGCCGTGCGTGCATCAGGACGAGTGTGACCGTCAACGTGTGTGCATCGGTGTGAGCGTTCCTGGGTGTGCACCGGGGAGGGGGGGCTGCTCCCGGGGGTGTGCACCTGTGCCCGGGCCCCCCCCGGGGTGGATGCGTGTACACGGCTGTGCCCGCCGGTTCGCTCCCGGTGTGAGACGGCTGGGGGGGCCAGGGAAAGGCCGCTGCCCCCCCTCCGCCCCCCCGGGATTGCCCCGCCGTTGCCGGGAGAGCGGAGCGGGTCCTCTGCACCGGGGCAGGGCAGGTCGGGACCGGCCCCGGGCGGCCGCACGGGGGGGACGTGGAGCCGGACCTCGGCCCCGGGCTCTGTCCCGCGTCCCTCCGAGCCGCGGCCCCGCTTTGTCCCGGGCCCGGGGGGCGGGTGGGTGTCCCTCCCCGGCCGGGGGGGCAGAGCCGAGGCCGGGCCCGTCGGAGGACCCTATTACCGGGGGTCTGTCGAGCCCGGTTTTACTCCCGAACAGCCGCCAATTTTCCCTCTTGCAAGAAGGGCCCGGGAGAGCAGCCTCGACGGGAGGGTCTTTCCCCCCTTCCTCCCCCCCCCCCCGGCCGCTTCCCCGCCCCGGCCACGTCGGGTTTAACCCCAGCCTTTACCGGGGGGGGTGGTAGTGGTGGTGGGGGGGGGGCCGGCTCCGCCACAGCCCTGCCCGAGCAGGGTTACCCCCGGGGCACCGCCGCCTCCCCGACGAGGCGGGCCGGCTGCTGCGGGAGGCTGGGTCCGGGGAGGAGGGAGGCGAGAGGCGGGGGGGCCCGGGCGAGCAGACGGGCCAGCCCCCGGGGACAGCGGCGACCGTGGCGAATGGCTCTGCCCCCCCCAGGGGGGGGTGTGGGGGGGGGGGGGGGGT
>NW_010972600.1:1626123-1656913 GCF_000737465.1 Haliaeetus leucocephalus
CCCGGAGAAGCCGGGAAGAGGGAGAGGGATCCGCACCGGTACCGGTACCGGCCCCGGGCGGGGGTATCCAACCTCCATCCCCGGCCGAACCTTCTCCCTACCCTGCCAGCCTGGGAAGGATGCGGCGACCCGGAGGCGACGGCGACCGCGGGGAGCACCGGCCCCAGCGGGGCGAGCAGGTACCCCTTCCCCGGTACCCCCCTCTTTTCCCGGGGTCCCCTCCCCGTCCTCTCCCCGTTCCCGGGGACAGCAGCTCCACCGAGTTTCCCTCCGAGCAGCCGCACGACCGGAGCTCCCCCCGCTCCGGCTTGGGCAGCTCCCCGGGAGCATCTCCCGGCCGGTGCTCGGGGCCGGTGCCCGGAGGCTCCCGGCCGGGGTGCGGGGTCCCTGCGGGCGAGGACGGGGTCGCCCCGGGGAATGCAGGGTGTCCCTCCAACAGCCCCCCCGGGGGAGACTGACCGCCCGGTTACCCCCAGGATATGCGGGGTCCTTCCCGGGGATGCGGGCCCGGCGGGAGGGAGCGGACATGAGAGGAAGGGGAGGAAGGGGAGGAAGAGGAGGAAGAGGAGAGCAGAGCGGGAGCGCGGCGGAAACTCCCGGGGGGGCCCTTTCGGTTGGGCCCGTCCCTTCCCCAGCCGCTCTCATGACTCAGCAGTTCCGTGCCAGTAATTTACAGTAATTACAAAGTGGGAGCGGGCTCTGGGGCGAGTCTGGGGGCGAATTTGGGGCTGGGAAGGAGGCAGGTCCCTGGGCCGCAGGCGGCGGGGATGGATCCTGGAGGAGCATCCTGCTCTGCGATGGCCCCCGGCCATGGGGGGCTGCGCGGGGCTGAGCCCAC
This sequence comes from Haliaeetus leucocephalus, assembly GCF_000737465.1. Classification (NCBI taxonomy): domain Eukaryota; kingdom Metazoa; phylum Chordata; class Aves; order Accipitriformes; family Accipitridae; genus Haliaeetus; species Haliaeetus leucocephalus. The sequence continues at coordinate 1,626,962 of NW_010972600.1, forward strand.
TTTAGGGTACGGGTCCCCTTTGGGGTGCAGACATCAAGTCGGGGCGCTCGGGTGGGCATCGGGAAGCGCTGATGTTGCATGTCGCATCCCAAGGCGCCGGGGCAGATTCCCGCTCTCCCACCGAAACTGTTGGGGTTTCTTCATTATTGGCGGCGAGGGGACACAAATCGCAGCCACCCCGGGGGGCTCCGACGTTGGAGCAGAACACCCCCGGGCGTGCGACGCGGCTAAGGCCCGTTTTGTAAAGACCTGGGTTGGTTTTTCTCTTTGGTTATCTAGCTGTATGAGTGTATGTGATATCATAAAGCTAGAGAACCGAATGTAAAAACCCGCTCGCTATTCTCCGGGAGAAGAGCCCTGCCCTCCCGGCAGGAGAGGGGCTCGGCGGCCGCCGGCCTCCCCGAGGCACTGGCCCTGGTGCCTTTGTAAGGGGGAGAGCGGCTGGAAGCCAAACGCGGCTGTGGAGTGGAAATTTCAGTGGGGTTTTGTCTTTAATCATTTTTATTGAGGCCCAGAGCTAGTGCCTGAGCCGGGGTGATTATTTTGATTCCAACCCGGGGTTCCTCAGGCTACCTACAAAACCAGCACCTTCATTTTATTAATTTTTTTTTTTTTTTTCCACTGTGGTTTTAATTTCCACGTCGACAATTAAGCTCGCTTGCGCCGGGTGTGCCGGAGATAAATGAAACGGGGCCAGCTCAGAAATAACCCCCAGAGAAACCCTGTTTATAACGAAGTAGAAGGAAAGTTGCTTAAATATATTACTGCATGCAAATTGCAATTTAGCGCAAACCTGTTTCCGAGGCCGATTTATCTACTGGGGAAGAGAAATAAATCATCGTTGCTCGTCGGTTATTCTGCATCTGCAGAGAGATTGCAGCTTTGTTCTTCGGAGAGGGGGATTTGGGAGCTCCGCTCCAAGGGTGCTCTGGTCTCAGCCTCCCCCTCCCCGGTCCATCCCGGACCCTGTGCTCCTCCTTCGCTGCCCGTGGGTCGGGGTGTCGCATGCAGCCAGCTCCCTCCTTCCCTCCCGCTTCCTTCGGCCCCTCTCGGTCCCCGCGGCACTCGGGGTGACTCGCCGGTGCGAGGGATGCGGGGCTGAGCCCAGGCTGCCCGGGGGCTGCGGGGGCCATGCGGGAGGAGGAGGGCTGGAGCCGGCCCCAATGGCTGATGCTGGAAGAGGGGAGAAGCTGTAAGCGGTGACCCCAAAGGCTGAGCGGTCCCCAGTTATTCCTGGGAAGCTCAGGGAAGGGGGGAGCTGTGTATTCCGGCATGCATTTTGGGGTGCAGCTTGAAGCGGGCAGCGAGGAAGGCCCCTCCGTGGCCGCAGAGTCCGGCTCTGCGCTCTCGGACGCTTGGCAGCGGGCAGCGGGGAGGCTCTGCAGATGGACCCAAGCACCCATGTGCTTAAACCACTGCAGGATCAGGCCCTGACCGTCCGCCGCTCTCCCACGGGAGGCAGGCACAGTGCGAGGGGCACAGCAGCCCGAGCAGGACAGTGGCACCGCGACATGTCTGCTTTCCCCCCTCACTGCTCAGGTCTTTGGTGCATCAGTTCCCTGGCTGGGTTGCTACTGAGAAATGAGAAGGGGAAGAGAATGAGCTCCAAATATTAAAAGCTCGATGCCCCCATCCCTCTCCCCATCAGCCTCTCCCTGCCCTGCACATCCCGGCTTCTACGTGGGCTTGCGCCTCCCCTTTCACCTGATGTTGCTGGAGTCTGCAGCAGAGGATGAATTTGGGGTGCGGGAGGCAGGGGTGCACCTGCGTGCCTCTCAACAGTTCTTGCTTTGTTCGGGCAAGAGAGGGGCAGAGTCCTCGTCCCGCATCTCTGTGATCCCTGGCACTGATCCTGCACCCCCAGCCTGCTCAGACACCCTGAGCTCGCCCAATTTTGGCCTTTTTCTGGGCAGGGAAGACGTGGACCCTATATATAGTGTGGGATAAAGCTGGTATGGCCCCAATACACCCCAAAATATGGTGTGGGATAAAGAGGAGATGGTCCCTTGTACACCCTGTGCCCTGTAGAGCTGCTCTGCCTGCGGCTTGGGGACAGGGACAGAATGGAAGCGTGGGTGCTTTAGCCATGGCAGTGCCAAGCTGGGTCGAGAGCTTTTCCCGCAGCACAACGCGGGGCCGCTGCGGTGTCCGGAGGCACCGGCTTGTCTCCTTGGTGGAGACACAGGTCCCTGGGGGAAATATGCCCCGTCCGATGGCCAATGCCACCCAGCGCTGTCCTTGCAGGGCCGGATGGATGGGGCACGGCACCGGGAGGAAGGAAAACCTTCCCCGGCTCCTCGCTTATTTGCCCTGAGCTCCTTCAAGGGACGGTAGGCTTCTGTCGGAGCTGGTTTTCCATACCAGACCCACTTACATCCCTTCGACCGCCTCATTCTCTCCAAGATCTGGACCAGCCGTGAATCCCATAGCTTTGTGGGGAGGTTTGGACAGGGTTTGGGCAGTGGCTGCCTGCACCGACCTGCCCGCGTTTCCATAACGTGAGCAGAGGAAGCCGCTGGCTGGCGGGAGAAGGGTTCCAGCAACAGCGAGGCCGCGTGGGGACAGCCGGGAGGATGCAAAGCGGCGGCCGTACAGCAGCGGGAGGGATGCACGGTGCACAGCGCGGGGAGCTGATGCTCGTGCATCAATCCTGCCCTCGCTGCTCGTAGTGCCAAGCTGAAGCGTACCCCAAAACACAACCCCACATACCCCGCCATCCCAGCCGGGAGCAGAGGGGCAGCCGGCGCAGGCTCTGCCGCGCTCGGGAAACCTTCTCCTCCCTCCTGACTACTTGTAAACCATTCAGCAAGAATTTCTTAAAATAGGTTCCACTTTAAGGACTTATCTGCTGAATACCATTAATTTTCTGGGGTTCGTTAAAAGCAAACTTGGTATCATAGCAACTGAATCTATTCCAGGGAAGCAGCCAATTGCACCGCGCGGTGTGTGCAACCGAAGGCGAGAGAAAGGAGCCTTTCAGGTTTATTCTCAGGCTTGTGCCTTTGCAAGTGAAGTTTTAATTTTCAATGTTTTATTCCTTGCAGAATATTTTATAATTTCTCCCGGCGAATCTGCAGGGAGAGGAAAATCACCGCGCTGGCAAATATTTGCAAAATTGCCTTCGTTTCGTGCCGTCCGCGTGCGGGCAGAGGTGGTGGCAGAGGGATGCGGTGGGTGCTCGGGCCGGATCCAGCGATTCGGCCTCGTGTTTGGGACAGCCGGGCTCGCCCCTCCGGGGTCCACACCACCAGCCCCTGTGTCACCCTCGGGAGCAATGCTGAGCGTGGGCATCTCTGGCTGCCCTGGATGGATCAGGGACCGCCCAGCGGGATTGGGGACTGCTGGTAAAGAGGACGCTAATCCCCGTCTCATTTCCCCGTCCTCGCGAAAGAAATAGTCATTATTTTCCTTTTAATCCCATCTCTCTCCTCTTTTCCATTAGGCCCTAAGCTGCAATCTTGTTCCCGGGGGATGTTACGCTGAGGATAATCCCAGGCGCTGTCGGGGCGCTCGGCCCAGCTACTTTGGGGCAGGGAGGTGGTTTGCAGCCCTGGGCTGCTGCCGGCGGGTCGGGGCTGAGCCCAGTCGTCCCTGGGGTTCTCCGGTCCTGGTTCCCGGCACGGGGAGAGAAGCCGGGCTAAGCATCCCAGTGCTGGCACAGCAGAGCGAGTCAGGGGCAATGGGGCACTCCCCAAAACCCTGGCCCGGCTGTGGAAATGGGAATAGAGAGCTCGTGGCCGGCTCGGCTGTTGGGATGCCGGGATGGTGCTGCTGCCCCACGTCGGCTGTGTCGGCTCGGGTGGTCAGGATCCGGCCTTGGCCTTGGCGGTGGGACAGAAGGAGACCTTTGTGCTGTGGCTGGTGCAAGAGATGGAGGGATCTGGGGGGATGCCGGGATTTGGGGTGCCGAGGGGAGCCGGGCAGCAGGTCCACCTCTGCCCCATGGCTACCAAGCTCAGCCGGGAAAAACGAAATGGCGGGGCCGGCACTTTGCCGGCCGGAGCCCTAAAAATAATGCTGCCCAAGATCGTGTCCCGCCACAATGGTCAGCTGTTTTAATCAGAGATGGGTGGTGGGAACCGCGTTTGCAGCTGTCCCGGCCACCGGCATCATGCGTGTGTGTGCCTGAAAGTCGTGGCTCCCGGCCTCGGCCATTAAACCCAAACTGCCTCGTCCCAGGGTGAGGGGGTGGCCGTGCCATTCCCCCGTCCCCAGCGCTGCTCCTTTCGCCCACCGCAAGCCAATGATTTTCCAACTCGATAGCAGGAAGGGAAAAAAAAAGTCATTTATGATAAAAAGTATCACTTAAATAGACAGAAAGGGTAAAAGCCCCAGACAAAAACATATCCTCGAGCAGGAGAAAATGAAAAACACTGATGTGTTTAACTTTAGGCCATTTAAAAATAACTATTGAACAGGCAACAGTAAATAACAATTCCTTCCCATCAGGTACGTGTCACTGCGGCAGCGAAGCTCCCGTTTATTTACCCAAAGCTGGCGGAGGATGGCCCGGCCAGCTCTTTAGCTGCTAATTTTTATAGATGTCAGGCTGAAGTCTCCGACCTGGATAAATCAGGTGCTGGCGGTGAAGGGAGCAGTGCGAGAGCGCTCGGCTCTCCTTCGGTGCCGGAGGGGTGCGGTGCTCCCAGTCACGAGTGTGCATGGGACCCCCACCCACGGGACCCAGCCTGGGGGGAGTGAAATGAGACCCCACGTGTGGGACTGGGTGCCCAGGACATCAGGGTCTGTTCCCAGCCCACCGGCCCCACGCGATGTACTGAAGCCTTGCTTTCTCTTTTTTTTTTTTTATGGAGAAATTATTATTTATAGTTTAATATCTTCATGTTTCTATGGAAACTCCATGGCTGCGCTTGGTGGAAGAAGTCAAAACCAGCCGGGGAAATGGCAATATTTGAAAGTGAGTGGAGTGGGGGTGCCTGCGCCGGGATGCGGGGACCGGGGTAGGGGGTAGACACGGGATACGGGGGGGGACCCGCCGCGTGTCGGTGATGCTCAGTGTGCCAACGATGTGGCCTTGGTGGCTGTGCTTTGTCACTCCTGCCAAAGCCAAACCCTTCGCCCGGGCTCCTCGGCAAGTGGTTTATCAGGATGCTCCAACCCAGCGGTGTTTGCCGAAGCCTTTCCCCTTCCCCACACCAGGAATCCTCCCGGCACGGGGAAAACCCCTTGGGGATTGACAGTGCTTGGTCGGGCGAGGGTTGGCCGAACCCCCTTGCCGCGGGCACGCGTGGGCATCTCCCACCCAGGGAAAGCGCTACAGCCCCGAATGTAGGTCACGCACGTATGTGTATCATCATATACATATGTTGACTTCAAAGAGCTCGGGCTCATCCTCGCCGATAACAAACCCGCGTGTGGCTGTTAAACAGATTTGCATTTATAAACGGCGAACACGGGGCACGTGCGTTATGTACCGGGGGGGTCGGGGGGGCCCCCCCTGCCTGGCACCGGTGCTGGCGCTCATGCGGAAAGAGCACGGTGGCGGCGGAGACCTTCTCCCCCTAATAGCCGGTGACAGGGACTTGCTAGTGGCGATGTCCCTGCGTCGGGCGCGGAGCAAGGACGGAAGGTGTGCGACGTCCCCGCTTTTGTCAGAAAGTATCTATCAGAGCAGCGGGGAAAGGTCAGCGGGAAAAGCACGTGGGGAGGCACAAGGGGGCCCCGAGGATGCTGTCCCGTCCGTTTGTCCGTCCTGCTACGAACGCCAGCCAGTGATGCCCCCCCCGCTCCAAGGATAGCAGATTAGCTTAAAAAATCCCAGCCGCTTCAAAAAATATTAACTGTGGGTTTCGCCACCTTTGCCTTCTGGTTTTCGAGCCTTTGGGGATGGTGTTTTCATGCCTTCCTCTGCCGCCACCAGAAATGTATTTATTTATTTTTAATGAAAAGCACGATCCCGGTGCTATTCTGGGGCTGGGCCCTGACAAACAAGGGAAGATGCTGGGGCTGGTGCGGGGGGGGGGCTGTGCCCGTGCCACTGCCGCCGGCTTCGAGGACCGACCCCCCCCTCCCTGCCACAGTAGCTGCGTGACGAGCAGGACCCCCGGCTCTGCCATCCCTGTAGCTCCCTGGGAAGCTGAGCCCAGACTTTCTCTGCCCTAATTCCCTGGGAAACCAGGCGAGGGCTGATCCTTGCACGGCTTTTTATTGTTTTCTATAAATCTTGGATTTCCATGGAGCTTGGAGAGGATTTTTGGGCAACCCACGGGCTCAATGTTAGGGGAAATCAAGGCGGGATGTGCCCGAACTGCCCCGTCCATGGGGAATCCCATCCCTTCATGTGTCAGGTGGGGATTTAATGCAGAATATTTGCTCCCAGAGCGTCAAATGTTGGTTGTGACACCCGGCCACGGCTGGGGCCACAGAGGAGCTCAGGGTGGTGCCGGGATGTTTGGGGGTCCCTGTCGGTCCCCACGGCTGGGTTGTGGACAGGGGTATGGCCGCCGGCCATGTGTCCCCTCTGCTCGCCGAGCCTCTGAGTTTGCAAATCAGGGACGGGCGCTGGTACCTTTTGGCTCATTTCTTGTATCAAAATTGAAGCATCTGGATAAAAGAGAGAGATGGGAAGGGTCCTGGCTGGGGACATTAACACCGGTTTGGCTGCCCGGGCCATAGAAAACCCCCTCGGCTCCACATTTCCCTCCCTCCCCGCCAGCCACCCCTTTCACAGCGAGCTTTGGGGATGAAACCCCCCCGCCAGCTGCAATGCATAAACCTAAGATGGGCACACGTGTGCTCCCACACACCCCCCCAGACTTGCACACGCGTGTGCACGCGCAGCCGAGCCGGAGTTGGGGCCGGCTGCTCCGGGAGACGGGGTGCGAGTGGCATTTCAATGCAATCCAGGCGGGAACAATGAGGTGTGTTTTTAAGGGACTGTGAAAGGGGGGTTTTTGCTGAAGGACTGAAAAGGCGGCGGGGGGAGGAGGGAGCCGGGCAGCCCCTCCATTAGCTCAGTGCAGCAGCGAGAACAGCTGTGAAAAGAGCCCAGGCCTTTTTCCCACGCCCAGAGGAGCGGAGCGAGGGAAGGAGCCCTCCCAGCGAGGTCAGATCCCATCACTAATATATACACAGGCTGTGCCCTCATTCACGTCACCCCGGTGCAGGTTTGTTTAAGGCACACACACACTGACACTAATTTCTCCTCGCCCTCGCTCCCCCAGCCGGCCCCATTATGGTCCCCGCTGCATTAAACCCTCCCCGTGCCCCGGCGACGGCTGGCGGCATCGAGGGGGTTGGTTTTGTTTTGTTTTTTTTTTAATTCCTTCCCCCCCCCTCCTCTCCCAACACCTGACCGGCAAGGTCAAGACGAGCTGCCTGCGCCGTGGCGGCGGCGATCGGCTCTGTCCGGCAGCTGCTGTGCCAGGGCCGGCTCGCAGGAATGTGCCGCGATGGCTGGGTCCCGCAGATGGGACCTGGCGGGGGTTTGACACCCGGGACTCAGCTGGTGGAGGCGGATGGGGGCTGCAGAGCTTGGGGGCGAGGGAAGGATGAAATGAGCCCCCCCACACACTCCGCGCCATCCTGGCTCTGTGCATTCATGGGAGCGTGGCTGATTGATGCCGGTGGAGGTCTGGCCTCGTGGCTGCTTGTCGGGAAGATGAAGTTGTGGGTCTTTGCTGGGGCCAAGTTAAAGGGTTGGTCCAAACCCCCTCCAGCCAACAATTTCCAGAGCCTGACCGGGGAGTGATCCCGGCAGCTCCAGTGCTGCCGGTGGGGTCGCACCGGTCCCGGCGAGGTGCCACGGCAGCCACCGGTCCAGGGCATGGGCGATGGAAGGAGCAAGCCCTCCTGCCCGTCCCGGTGCTGGCCGGACTCTGCTGTCCCGTGGGGCAGCGAGCCTGGGTCCGGGCAGCTCTGCCCCTGCCCTCACTGTCACCGTCCCCGTCCTGTGCACCCCAGCCCCGGGGGGATGCTGGGGGACATCGCATGGGGCTGCTGGGGGGTGCAGGATGCGTGCGTGCGGGGCTGCTCTGCAGCCCTCGCAGGGGGATGTGCAGGGGGTGAGGGGGATGCTCCCCTCCTGGTCTTCCCATGCCAGGATCCGGCCACAGCAATTCCCCATCCCTCCTCGCCCTGCGGTGCTGCCGGCCCGGCCAGGCATCTGCCGTGAGACGGGCAGCAAATAAATCAGGTCTTGTTTATTCTCGTGCCTGGGCTTGGTGTGTGAGTTCATTTTAAAACGTTCTGCCTTAAATTACAGCCTAATAAATCAATACCCACTTAGCGATGCAAGCGAGCGGGAGCAGTTTGCGCAAAGAATTAAAGTTGCCTCCGCGGCTCTCGGGCTTTACGAAGGGAGAGGGAGCGAGTCCCAGCAGGACCCTGTCCTGCGACACATGTGTCCATGGCTGCGCTTGGCTGGAACATGCATGTACATGGCTGGGCATGGCTAGGACATGCATGTGCATGGCCAGAACACACGTGGGCATGGCTGTGCTTGGCAGGGACACATGTTAGGGCAGGCGTGTGCTGTCAGCTGCCCCGTGCAGGGGCTTGGGGCAGCCTCAGAGCTAATCCCAGCCCCCCTCCAGCTCCTCTGAGATGGGGTCTCTCTGCATTTCCCCCCTAAAAAGGTGACAATATGGTTCCCCTGTCCAGCTCCCACCCACCTCTCCCCACTCGGGGCGCTTCGTTATGCCCCTGCTAATGGCTTTCCCTGAGCATCCTCCTCCCTTTTACCCCTCCGCTCACACCTTTCACTTGTCTAATCCCCTTGTATTTGTCTGGGCCGCCTTCCAGGGCCACCCACCTCTTTATAGGGCCACTGCTAAGTAAACGCTGCCTTTGCTCTGCTAAACGGGGACTCCTCCTCGGCGCAGTCGGGGTTAGCAAGACCGGACCTTTCATGTGCCGCTCGCCTTTCTCGGGGGCTGCCCTTTGCCTCCTGCCACAGCACCCTCCATCCTCCTCCTCCTCCTTCTCAGGGATTCGGGGCACACCGGGCTCTCGCTGCCCAGCATTGGGGCATCGGCAGCCCTGGGTGTCATCGCTGCCTGCTCCCACCAGAGCCGCCCTTGGCGATGCCCAAGGACCCCTGTTCCCGTCCCCCCCCGGCTTGTGTCGAGGCTGGTTTTATCCCTCCCCCTCCTCGTCTCCCTTGCCAAGCCCTGACACTTGATGGCAGCCCATTCAAAATGCATGGGCTCCCCTTTCCAAGCGCCCCAGTCCTTTTGAACTAAAAGGATTTTCTCAGAGGCTAAGTTCAAATGTATGGCCGTTATTTATTTATCACCCCGCTATGTATTATTCATTTATTTAAAAATGTATGGCAGCTGGGAGCCCCGTGTTTAATCACCCCACGGATGGCGAGGGCCAGGTGGAGCCGGCCCCTTGCTCCGCCGGTAACCTGGCGCGGTGGCTGCCGCCAGCCCGCCGGCCTCACGCCTGATTTACCATGAACCCAGCCAAAACTAACCCCAAGCCCACGCCAGGCAGAGCAGGGCAGCCATGCCGGTTGGGCACGGGGCCGGAGCCAGTGTTTCAGGGGGATGCCAAGGACCTGCTGCGCCCTGACACTGCGTGTCACTGGATGTAGGTCCACGGGGTTGTCATTCCCCCCACCCCCAGCATGGCTTTTTGGGGTTGGGGACGAGGACGTGCCCTGCTTGCCGCCTGGCTGGCCCCTCCGGTGGCCCCAGCTGGCAGATCGCTGCCTGTCCCCAACACAAGGACAAAGTGGCCGACGTGCTGCTGCTGTGCAGGGAGGCTGGAAGGGGCTGGCATTGGGCTGTCAAAAAGAAGAAAAAAGGCAGAAAAAGGAGAAAACTGGCTGTGCTTTGCTTTCCCCGGCATCACGGGGAGGAGGGGAGGCATCCAGCCCTCCTGGCATCTCCTTGTCCCTGCAGGGGTGAATGACTGAGTCCCCTCACCGGAGGAGCACGAAGGGTTAAGGATGCTTTCCTTCCCCTCTAAAGTCCCCAAGTCCCTCCATGAGCCCCCACCACCCTCTTCCTCACTGGGACACTCGCTAATTGAGACAGCTTCAGCCCCTGCCTCCCTCCTCTCCCCCTGGGGCTGAGCTGCCTCTTCCCAGGGGGAGCACATTGTCTGCTCCAGCCGGGTTGATGTAATCCCTAAGCCCGAACAATACTTCCCCACCCCGCTCCTGCTGAAAGGGTATTAGTTGCCCAATGAGATAATTACTCCACAGGCCACCCTAATCATCCTGTCAGCCCAGCCGCTTTCCTCGGCCGGCGAAGAGCCACCCGTCTCAGCCCCACAGCACCTGGGATGCAGGTTCGGGCTCCCCTGGGGTGATGCTGCTGGAGATGCTCACCCTATGTGGGCACCCAAACCCCAAACACTGGCAGCAAAATATACTCGGAAAGGGGGATGTGCTGCCGAGATGCCACCTCCAGACCCGTGGCTGTTGTCACCTCAAAATGCCACCCACGCGTGGGGTGCAGGGTGAGAGTCCCAGGGTGCTGAGCCTGGGCTGGCAGCACCACTGCCACCATACTGATGAAGCACGGGTGGGATGAACCCACTCCCGGTGCCATGGGGTTTGGGTTTTCCTGAAGTCACGTCCCTGCCTTGGGTCCCTCGGGAAGGGTCTGGGCTGGCAGATGTCCCCTGAGCGCCCGGCAGCAGGCACAGACCCATCAGTACATTGAGAAACCAATTACCAGGATAAAATTTTGGGAAACAGTATTCTACATTTTTCATTAAATACCGGCGTTCGCACAGACCTGATTTCAAAAAACCAGAATTTCAGCAATTAAAAAACCTGCCCCAACCTATAGGATAAATGTGACCGGTCTCCTGAATTGCTTTAACAGCAAATAATCCCGGTTTTCAGCCCTGCTTTGCGCAGGGTTTGCTGCCGGAGGGGCCCTGCGCTTGCTCCCGCAGAGCGTACAGGGCTGCGTGGCGCATGCGTGGCGTTAGTGTGTACCCACGGGCACACGCGTGTGCCCACACATGCAGAGCTGGCTGCTCGGCTGGGCTGAAATCCGGCAGTTTTTTCCCAGCCGGATGGTGCCAGGGCTGGCTTTCCCCTCCCAGAGCAGCTAGGACGTGGCTGTCAGCCGCAGAGCTCCCCTGTCCTTTAATTGTCCGATGTGCTGGAATTGGGGATGCTGCAGGAGAAGGGACCTGTTCAGGGCTGCTGAAATTAAAGCCTAGTTCTTATTAATCCTGCTCTTTGCAGCTCTGGCTATGCTGAAGTCGGGGATTATCCTGTCCGCCTTCCCACACACCGGTACTGCAGGAGAGGGGCGGCCGGAGAATTAATCTCCTGTAGGTTTTGCTGATCCCATCCCCAGGAATGGTGGCCAGGGGGCACCTGGAGGGGCTGGGGGGGGCCGGAGCCTGGCAGGGGGACAAGGACCCTCTGCCACCACGGATTTGTGTTGGGTTCGAGGAGGGGAGCTGGCATGCGGTGGGATGCTCGCCGGGATACTCACAAGGATGCTCGCTGGGACCGGGGATGGGGTTTGAGTGACAGATCCGGCAGTGCCGCGGTCACTGTGCTGCACCTCCCCGAGTTCCCAGCAAGGACTTTTTTCCACCCCCCCAGCACCGTTGGGAATATCGCCGGTGGCGCGGGGGCCGTGCAAGGCCAATGCTGCGGTGAGGGACGCTGCCCCGCTCTAGCCACCCGCTCCTCCCCATCCCTTTTCTTGGCCGATCTCTTCTGACAGACAAACACCGGTTCTTTCTCTGCCACAAAGTCCTTGTCCAGCCAAGCACACAAAGCGGATCCATTATCCGATGGGGGACAGAAAGGAGGGGCCGAGGGGGGGGGCGGCCGCCGCACAATGCGCCCAAGTGGCGCGTGGGGCCGCCCCTATTGTGTCTGGGCAGGAAGGGCCGGGACCCACGGCGCGGCCCCCTCAATGGCAGCATTGTGTCTGAGCCCCCCGTCCCCTTGGGCATCCCCTCGGGGTTGTCCCCCCGCCAGCTCCCGCCATCAACCCACCCTGTCTCCGGTCTTTTTGGGGGTCCTCTCTTCCCGTCGGACAGCCTCGGGAGTGCTGAGGGGGCGTTGGAGGGGGCTGAGTTTTTGGGAGCAAAGCAAATGGGATTGATGGGTGCCCCCCTACACACACACCCCGGGCAGGGTTGTGCGGGGTGAACGTGGGTGCTGGGGTGAGCGAGAGCTGAAGTCCTCACCTCCACGCGCCGTGGTTTTGGGTGATAAAAAGGCTGATCTGGGGCAGACCAAGGGATCCTCTCCCCAGCAGCGGGTGCTGGGGGACGGGGGACATGACCAAGGGCATATCTGGAGGGGATTTGCCCCCATCATCCGACACAGAGGGGTCTCCCTCCCCACCGGCTCCCGGCAAGGTTTGGCTCCTCTTCATGCCAATGCTATCCTGTCTGCAAACCGGGATGCAGGATGCAGTCCAGGATACAACCCATGGGGTGATGGAGCCGTTTGACCCCCTCTCTACATCCCGATGGAGAGGTCAAACACAAACCCGTCCCTAAGTGGGGACCCGTGCGGGTACCCAGAGTGGGTTTTGTACATAGAGGCGGGTGCGGAGACCTCAAGGCCCTTCGCGAGGCTCCAGCGACGCCAGTAGAAACTTTTGCAATCCCCTTAAAGCATCGTCTCGGCCACGTGCGCCTTCCCAGCGCGGCGGCTGGGCTGGTTAAGATGGCTCAGTGGTGAGCAGAGTGAGATCAGTGTGGTTTTGGAGGTGATCGGTGTGGTTTTGGAGGTGACAACATTGCTCTTTTTTTTTTTTTTTTTGCAGAGGACAAATCCCCGTGTTGCTTTGATCACTGCGGTCCGGCAGCATCCCTCACTGGGGACGGGAATGGGGCGAAGCGGCCACAGCAAAAGGGAGCACCCAGGCCAGCGTGGGCAGAGCCCCAGGAAGACCACCCACCCCACAGCACCCTCGCCCTGGACGTCAAAGGATGGAGGAGCCCCGTGGGGCACCATGGACTGGACTTTCCTGCCCGTGGAAGCCGCCAGGCTGGGAGGAGGCTGCTCCTGGCACGGGTTTGCAGTGGCAAAGTTGTACGTGGCTGCCGGGGACGGGCTGGTTTGGTCGCATCCCTCCACGGCAAGCGCAGTGCCTGCAGAGCTAAGCAAGGGAAGTTAGCTTTGCTCCCCCAAGGATGCTCGAGAGCCCTTCACCTCTCCTGGACGGGGTAAGTTTGGGCTTTTCTTGCTTTCTTCTCCCTTCCTGCAAGCTCAGCCCTCCAGCACTGGGTTTTCCCCACAAAACCTCCCCCGAGCTCTCTCCAGCCGGATTTGGGGGGACCATGGAGCGGCGCCGTGGAAGGGGGCACCCACAATGGCTCTGCGCGTGGCTGGGCTGCTCCTCACCGTCAGGGCCAGGCAGGTAGCTGCAGTTGTCAGGCTGCAAGGTGCCACGCTGATTTTTTTTTCCTTGTTTTCTCAGGGGCAAAAACCCCAGCTTTTGTCCCCATTTTATTTATATTCCTCTTTGAAAAGGGTTAGATTTCCCCCTCAAAGCTAGTGGAAGACTGGGCTATTGATAACAGCTTTTGGTTGCCAAATAATTGACTTTTTCCCCCTATCTCCTTTTTAATGTACATCTAAAATTCTTTCCTCTATGACTCAAACCCATCCTTTTCTATGACTAAACAGCAGAAGGCGGAATTGTCCCCCCCTCACCTCTTGCTTTGCCCCCAGCTGGGAATGCAGCCTCCCCCACCATCCACAGATCCTCCTGCTCTGCTCCATCCAACCCCCCCATTTTCCCTGCTTGTAGACATTGGCTTTAGCTGCACAAGCGACTTCCATCTCCATCTGGGAGCCTGTTTTGGGGGGGTTGCAGTTTCATCCCACCCCCCCGGGAGCGCTGGGGAGGGGGGGTGGGGAGGAGCGCAGCCCCGCAGCAGCAGCAGCAGCATCGCATCCTTGGGAGTCAGTCAAGGGAGAAAAACCACATCCCCTGCGGTCCTCACTCCTCCAAGTTTTTTCACGTGACCGTAAAGCTGTCCGAAACATTAGAAAAAATAACTTTCACCTTTCCCAGGGTGAGCCTGGCAGGCGGCACGGGCGCTGCCACGGTGCCCGTCGGCAGCCCACGCTTTCGGGGCTGGTTTTCTGGCAGGGATTTGGCTCGGCCCCAGATGCACAATGGGGAGATGAGGAATATTATCCCCCATTTTGCCCCAAGACAATGCCTGTGCTGGAGGGGTTTTGGGTATCCGCTCATCGAGGCTGGATTTGCCTGGCTTTTCCTACTCACTGGCACCCCAAGGGGGATGTGGGGTGCATTCCCATGGGATCACCCTCCGGAGATGGGTCTGGGATGCTCCCATGGCACAGGGCAGTGGCAGTGCTTCTTTTTAGGGGAGCAAGGCACAGCAGCAGTCTTGGGGAGACGTACATCTCCCCAGGACCGCCGCCGCATCTTGTTCCCCATCGCCCACCCCCTCCGGCAAATATCTCCGGGGACGTTAATCCCGGCATCGACAGGCAATCTCCATCCGTGCGGAGACCGGTGCCATCCCATCTGGAGACCCCAAGATGCAGGGATGGAGCAGGGAGCCCCATCCAAGAGCGAGGGACACACCAATATGCCCAAATAATGACGCCCCATCGCTTTGGACCCCCCCTTCCCATCCATTTTTGCTTCGTTCCTTCTCCCCCCAGCTTTGAAACAGCTTCTTCTTCCTCAAAGCAATATTAATGATGGTTGATGGGAATTGTTGGTGCCGGCACCCAGCACAGCCCTGTGCCCAACGGATGCCCCGAGCAGATGCTCGGCGCCGCGGGCAAAGCCGTCCTCCTCCTCCTCCTCCTCGCTCTAAGATGGCCGGCGGCCCCAAAATGGTGCTGAGCATGAGACGCCATCTGCAAGGCTGGTCCCACGCCCGCCGTGGCCTTTTTATGCAAAGGGGAATTAATTAGATTTGAATATGGTAATTAAGCCATCAAGCCCCGCCGGGTGCTATGAGGTCCCTTCTTTTCTTCGGGCTTTCTTCTCACCCCTCTCTCCCGCCGCCCCTTAACCCTTCCCCCTCTGCTTTTTGCACCCAAAGTACCGCTGCTGCATCTTAATTAAACGCCTCGTCTAGGCAATGCCATCGCTGCCCCTTTTCCCGCGCCAAATTCTGTCCTTCCTGGGGATGCCGTCCGTCTGTCTTGGTCAACGGCTGCGTCTGTACCCCGTGTGCGTCCATTTATCCCCCCCCAAAAAAGCCAGGTGCTCGCAGAGGGATGAGGGCAACTACCCAAAAGGAGAAATGGGATTTTGCCAGGTGATGGCCACAGCAAGAAATCGGTCCAAAATTAATTCCCCAAAAGCTGGGTTGTATTTTAAGCATCTCTTATCCTCATGTTCCCAATATTGTCTTTTTTTTCCAACACCTATGGACTGTGGGAGTTCTGGTGTCACCCAGGTGCTGCCCTTGCCTGATGCACAGGGTTGGGTGAAGCTGCTTTTGGGAATTCTCCCAGGCTCTTTTGTGACGGGAAGGAAAAGAATCGAGCATTGAAGAAGCTTTCAACATCTATGCCTAGAAAAGGAATTTTTTTAAAACTGGGAATTAAAGCTTTCGCCATTACCACATTTCTTAATAGCATCCATCCAGTCACCCCGACCTGTAACTGCTGGGTCTTTATCCACCTCAGCTAGGTGACGGTGCAGAGACTGGAAAACTCCTGGAAAGAGGGATCTGCTTAGGGAACAAAAATAATCCCTGGAATATTTCTTATACATCTATCTATATTTATAAGGAAAATATTTCTCTTTTTTTCCCACTTACCTCGTAAGGCAAATGAAGGAAATTGGGAATACCTGTGGGAGCTCGTCAGAAAAGCCCCCGGGCGCTTTCTCGGCAAGTTGCTGAGAACTTGAATTAGCTTCTTTAAAAAACAGAATATTTGCAACGGGGTCATTTCTGGTAAAAATTTTAATTGTATCAGCAAGCTGCTTCCACCTGAAACAAGAAAAGGGCTGAGATTATACATACATATTATATATATACACATATATGGTGGGCGTGTGTGCATATATATATACGGTGATATGGTGTGTGTGTATATATATGGTGCTGGTAAGAGGTTCCCAGGGGTTTAATCCCAGCTGGCAGCTCGGCGGCAGGCGGGGGTGACCCTGGGGGCCCCTGCGCTCCCTCACAGCGCCGGCTCTGACCTACATAGCGGGTGCTGGATACGGCCACCCCGGCAGCCGCCGCAGACACCCGCTCCCCGCGGCCGGTGCGATGATGGACACGGGGGGGGGCCATCCCCAACCTCTGCTTTGGCCTCAGTTTGGGTGAAATAAGGGAGAAATGGTGGTTTTCTCCTCCGGCTCCTGCCTCGGGGCAGGCACAGGGTGCTCGCGCCCGGCTCTGGCAGTGATGCTCTGGGTGCCTTTGGGGACCGGTCCCTGGGCTCTCCTCACCCCGGACCAGGCTCTGGCTCTCTCCCAAGATGCAGCAGATGCCGATGGCATCTCCTGGGCCATATTTTGCAGCTCAGCCTGAAATAGGACCACGAGACCTGCCTGTGTTGGCAGCCCAGGGACCCAGCTTCATGGGGACACCAACCCCAGGGCGCTTGTCCCCACTGCCGCGGTCCTGCCGACTCCTCCTGGGATGGCAGAGGGGAGAGAAAATACACTGGAGAGAGGGAAAAGGAGCAGGAGAAGAGAGACGGTGAGGAAGAGTAGGGAAATCTATAGAGCAGGGGAGGAAAGAAACCAGTGAGAGAAAGAACTGTAGGAAAAATATTAAAAAACAAGGCAGGGAAAAGGGGCAGAATGGAAGAAAGAGCAGATAATGGAGGGGCTGATGGCCTGAGAGACAAGTCAGGGCGAGGCGATAAAGCAGGAGACGGGCAGATAAGACCCCAGGCAGCGCGAGCGGGAGGCAGAGCGTGGCGGCTGCGGAGCTGGTACCCACGGGAGGATGCTCGAGGCTCCAGCTCACGCCAGGGCTCAGCCCCTCTGAGGCTGGGACGGGAGGGGGTGGCAACGGTGGCAGCGAGGTCCCTGCCAAGCTGGAAAGACCCAAAGGTCTACAGTCACACGAGCATCCCCATATCTCATTAAGCAGGGGTCCCCGCTAACGAGCCCGGCCCGGCGGAGCAGGTGAGCAGCACCCATGGCAGGCAGGTGGCTGCGAAGCACAGGGCTATAAATCTCCCACGCGGTGTGGGTGCCGCCGAAAGCCTTCCAGCAGGATTTATCTCCCCTTCCCGCTTTCCCCGCCTTCCCGCAACCGCCACGTGGATTCCCCGCGGCAAGGGAAAACAAGCGAAGATGCTTTCTTTTGTCTCCGCCACCCGCTCGGCCGCGGCTCTCCAGCTCTAATCCACCTCAGCCACCTCCCCTCCATTCACAATTTTCTTCCCATCTCGGGAGTGGAAGAAAAGAGACAAACCTTTTTTTTTTTTTTTTTTTTTTTTTAATTAAAAAATAAATCAGCGTTGGGGAGGTGGTGGCACTGTTGGGGAAGGAGGGATGGAGACGCCCCAACAGCCGAGCCCGGCTCGGTCTGGTCCCAGGGTAACCCCAGGGGTTTCACCTCCCTGAGCCCCTGCACGATGCCCACCTCGGCTCACTGCTACTCCTTATTCCATAGAGCCCTTACAAACCATTTATGCTACTTCTGTGCAAAAAAAAAAAAAAAATTAATATAAATATAAGTGATGGATGTGCTGGTGAGAGCTCTGCATTGAGGGATCGGGGGGGAGAAGCGGGAGGAGGACGGAGAGCGCTTAAAAATTACAGTGGGAATTAGCAGGAGTCTAAGCTGTTGTTTGCGCTGCCCATTAGCATCTGCCTATTTATCTGTCACCAGATCCTCGTGGCATCTATCCATCCATCTGGATCCTTGTCAGTCTGTCTGCCTATCTAATTATCCATTAGCATGGCAAAGCGCCCCTGACAGCGGTCCCGGCGAGGCAGACGCGAGACCACCTCAGCTGCCCTTCACCATCGCGCGGATGCTTTTATGAGCTTTACCGACACGCGAGCAAAACCCCGCTCGTAGCTTTCACAAAACAATACCTTACGGCGGGCAGGGAAGGTTCTGCGAGGCCGCGGGATGCGGATGCATCCAACGGCAATGGGGGAAAGATGGGCTGGAGCAGGCGAACGCCGGGGGTTGCGTGGCAGGGGTTGTCCGTAGGGTGTCGATCGTATAGGGGGAATACGCGTGCGTGCCACGCTCTACGTGCACGCCGCGCCGCACGCTTTCGATGCTCCGTCTTGCCCATGGAAAACAAACCCCGAGGCCTCGCCCGGCACGGGCATCGCCACGCCGTGCCGCGGGCAGCTCCGGTGCCGGCGGCTCTTTGTGCCCGTGCCGCCGCGTGGGGTTTCTTTGTTCGCGGCGCCGGGCAGGTTCCCCCTCCCCGCCTGCCCACAGGCCCCGGCTCAGAGCAGCCGCCGAGGAGCAAATCAGCGGCGTTTGCATATTCAGAGCAGGTGGGGGCCCATATGCCTAAGATGCACCAGACAAAATTAGCCACCATAATCATAATCAAGTGTGCCGTTGTGCTGGGGGAAGGGAGAGCCTGGCAGACAAGCCTGATAATTATGAAGCTCAGCATGTGCGCAGCGGTTTTGCAACAATTATGCCTAGCTCAGCAAGCCGGCAATGATGCTTGTTACAACCACCCTCCATCGCCCACCCGCCCGCCGGCAGCTCGCTCCCGGGAGGGCTGCGCCAGCCTCGGTCCTCGCCGAGCCGCCGTCGGGAAGGGAGCACGAGGCTGGCGAGGGGCTGCGGGCAAGACCCCGTCCCGGTGGGTCCGTCCCTTTGCAAGCTGGTTTGTCGTTCGGCGACGGCCGTTGCTCGGGCATCCCCACTGAGCTGCCCTCTGCTCTCCCTGGGCCCCCACCACGTTCCTGCACCCTCCTCTTGCAGCAAAACCCCACGTTTCCCACCCGGACTGAACCCACGGTGTCCGAGGTATCTCCAGAAACCATCCTCCCCCGGCCCCGTCAGCACGCGGCTGCTCTCGCCCTGCATGGAAAACAACACAAACCCTTCGCATAAAGGAGCTCTGCCGCTCCAGCTTCGCTAAAATCCATTTATATTTGCCTCCCAGGACTTTCCCTTTCCCGTCCTCCTCTGCTCGCCCTGCTCTTTGCAGGGGAGTGTGTGTTATCTCCCGCTCATCCTCTCCACAGGCTGGGAACGAGGGCGGCGGCAGGAGGTGACACACCAGATTCATCTCCAGCCGCCAGCGCTCGAGGGCCGGTGTCACGCAGCATTTCCCTGAACGAACCCCGGGGAAGGGGAAGGGGAAGAAGCCGCGTGCGCGCGAGGCCGACGGGAGATGCTCCGCGGCACAGCGAGGACCAGCCCGTGCGCCGTGGTCTCGGGAAGCGGCGGCTCCGGGCTGCGCCGACACGACTCGGCCTCGAGCAGGATGCTCCACGGAGCCTTCCGACCCTCATCCAGCAGAGGAGGGGGGAAAATAAATTGGTTTCCTCTTTTAAATAGGCTGGAAGCTGCCTCGGCTTAAGCTGGGTCAGGGGGTGGTGCTGAGGGATGCTCGTGTTTCCCCGGGGTGCCCCAGTGCACTGGGCACAGGGGGGTTGTAGCAGTTTCCCTGGTGGATCGGCTATAAAGGAGCTCAGCGTGCGTGGAAATCACGGCTCTGCTTTCCCCAGCATCCCCCGTCTTCCCCTCTCCTGTTTGGCGTTTGGGGGGTCAGGATGAGCCCCCCCCCCCCCGGGCCCCCGGGAAAACCCTACTTGAAGCCCAGCAGTACCTGCAGCTCTGGGGTTAAACAGCTCAAAAGGACGATTTTCCACACAGGGAGGTTTGTGGACATACCCAGCATCCTGGCACCTCTCTGCCCGTTACCTCCTAGCTCAATTAACAGAAAGACGAGCCAAACCAGCACAGAAACACCCGTCAGCACTGGAGGATTGCTTCGCTCCGCACCAGATCAGCCAGGGGCTGGTTTGCTCCAAACTAGAGGATTTATCAGAAGATGATGGCAAAGCTGGTCAAGGACCAGTTTGGTTCATTTACCGTGGGCTATTTCCCGAAGTTCGGTGAAACAGCCCCAAAATCCAGTTTCTTCAGGATGGAGCAGCAAGTGCCTTTGGGGCCGGCACATGGGAGCAACTCAACTTCGTGGGGGAGATTTTGGGTCCCCAAAGATCTGGCCCGGCTGTTGGAAGAGCTGTCCCTCTCAGTCCCTGGGTGTCTGGCGAGTCATTTGGGGGATTTGCTGGATCCTGGCCAGGCTGGTTTTTCACCCCAGAAGCAGGAAAGGACGTGAGCCTTGGCAATTCCCCATCACTCAGCATCTGATCCGCACCGAAGGGCTCTCACTCTTATCCATGTGGGAATAGCGGTGGTAGCATCCGGCTCAATTGACCAATTTCTGTGCAGCTGGAGCATCTGGAAACAACCAAACCAGCCCACATTGGCCCAATTTCCCACCTGCAGAGATCCACTGCTTCAGCCCTGTTTTCGGTAGAGTTTGGAATAACCCTGCAGGAACTTGGATTCACGCCTGGTCCCTTCTTGCCCCGAATCACCCATCAAGAAGTCACCCTTTATCAGGATTTTCCAAATCCCAGCAAACTGGGGTCATCGTTGTGCCATGCGCCTTCACCGATCCTCCTCTTTCTGCCCCAAATATTAAGGTTTCCCTGGTCAATCCCTTCCAGAATAAATGCCTTTGCTTAAATCATGGAGCCCGGGATGCTGAGGGAGCTTCCCGGGGACTTTGCTGGGCCCAGGGCAGACCCCAAATCCCCCCATGCTGGGGGTTACTGGGGCTGCACCCATCTGCGGCAAAGGGACCTTAAAATATTCTTTGCTGGAGCTTTGGAAAGGAGCTTTCGATTGTTTTAATTGATGGAGGAATTGGACAGCAAACAGAAACACAGTCAAATAAATCAGCACTGCATTTTCACCACCTTTTCCATCCCCCAAAGCTAGTTTGGGAGCAGAGCGGCTTTGCAAGACTCGGGGAAAAAGCAAGAAAATTCCCCCACCTGTTTGCTTTTAAACAGGCTTTTTTTTAAAGGAAAAAAACAACAAAAAAACCTCGAAGGCTGTGAACAGCACCCGAAACCAAGCCGGGGTGTGCTATTCATGCACACACGCTATCCGAGGGGCAGGATCCCCCACTCCACACCCCACGGGGCTAAAGAGCAGCAACTCTCCGGACTATAAATTCCCAGATTCCCTGGATCTCACCAGCTCGGCTGTTATTGAGATGCAGGGAGCAGGGGAGAAGGTGACCGCCGACTCCATAAATATTATTGGGGGCGACGGGGCTGCGCGGGGCCGGCGGGCGCAGACAAAGCGCCCATTGAGCTGTCGGCAAAGGCGCGACGGCCCAGCTGCCGCGGGGAGCCAGGACGGGGGTCAAGGTCAGAGGTGGCCCCTGCTTGTATTATTCCCCCCCCCCAACCCAGCCCCTTTCCTCATGCCCATAAAATTAATAAAGTTAAACGGGTATCGCCGGCTCAGCGTGCCCACGGAGGATGCCGGGAGAAGCGGGTGCTGACGGCAGCAGCCACGTCGGTCATGCAGGAGGGGAAACTGAGGCACCGTGCAAGACCCCAGCATCGCACCCGCTCTGAGGGGGCAGTGCCGGTGTTTTTATCCCTTGGGGACCCTTTTGCGAATCTGTTTAATAACATATATGCTTAAAGGCTTGCAGACTTGACATCCCCAGCTCTGTGCTGGAGCGATCCCAGGACCATGCCAGCGTGGCCGGGGAGCCCATGGCCACCCCAAACCACCCAGCACCCCTGCCCTGTGCCCAGTTCTCCCTATGCCGAAGGTTTCTCCATATGGATGGAGAACCGGAGCTTTCAGCTGTGCGTGGGAGCTGCTGCAAGGGCAGCCTCCGACAGCCCCATCCACTCCCCAGGGCTGGGGGTTCAATCCTGCTGCCACATAAACTTAGATTTTTAAAATATTTTACTCCTTATTAAGCAATCCCTTAGCAACGCTTGTTTCCATGGCAAAGAGCAGAGAACCTCCATGCTGATGCTGAGCTTTGCCTTAAACTATAATTCAGCTCATTTTATTTGGGTGCTGCCCCGTGGGGCCAGGTCCCCAGCACCCATGGGGGCTGTCCACCCTGGGATAGACCACGGGTGCCTGTTCTGGGCTCCGAGCCAGGCTGGGGACACAAAGCAAGGGCCGTTTACCTGGGAAAAGGAGGTGTGCAGCATGTAGAGCCTCTTCTTGCAAAAAAAGAGGGCTTGGGGCACGCTGTGCACCCCAAAAAAGCCAGTCTCCATCCCCTGTAAGCCCAGCTCTGGAGCTCGTGTGGTTTAAAGGCAGAGCCGTGCCCAGCTGTGCAGCAGCCCAGGCTTCCAAAATTATGCTAATGAGCCCAGCCACCAGCAGGGCTGCAGGCTTTCCTTGCTTCCCTGCACCTCCAAGCCTTAATGAACTCAAGCAAACGAGGTGCAGGACACTGGGGCAGTGCTGGGTGCCAGCGGGTGCTGCAGCACCAAACGGAAAGGGAGGTGGGTGCTTTAGAGCCCGAGCTGGTGGGGGCTGGCACCGCACGGTGAGAGCTGCCCTTCGGGCAGCCTCGCTTTCCCAAAGGGGCATGGGAGTCACTTAAAAATTGGGATTCCTGCAAAAAATCCAAATGAAAAGGGTATTTTTTAGTTTTCAAAAATCCCACCGACGTTCCGTGCTCCGCTTGGCATTTTCGAAGAAATGGGTTTAATTCTGCTATCTCTATCCTCAGTGGAAAAAACTCCACTTGGGAGCAACGGCAGGTTCCTGGGACAGACCCTCCACAGGGACATTCCCTCCCAGAATCACCCAAGGTCCCCATTTTCCACCCCAGAGACCAAAATCAGCATTTCTGTGGGTGCGAGAAGCCCGGCAGACCTGGCATTGGTGGGTTTGCTCGTCTCCATCTCCCCGGGAGGAGAAAGGAAACTCTCCTTCCTCACCGCGCTTTTATTTTGCTGCAGTGGTAACGAATTCTTGCAGCGGTTCGTGCCCTGAAGGAGCCTTAAAACCTCCCAAATTTGACAGCCAAAAATAGCTATCGCTCTGCTTGTTTCCAAGTGTTCACTAGCCCTGATTTATTTACCCCAGTTATTTGAATCTGTCTCATGCTTTGAATCCCAAATCCTAAGCAGAATGGAAAAAAACCTGCATCTGTCATTTAGATGCTCTTGCACTCGTTGAACGGGGAGGGGGATTATCGTTTCTTCTGGCTGAAAGGGTGTCCCCTGTGCCGGGGTCCTGAGGAGGGCTGGAAAAGCTGAAAAAAATCATGGCTTTATCAACTCCTGGGATTTCCAAGCATCCGGACTGTGCGGCAGCTCCAGGGGTATTTTTCCCAGTCCTTAATATCCTTGTTTGCCGTGGGGGAGGCTGCCAGGACTGCGGGTGAGCAGAGCTCGGGGGGGACCCGTGGGCTGGATTACTCAGCGGCGTGGGAGCATTCGGCAGCAGAATTGCTGGTGGCATCCCCGTGCACCCTCTCTGCCCCGTGCCTGTGCTCCCCCATCCCGGAGCCCATCGTTGTGGATGCAGAAACCCCCGCCGCCTCCCTCCTCATCCCAGTTCCGACGTGGTTTTGTCCCCCGGGGTGCCAGCGGCATGCTGCTTGGGGAGTGCCGAAAAGCAAAACGCAGATTTTTGGTGCAGAAGGACCCGGGTCAGGTGTCCGTGGGGCAAATCCTGCACTGGGACACGGCCGGGACAAGGCTCCTGGTAGGCGGGGGGGCATCCGTGGGCTTTCGATCATGGCAAATCTCCTGGATTTTCTTCCCACTGGCTTGCACAGCCCAAATCTCTCTCCCTGATGGTATTTCAAGCCACCCGACACCCACTCTTAGCTCACTGTAGCTCTGTTTGGAAAGTTTTGAAATTCTGGGTCACTGGATGATTTGCACTCGATGATCTCCCCTGCTTGGGACCAGCATCTCTGGCACTGAGCACCCACCGGGCTGGGCTTGTGCACCGGCAAGGAGGGGCTCAAAACATTCCCAAAGCTGGGAATGAAGGGATGAAGGGCAGCGAGGGTGGATGGGGCTGCGGGGAGAGGAGGGTGCCCCCCATCCTCCTCATCTCCCCCAAAACAGGCTCAGCTTTTCTCATGTACATACACTTATGCTCGCCTCCGCCACGCTGCTGGAGAAGGGGTGAAATTAATCCCTATGGAAATTTATTTAAATGAATTCCCTGCCTGGACACTCAAGCTGTTCCCAGCCTGGCGAGGGCAGGGCAGACGGGGGAGGATGGAGTGCGGACCCCCCGGGCACCCCAATTCCCCCATTACAGCCACATCTCATGGGGGTTATTCCCCCCCAGGCAGTTGCCCCAGTGGTGCCGAGCCGTGCCACAAACCCAGATTTGGGCCCACAAACTGCCCCAGGGCTCCCAGGGGGTCACTCATGTCTTGCCCCCATGTTGGAGCAGGGAGAAGATGCCAGCAGCTCTCGCTGCACCTCGGCGAAAGTCAGGGTGGACATCTGAACAGGTTGGTTTTTGCCCCATAAGCTGTGGACCTTGGTCAATTCACTAGGGAAAAGAGAAATTAGCTGAGCATGTCAATAAATAAGAAATACTGGTTTTCCTGCCTAAAAAGCACCTTGGTCTATTAATTAAATTCACGCTATGTGCAGCAGCAGGACTGAGCCCTTCCCATTCCCATCGCACTGATTGAGCTGCTGAGATCCTCGTCCCAGCCCCAGCCATCCTTACGCCAGGCGCTTGCGCTGATGTTCGGCTCAAGTGGTCTCACCCCACGAGATAGGGGAGGTGTGGGGGGGGCAGACGGGGACCCCCTTGGCCTCAGGGAGGCAGAGCAAGAACCGCAGTGAACCCCAAGCTCCTGGGAAGCGTGGGCCCCCCCCCCCCCCGTGCGTGGCCCCGATTCCGTACGGCAGCAACGCAGCCGGCCCCGGAAAAGGGGATCCGAGGCATCTGCATCCCCCGGACAAGGCTCCTTTGAGATGGGGCACAGATGGGGTATTGTCAGCGCAGGCAAGGGGTGAGGGAGATCCGGGAAGAGGGTTTGAAGTGGGATTGTGATGGGAAAGGTTGGGTTTGCAGGGAGCTTGACCTCGCGGGGGACCTCCCCGACATCAAGCATCCACCCCGCGCCCCGGCATCTTTGCGGTATCCCGGAGGGAGAGCCCAGGCAGGCTCTGGCAAAACCCGAGCATAAAAGCATCGAGGAGGAGCTTTTCGGAGAGGAATATTCACGCTGAAGCATCAGGCGATCTCAGCACGTGCAAACGCGCTCACGCCTTCGCCAGCCCTGCGTGGGCATCCATGCGCACGGGTGGGGGATGCACGGTCCCCGTGTGCATCCAGCCCTGAGGGCGTCAGTGTGTTCGGGGTCGGGGGGGGGCTCGGGGAAAAGGAGGGTGCCTGCACTGATTCCCCACCCCACGCAGACCACGGAGGGAGGGGGACCTGAACCCCAAA
Source organism: Haliaeetus leucocephalus (assembly GCF_000737465.1). Lineage (NCBI taxonomy): Eukaryota > Metazoa > Chordata > Aves > Accipitriformes > Accipitridae > Haliaeetus > Haliaeetus leucocephalus. Next base: position 1,652,318 of record NW_010972600.1, read on the forward strand.
GCCAGCAGAGCGCTGGTGGGGGATCAGGGCTGGGTGAGCCGGCAAGAACAGGCACTTCTCGGGGATTTATGCCATGCAGCACTTGTCAGCGCAGCTTTAGCACCCCATAAAGCAACGCCGAAGGCTGAACGTGAAGGGAGAACACAAAGACGCCCCGACTGGCCAATTAACGAGCAAATTCGGGCTCAGGCCCTGCAAAGCTGCGTAAGGGAAAGGCTTGGGGGGGTTGGAAATGCAGCCGTGGGGAGGACGGGAAAATGCAGGAGGAGACTGGAATTAGGGGAGGGGTGCGTGCACCGCGATGTGGCATGGCAGCCCCGGTGCAGGCAGCAGCTAACGCCATGTATGTTCATTTGCAGGCAGCTGCCCGGCAGCGCACCGGGGGCTTTGCTGACTGCACCCCACAGTCGGGACATCGGGACCCCCCACAAGCGACCGACAGCAACAAGGACTTGAAGAGGTGCCACCGCATGGCCGGGGGACAGCGACCTGGCACAAAGCGCGGCTCCCGGTAAGGATCTTTTGGAGCAGCCCACGGGAATGGGGTGGGAGGTGGGAACCCCACGAACCCCACAGCGGTGCCCAGGTCACCCCAGAGGTCTCACTGCTTTAGGAGCATCGCCTTAATGGACTTACAGGAGTTTTGCAGGACACAACTCCCTCCCCTGCCTGGGCGGGAGCTCTTCTCTCCATTAGACACCAGCAGCGATGTGGTTTTTCCTGCTCCTGCTGTCACCTGCCCTTTTTCAAGATGTCCCAAGCTGTCACCAACCACTTAAATACATGCTGGCCCCAAACTCCTGCCTATCTCCACCGCAGGAGGCTGGAGCCAAACCCTAATAGAAATGTCCCCAAGCACACGGTGGGATGGGGACTGAAATTATTCGGGCAGGGAGTTGGCGTTGCGGTGACACTGTCACCTCCTGGCCGTCCTGTGGGAACTCAACCCCGGTTGTCACTGGGCTGGGCCTGGGCTCACACCATTTTCTCCCATTAACAGGTGACATGAGCAGATGCCGTGGGGTCCGGGTGCCCGAGAAAGGCTGGAGAAAAGCAAGGCTGGGTTTGAAGCGTGGGCAGGATCCGTGCGGATGCCCTTCCCATCCCCAGGGTAAGGGCTTCCTCCCTCTTTTCCCATATAAGCAGCCCCAAGGCTGAAGGCTGACATGCCCAGGGGGTCCCACCCGGGGGTCCCCCCCATACCTTGGTGCTGGACGGGTGCACGGACCACGAGATGACACCCCGGGAAGCTGGAAGGACACAGCCACTGCCACCAAGCCCGAGGCACCGGGAGGATGAGGTCTGCAGCTCAATGAGGCGAAAGGGAAAAAAAAATCACACGCATTAAAGGTGTTCAAAGCCCCCAGCCGTGTTGCAGCCTGGTCTCCCTCGCGCCGCTGGTGTTTGAGCAGAATTTTGTCCCTTTTTCTTGCAGGACCCCCCAAATCCCCACAAGACCCGGTGTCTGGGGTGTGTTTCCTTCCCAGTGGGTCAAACTTTTATCTTGCCAGCCCTCTCCTTTCCCATGGTGGGAGGCGAGGAGTGCCCCGTGGGGGTCCCAGCCCCAGAGGGGACGATGTCCTGTCCCTTTTGGGCTGGGGGGAGGCAGGAGCAGCCCGGCTTTGGGCTTGGCTGGTGTGGGGACAGGCACATCTCCCCTCACCCTCACTCCCTCTTCTCTTTTCCACCCCAGACCTGGGAATCGGGTCCAGCCCCGCTTTGCTGGTCCACAGGTCTCCCCGGGGGTGGCCCTGATGGGGGACGGGTGGGACAGGTCGAGCAAACTGGGACCCGGGAGGGACAAACACCCAGCCAACACCACCAGCTCCCAGTGCACTGACTGGTTGCTCCAGCCCCAGCTGGTGCAGCTGGTCCTGAGACTCCCTCCAGCCCCACAGCTGCCGGTTTTCTGACTTTAAGTCAAATTTCAAGGCAAAAATAGAGCCTGGAGACCTGCAGCTCCAGGAGCAGACAGGGGATGATGCACAGCGTCACCGCAGAAGTTGGTGACTCCGGTTGCTCACTCGGTATCGGGATGCCGGAGCCGTGGAGCCAGTGCCAGGTCCAGCCGGCGTTGCTGCCGTGGTCCCCTCCCCACGGAGGGCTGCGAGATCCCACCAGTGTTTCTGGTGACCAGTTAAACACAGCGTGGGTGACGTGGGGCCAGGCTGGCTCCCCTGTGGATGTATCAGAAGGACGTCCTCGCCGAAATCCCTGCCTCCGAACCCCCCCCAGCACGCGCTCGCCCGCCACCGCCAGCGACCCAGACGCCCAAATATTGAGCTATACATTAAATTACCCTGGGGAAAGGGCCGGGAGGGAGCCGGAGCACGTCGGAGGGAGCGTGGCAGTTTGTTATGCTAACCGAGGGGGGCTCCGCTCAGGGGACGTGTCGGAGAGGTCTGAAGAGCAAGGAGTTCACAGGCCCTCTCCTTTTGTCATGCTAAAAGTGCAACACAGAAAATATATACAGGCAGCTGCTCAATGGACCGTGAAATACAAGTGATTTCTCCGGGAGCCCTGGGTAATGCGATGCAGCCCGGACAATGCCCGCCACCGCCCGCCGCCGCCTTTGTGCAAAATGGGAAACTTCTGGGGGGGGTGTGTGGAAATGGGCACAGACCAGCTCCAGGCATGCCAGCTGCCCCCAGCATCGCCCAGAGGTGGAAAGTCCTCGAGTCCATCCCTAGCTGCAGTGCCCATGGGGTCCCCCAGCTATGGGACCAGTGGGAGCCCAGTTGTCCCAGGTTGGGCTCCGGCTCAGTGGGTGCCGTGTGGCTGCCAAACCCCAGTCCTTCAAGGAAATATCGCTCCGGTGTGTACGGGGACCATGCTGGGTCTGGCACCCCCTTGCCGGGCGCAGGGCCGGGGTCCCCCGTTAATTCAGTGACTTTACAGCAGCACCGACAACGGCCCGTCGCAGCAGCTCCCTTTGCTGATGCTAATTTGGGCATCTCGGCAGGAGCGGTGTAAAATCAGACCTCAAAGGGGCTTTTGTGTCCTGGGGGAGGGCGGCTGGGCTGGGGGTGCTCTGAGCATCCATCTTCCACCTTTCCCTCCTTTTTTTGTGTCTCGGCGGAGCTGAAAGCCGACGCCGTGGGGGCTGCGAGGATCCTGGGGCCCTGCATTTGTTCCAGAGAGGCGCAGCCACCAGTTTGGGCAGACCCTGTGGCCAGTGCTGCGCCCCCGTGCAAGGGCTGGGGGGGTCTGGGGGTTCGGGGGGTGGGGCACAGGCTCTGCCCAGCCAGCAAAGGTGATGGAGCAGGCTGCTCCCCGGACCCTGGCTTGGCTCGCAGTCGGGGGCACCTGACAGCCAGGATCAGGCCACTTGGGGCTGGCTGGGAGAATTTTTGGAATCACAGCCCCTGAGTTCTCCCCCCGCCGTCAGCGGAGGGGCTGCTCAGCTCCCGGCCAAAGCTGGCATGGGGGCACACGGGGGGCTGCATGCCCGGGCTGCTCTGGGGGGGTGCTGGGGAAGGGCAGGGGGACGTGGTACCCCCCAAGCCTGGGTACCCCAACCCACGGGGGATGCTCGGGGCACGGGCGGGAAGCGACATCTAGCGGGAAGCGCATCCCGTTGCCTGGGAGATCGATATCCATGGCAACCCCTCGGGGCCACCAGCACCCTGCCTGGACCAGGAGCACCCACTAGCACCCACAGATGCCCCCCACACCCCGTTGGGTGCTCCTTGCAGGGCAGGGCTGTCACGGTCCGAGGTAACCCCGAGCTCGGATGAAATGCCTGCAGACCCCCGCCGTGACGCAGGCGCTGGCGCTGTGGTGGGCCCTGAAGCCCCTTACCCACCGTCAGCCGGGACGAGCTGCACCCAACGGGCTCTGCCCTGGCCTCGTCCACCATCGGCTCCTCCGGTGCTCACAGGGAGATGCGGCTGGGCAGCAGCGAGGGGATAAATGCAGGAAGGGAGCCCGTTTCTTTCGCAAGGAAGACGTGGGCATAAGGACGAGGTGGGCAAGATGCTTGCAACCTTGTCCTCCAGGGAGAGCACCGGGGAGGGGAAGGTCCCAGCTCACCCAGGACGGAGGAGGACAGGATTGAGCCACCCAAACCCCTGTGCCCTCCCTTACCCCCAAAATTCAACGCCCGGGGGCTGCGTGCAGGGATAGGTATCGCAGAACCTCAACCCGAAGGGGCCCTTCAGGTGCAACGGCACACCCACATGCATGCACATCTATACATAGGAGGTGCAGCCACGTCCACATATATGATTTGTTATCTATATATCCACGCGGCCGCTGCTGCGGCTGTGCCGGGACTCGAACCCGTAACCTCCGGACAGCGCCGGGGACCACAGCTCCCAGGAGGCAGCGCCCGCGGAACTAGGCGCCGCGGAGAGCCCCGCCTCCACCCAGCACCGCCTTTCCATTGGCCGAGAAGCTGCCAATCAAAGTGAGGGCGGCGGCGGATTGGCCGGCGTGGGGTGGCGGCGGTGGCGGGTAAGCTTCCTGCGGCCGCCTTTGCATTGACCCCGGCATGGTGAGCGCGGATCGGGGGTGTCTGCCCGGGGGGGCTGGCCCCAGGGGTGTCTGCCCGGGGGGTGCATCTCCAGGCTTTTTTGGGAGGGTGCACGCCTGGGG
>NW_010972600.1:1656923-1710529 GCF_000737465.1 Haliaeetus leucocephalus
GGGGTGCCTACCCGGGGGGGGGTGCATGCCCAGCGTGTCCCAGTGGGTTGCACGCCCGTGGGGTGCATGCCCGGGCTGTCCCATGGCAGGGACAGGGGCTGGGAGAAGCAGACAGCCCCGGTGTTGCAGGCTGGTGGAGGCGGGGGGGGGTCTCCCGCTCCCCCCACCTCGGCTTTGGGGGGTTCAGGTGCCGGGGTCACTCCCTGAGGGTGTCCCCGGTGCAGGCGGTGATGGGGGTGCAGGTGGTGGTGAGCCTTCTGGCAGCCAGCGTCATGCAGAAGATGGCCCCGCATTGCTCCTTCGCTCGCTGGCTGCTCTGCAATGGCAGGTACGTGGTCTGTCCCTCCCTGCTCGTCCCCGGAGCTGGGGGGGGGGACTCGGGGACACCCGGCACCACTGATACCCGACTGCTCCTTTCCAGCCTGCACCGCTACAAGCATCCCTCGGATGAGGAGCTCTGCGCCCTGGCAGGCAAGCAGCGTCCCAAGGCCAAGCGGGACAGGTCAGCTCAGCTCGTGCCTGCGGCTTCGGCAGGCAGGAGGGACTTAAAACGATAAATATTTTGGTTTGGTGATAATGGAAGTCATCCCCGTATGCTGCGGGATTCCACTGGGCTCCGGGCCGGTGCTGGTGACGAGGAGCCCCAAGCTGGGGACGTGCCGCCACGCGAGGGGCTTTCGGCACCGTGGGACGCAAGGGACAAGCCAGCTCGTTGCCTGCCGTCTCGAGCCCACGTTTGCCTTGCAGGAGGATGAACGGCATGACGGATGACAAGCCCCTCTCTGTGCCCCGGGACATCGACCTCCGCCTGGACACCAGCCCCATCACTGCCGTGGATGCTCTCGGTAATCCCCCCCGTGCACCCCCAGCTCCCTCTGCACGCAGGACCCGGCATTGCCCTGGACCCGGGACCCCCAGTAGGTCCCCACAGCACGGTGACACGTCCCTCTGTCACACCAGTGCTGCGCTATTTCCTGGAGTACCAGTGGTTCGTGGATTTTGCCGTCTACTCCACTGCCGTGTACCTCTTCACCGAGGGCTACTACTGCCTGGCGGACCCCCAGAAGGAGACGAACATCGGGGTGCTCTGGTGCCTGCTGACGGTCATCTTCTCCGTGTATCCTTCTGCCGACTTTTGGGGTGCGATTGCTGCCGACCGCCGGGTTCAGGCTGCCAGTGGGCAGGAGAGGGAACCCACCGTCCTTGTTTTTTCCCCATTAAAAGCCAGTTGAGGTGGAAAACTTAAATTTCTGGATTTATAAACCACTCACTGATGAGCTGTAAAGGTGCCTAATGAGAGCTTTCCCTGCAGAGAACGTGGCAGCGGCCTAACGATGCAGATGCTTTACAACATGCTAATGAGCAGGGGGGTCCCACTGGCATTGGGGGGGGTGTCCCGAAGCCCCCGGTTTCCTTGACGGCCACCCCTCACCCGCAGCAAGGTCTTCTTCATGGTGATGCGCCATTACTTCCGCTCGGAGGAGGGGGGTGAGCGCTCTGTCTGCCTCACCTTCGCCTTCTTCTTCCTCCTCCTCGCCATGGTGGCCCTGGTCATCCGTGAGGACTACCTGGAGTTCGGCCTTGAGCCCGGTGGGTGAGGGGTGACGGGGAGAGGTGGGCGGGCAGGTGGTCCTTGGGGGCTGCGGGCACCCCGCTTATGGGGGGGTTCGCTCCCCGCAGGGCTGGCCGGTGTCAGCAGCAACCTGGAGAGCATCCTGAAGCAGCGGGGCTGGGAGTGGACGTGAGTTGATGACCGGGCAGGGAGGAAAATGGGGTTTTCGGGAGGCTTTGTGGAGGTTTGGGGCGGGAAAGCCTCAGGGGCTCACCGGGGACGGGGCCGACCCGTTCCCCCCCACGCTACCTTCTTTCTCCGCAGGTTGCCCCTCGCCAAGCTGGCCTTCAAGCTGGGGCTGGTGGCCCTGTGCTCCTTCTTGGGTGCCTGCCTGACCTTCCCGGGGCTACGCCTGGCCCAGACGCACCTCGACGCTCTCCGGATGGCGGCCGACAAGCCCCTGACCCAGTTGGGTGAAATCTGCGGGAGGGAAAGGAGGCGAGGGGGTTGGTGCTGGCATTTTGGGGGCTGGGATCCCCCCCTCCCTGCTCTGCAGGGCAGCGAGGAGGTTTGGTGGTGGGAGAAGGGTGTTGGGGGTGTGGGTGAGGACCGGTCCCTGCCCACTGAGGGATGGAGGGACAGGGGGTACCACGCTGTATGGGGGTCTCGTGACGGCTCTGCTGCAGGGTCCTGCTCCACATGAGTTTCCTGGCACCTGTCCTCGTGGTGGTGATGTGGATCAAGCCCATCTCGCGGGAATTCCTGCTCCACGCACCCATGGGCAAGCAGACGGTGCAGCTGTAAGTGTCTGACTGTGTCCTGGCATCCTTGCTCCAAGGGAAACTGAGGCACGGGTGCACCAGTCTACCTCCTCCAACACTAGTAGCCCCCCCCCATCCTCCCCACTGCTGCTACCTCTCCCATCAGACACCCTTTCTGGGACACAGGGGGTTTCTGGACCCTGAGATCTCCCTGACAGCTCCCTCCTCTTGCCCCAGCATGTCGGACTCTGCCTACAACACCGCGCGCCTCTGGACCATCGTCAGCCTCTGCCTGTTGCGCCTGGCCGTCACCCGCCATCACCTCCAGGCGTACCTGGGCCTGGCCGAGCGCTGGGTGGAGCAGATGAGGAAGGAAGCCGGGCGCATCGCTGTCCTGGAGATCCAGCGCAAGGTCTGGATGTGGGAGCTGGGATGGGAGCAGGGGTCCGGGTACGACTGCCAGCCTCCTGCTGATCCCTGCTGCCCACAGATCGCGAGGATTTACTGCTACGTCTCCGTGGTCAGCCTGCAGTACCTGGGACCCATCATCCTCACCCTCCACTGCACGCTGCTCCTCAAGACGCTGGGTAAGGAGGCGGCAGGGGGAATGCGGGGAACACGGGGGGGCTCAGGAGGGGCAGGATGAGACCCGCAAGTCGTCATCGAGCCATCAGCATCCAAAGCGTCCCCAGGCTCTCAAGGCGTGGTTTGCGGTTGGCATGAGCGTAACGCATGCAGCGAGCGTGCTGGGACTCAGCCACCAGCATGTCTAGCACGGGGATGGGCCTGCAGCGTGGGGACCGACCCCCGCAGACCTGTCCCCTCTGTCACGCAGGGCACCACTCATGGGGGCTGTACCCGGAGCCCCCTCCCCTCCCCCTGGCAGCAACTGCAGCATCGCCGCATCCCGGCGGCGAGGACAGGGAGGACGTGCGTGCCGCAGTGGAGCAGATCACGGGCGTTTTGGGTGGCATCTTCACCCCCCTCTTCTTGCGCGGACTCTTCGCCTTCCTCACCTGGTGGGTGGCCGCCTGCCAGGTCGTCACCAGCCTCTTCGGCCTCTACTTCCACCAGTACCTGGCAGCCTCCTGACTGGAGGGAACTGGGACGTGCCTCGGGGCGCAGTCGGTGCTCGGCTGCTGGTCCCCTTGCTCCTGCCTTGGCCGGTTTCCCCCCCTTCGGACGTGCTGGCGGCACACGTGGACACGCACATGGGGATACGTCTGCCACCAGCTCTCGGCACGACGGGTTTTATGCATGTGGGCCAGCGTGGGCATCGCCTGCTCCTGCCGCCGATCACCACTGTGCCTGCTCTCGCCCCGCTGCCGCTCCGGGCTGCATCCCTCCAGCCCCTCTTCCCCTTTCCTGATCCTGCACGGTGATGGAGGAACCAAAGCCCCGCAGCTGGGTTTGCTGCTGCCTGCTCTGACCCGACACGGGGACGCTTTGCCGCTGTGTCTTCCTGGAGGGCAGCGGCTCCTGCCAGCCCTGGGTGATAGGTGCTGGGCAGAGGACGCGGTGGGGATCGCCCTTGCGTGGTAGAGACCCTACGGCCAGGTTGGAGCAGCAGCTTGGGTTACCAGCACAGACTTTGGGGTTTGCTCTGCCTAGCGTTTGCCTCCACCGGTGGAGGGTGAGTGTATTTTTGTAGGGTTGCTGCTCTAGCCAGCTGGGTCAGGGCTCCTTGGGGGTCATCCCTCTGCTTTGCGTGAAATCCTCAGGCCCAGCAGCCTCGGCTGTTGGCTGTTTTAGAAATAAATAAGTAACCCAGAGTCTGTTCGCCACTCCAAAAGCTGCTGCTTTACACTTTGCAGCCCCAAAGCCCCTTGAGCAGGGCAGGGGTTCCAGCTGCCTTTGGGCAGGCGGGCAAGCGGCAAAGCCCCTGTCCGTGTTATTGCAGCAAGAGGAAGAAGCCGAGTGCTCGAACAAACCCTACAGCCCATCCCCATCACACTTGAGGAGGAGACCTCACGTTCACCCCATCACAGCCCGACTCGGTGCCTGTTCCTTGCCCTTCATTCGGCACTAGGATCGCACCCGGGCTGATAACGTGCTGCTCAGCCCAACAGGGGCTGCGGGGGGGGGGGAATGGGGTAGACGGCCCCTTGTCCATCTCAGCTGAGCTCTTCCCCACTGCACGGTGGGTGCTGGTCCAGCTGCATGAAAAAGGATTAGCAGGTCTGGGCTGCTCAGAGAAAGGGAGAGGGACTCTGATCCTATTTGATAGCCTTGTAATGGTCTTAATTCCCTCTTGCTAAGGGCTGAGATGAGAAGGCAGCCCTTTTGCCTGGTGTCAACAGGGGTAATCCGGACAGCCCTCCTCTGCCTGGTTCCTGAGTACCCAAGCTGCAGACACAGTAAAATCCCTTTTGCAAAAAAAAATTATGGGGAAATTTCCCTTTTGCAAACAGCTGGGGAAACCAGAGCCCAAAGCAGCACCATTAACCAGCACAGGGCAGGAAGAATTTGGCTCCAGCAGCACTGTCGCCAAGTCACGGGTGGAAAGGTGCAAGGAAGAAGCGATTCCCCTGGGCCGGGATGCAGAAGGGACTTGTTCCAGCCTGCGCCGTCCCATTAAAAGCTAGTCCGACTGTCTTGATGGCTCATTTATCTAATTTTCCTTAAGCATGTGGAGGAAGCAGCCGGGGGCTGAGCTGGCAGGGAAGCCTTCGCGGCAGGAGGACGGTTGCTAGGGCCTGAGGTTGTGCTGCATTCAGACATGCAGACAGTTCCTCCCCTGAGATCTGCCCAGACGTGACCCTCTCAGGCAGGGACAATGACTGATAGACTAGCCAAGAGCAGGAGACAGATCCACAGGCACTGAAATTGGGCCACATCAAATAAAATGAAAGAGCCCCCCCATCTTCCTCTTCTCCCCAGAATTATTTTTACTCTTTGGATCTTTGCTTTATTTAGAACGGGGTACAGGCTGGGGTCTTGCAAAGGGCCACACTCGGGCTCTTAGCGGAGAGGGGAGCAGCTGGGACCGAGAGGTTCTTTTGCTGCAGAGGTTCCGCCGGCACTGGGATTCGGACTGGCAGCAGGAGTCCCTGCTGTGACCCAGCTCGCATTGCCCCTGCTCCCCTGGAGCACACTTGCCTTCGGCTCCCGCTGAGCCATGCTTGGCAAGAACCCGAGGGCTGGAGGCAGCTCCTGGAGGTCTTCCCTTCATGCCCTGAGAAGGAGGGAAGCAGTGAGCCGTTCCTTCCCACCCCACTTCCATCCAAAATGAGATCCCCTTGCCGTCTGCATCCTGCAGAGCTGTTCCTGCTTGGAGCAGTGGGAAAGTTCTAATCGCAGCTCTCTGTGGCTGACAGCTCAAACCAACCCGGCTGGATGCTCCCCTGCATGCAGGGAGCCAGAAAACCAAAGGTAGGGATGCTACCCTCAACTGGCAGGGTTGAGAGGCAGCTGGTGCAGGGAAGGTGGACAGGGACCATTCTGCAGCTCTGCCACAGGCTTCCTGCAAGGTTTGGTGCAAGTCTCAGCCTCTGGGTCTCAGTTTCTCTTGGAGTACAACCGGGACATCAGCTCTGCCCTGCCTTGCAGAGAGCAGCAGCGGGCTACAGGGAGGTTTCTCCGGGAAGGCTGGACCTGCCCTCAGTGCTGAGACCTTCCTACCTTGCAAGGCAGTGCAGTGTCACATCCACACTGGACCCGAAATGCAGCTGAAAGCACCGAAACCCCCAAGAGCTGAGCAGGGCTGAGCAGCAGCCGGGGGTCCCCAACTTCGGGGAAGCAGCCGGGCCATGCCTAAGCCGACAGTGCCACCTGCTGCCATTGCACACCCGTCCCCGTCCCAGACTGCGGCACTGGGGACGGGGACAGCAGAGGCCTCCACAGGTTGTGAACCATCTCCAGGGTTGCTTTCCTTCCTTCAAGCTTCTCCCAACTTCCACACGAAGTCCTCTGTGTCAACCCGTGCGCTTTGGAAGGGGCTCCATGCGCAGGAGACTTGTGTGGTTGAGGACACGGTCAGCCCCACAAGAGGTACCCCCAGCCACAACCCTCCCCTCCCAGACACCCCCATGTTTAGTCCCTCAATAAATCCACCCAGATGTGCCAGGCCCCTCTCTCTTATGAGCGACGTACAGTAGGAGACACCCTCAGAGAGCCTGCAAAGTCAATTATAATTTTTTATTAAATATACATCCTCTCTTGGCACAAATCTTAAAATATATAAACATTATATAACAAAGTGTCTTCACTGCAATAAAATAGAACTCCAGATCCAAGAAAAGCAGTCAAAATTGACACACACGCATACACGCACACATTGATGGTGAGGACACATCTTGACAAAAGGCATTTAACAGTGTTTGTGCTAATATATGCATAGACCACACAGGCAGTGAACAGTGCTGGGAAACCCTGCATCACATGGCATTTAAGGGGGAGATGGGGGCAGCGGGAGGAATCAGCCCCTACAATAAAAAAGAAGGCTGTTTTGTAGGAAAGCCACCTCCTCCTCTGGCCCAGTCCAGGGAGGGAGGGTCCGTAACACATGCCCTGGCTCTCTGCAGAGGCCCAGTACCCAGTCAGGCACTGGGGAAACAGCATGGGAAGTATCCCACCGCATTTCCTCATCCTCCTGCCCACCCAGGACTGGTGCCAGACTCGCCACAGTGCTTCTGCTCAAAGTTTCCTTTCATGCCTCATCTGCTTTTGTGTTAAAGACACCAGAGGTGGAAGACGACAGTGCTTGAGTCCTTCTAAGCAGAAGGTGATAAGAAGTTAACAGAAGTACCACTATTTTTCCACAGAAGCTATGAAACTGCTTTCAGAGAACTCCCACGGAGTACCAATGCTACACCACACTACCCACCCCATGGCTTTCAGCGACATCATGCCTCGGGAGGCTGTGACTCCTCTCCTGATCCTTCCACCACAGTCCTGCCAACCACCAGCCGGCTCTTCGGCAGCTCTGCCTTCCCAGGGAACTGGCAGAGGTCTGCACAGGGCATGCAGGGCAAAAGGTTTGCAAGAAGCCAGCTCAGATCCCACCTCTCACATACTCAAGTTCCCTAACTGACCCTCTGAGCCTCCCAGAAGGACAAGCTCTCCCTGAGCTACTTACTCAGCAAGCAGCCACTTTCACAGAGTAAGTGGGCATCACATGGAGGTACCAAAAGAAGAAACGACAAGAAGCAGCAGCATTTCACAGCTTGTAAAGGAAAAGGTGCTAGGAGAAGTGAAGGTGCTAGGTGGGACAAGTAGTTCAAGAACCTTTCAAAAAAATCTTCTGCCCCATCATCTAGTGCCTTTAACTTCTTGTCCCCCCACACAAGCATCCCTGCCTGTGAGTGGGAAGCCTAGTTGGGCTGTTTGGGCATCGCTATCAAAGCTGCAATTTTGTCATTTTGGATGCATTTCATTGGACCTGATTTTCTTGAAGTGCTAGTGCGGGACTAAAGGTGCAGAAGCAGGAAGGGAGGGAGAGTAGACAAGAAAAAAAAAAGCACCAATCAATGTTTGGTGGTAATGCATTAAGGTACAATGAAAAACATGACTTTAAAATAAAAGCAAGGAATTTTAGAATAATAAAATGAAAAATTGGGGAATTTGTGGTAGTAAAGAAGTTCTAAAGAAAAGGACTGGAGAACATTCCAGTTAGACTTGTCTCCTTTTTCAGAGCTAAAGGCAATGGACCTTCTTGGCCAGCACACAGGCACCCTCCCTTTCCAAATCAGCATGCCCAAAACTCCTCGGGCACTCATTCCAGGCAGCAGAGAGATCTGGAATACGTCTCAATTCATGCAAAGATTAAGAGAAGGGAAGAGAACACTCTGTTTCTCCTTTTCTACATTCAAATCAGAGAAGAAAGAAAAAAGCTATTTAAAACAACCCAAAGCAATAACACACAGTTACTCTGAACACTTTTGCCCAAGAAACAAAAGCACCAAAACCATTACAGACTGAATTCAAAGATCTGTCTCTGAACAAACACTCAGCCTGCAAAACTTGGAAAAACGTGTTTGGCTAAAATTCCATTGAATTAAAATCAGGTGCAGCTGCTAATTAAGGAACAACTTATCTGAGCCCAATGCTTCCAAGTCTGGCTGTGCTTCAGGTCTTGTTTCTCAGAGTCCCCAGGCTCTAGATGAGCCGCCTGCACAGCACTTCGGCTGCAAGGTGGGCGATGCCAGGGTCAGCCAGCCAGAAGCTGTCTCCTCCACAGGCTTCCCGTTCATTTAATATACTAGCTGCACTCCTGATGTAGCAGAAGGTACCCTGTGCAGATCTGCCCTCCTGTTCAGTCCCAAACAAGAGGCTAGTCATCCAGTGTAAATCCTTTCTCAGTCAGGACCCAGGAGGAATTAAGCCACCTCTGTTGCCATAGGGGTTCAGTGATGCTCAACATCTCATAAGACAAGGTCTGCTGCGCTTGCCTCTGAGATGATCTACCGTACTGTGGAGCAAAGAAGCCCGCTCTAACTTGGATGCCACAGTTCAGCTTCCTCTCGTCTTCATATAGTACCCATCAGCTGTGCAGAAAGGACTGTGCTTTGAACTGGAAGCCTCCAAGCTGAGAGAGAACTTGGCATGGATTGTACACACAGTCAGACACACATACACGCACGTACGCACAGTCAACTGCTGACACACCTAGTTGCTGGTCTGTACCTCACTTTTGCGGTAGGATGGAACTGCCTTAGTATTTCTTCACTGGGCCAGACAAGATAAAGACAAGAGCAGAAGTAATTGGCTTCTCCATTGGAGAAAAGAAATCAGAGCTCTTGCAAAGGACTAAACAAAATTTCACCCAAACGAAGAGCTGATCATCTTCCATTAGCAATGGGAGCAAAAAAATATACAGAATTCATGGCTAGCCTCTCTAAAGACTCTTAAAACAACAACACCTAACATTAATTACAAGGTAAATCAGTGACTGCAGTCAAGTTTCGCAACGGAAATCATAATTTGTGGGCTTGGAGGCAGAAATTACTGAGGTTAATACCCTGCCCATCCACAACCACTAAAGTATGATCGATCCCACGTGTTCTGGGAACACCATGCATGCTAATACTTCAGTATGCTGGCTCTCTGCCATGTCCACAAAATGGAAGTGTAGGTGCTCAATTCCTAGGGAAATATTTGGCATTAGAAGCAAGTTATGCTCCAAAGAACAAGTGCAAAGACAAAAGAAAGGAGAAAGCTATTTCTACCAATTGTGCAATTACCTCCATTCCCATTAATAAAGCCATGACACAAGGCTCAAACTACAACAGCTAAAATACATACACCAGAAAAGGACAGCTTTTAAATTATGCCTTATTTTTCTTTTTACGTTATGGACTATGTCAGCTGGAAAGGGATTTTTAATCTTGGCTTATGTAATCTGATTCTCAGAGAAGTCTAAAGTTTGCTCTGACCTCTCTTGCACTCCAAATTTAATATAGGAATGGAACATAAAACAAAACCACCCCCAAATCTCCATTTCCCTGAAAACTGATTTGAAATAGAAACACTGAAAGGTAATTCACCATTCATTTTCAAATTGCAACTAGAAATGATTGGCACTATATATAATTTCTGAAGGGTCAATACTGGCTGTGGTGCCCGTCCTCCCAAGGACCCAGTTGGTCCAGAAGAACTCTAGGAATAAAAGCAAGTGGGCTTAGGTGTGGACTAATGAATGGAGGTGACACAATCTACACAGCAGGCACCAAAAGACAACAAAATTGTTCAGAAGCAGGGCCAGCAGCTTGAATCAACTACTAGGCTGTATTCACCAGACGTGAACAGCCTTTCAGGATAGCTAAGTCCACGTCACATGTGCGTCTTTGAGAAGTTTGTTCTTGCATCGTGCATAAAGCCACAACAATAATACTGAAGGATAAAACTGCTTAAATTTTAAGTATGTAACACTTCCTTTTCTAGTGCATCAACACTACAGTCTGCCAAATCCCTCAGAAAACGCTGCCTTTAAGACCATGACAACAATGGAAGGGTTTGGGTAGCCCGAAAGCATTACTGCAGTTCGATTCAATCCAGTTTGTGAATCCAGGCACAGCCCCTACTCAACAACACTGACAGCAAACATGAGAATTTGATTTACAAAACTGCTCAGAACTTTTGTCCCCTGCTGTCTACAGTCTTTGGTAATCTCAGAGGGACATTGCAAGCAAGGGATATTTTATGCAACTCAACACAGAAATGAGAAGAACATTTGAAAAAGGGCAGCATTTCCAGCCAGAGCTCACATTCAACTTCCAGAACAAAAGAAGCGACCTGGACCTGTTAAATCCTGCTGTGTCCTGTTTTATGGAAACCGATGCTTACAGGTCAGAGGAATGTGAAATTCCCTACAGACTAACTGGAATATTGCACTTGGCAGACCGCCTCCAGCTAACACATGTTCAGTAACTCTAAACTGCCTACCAGGAACAGCAGTCACTTCCCAGATTCAGGGGTTCACTCCAACAGCACCAAGTCCTCTCTTTCATCACGCACCACTTCATCTGCCCACAGAGACCAGGTGAGGAGCCAGCAGCAGCACATATTTGTTTGAGAGGCTCCACTCCTGGTATCAGACAGTAGAACAGAAGGGTGAGGCAGCTACTTTAGAGGACTCAGTTCTGCAGAATTGTAAGAAGAATTTTGTTTAGGAAAGAGTTAGTTTCAGGTTGAGGTTTCCAGATAACTCAGAGGCTCATGAAAAAGAAAAAAAAAAAATCAACAACAGAAAAAACAAACAAGAAAGGTAAGTTCTCAGCTGCAGGAGAGCATGTACAAAGTGAGGGAAAGCTAGCATTGCTCTTTCTACACGTGTTGTACTTTTCCCCAGCAAGGACTGTGGGGATTAAGCTACTACCTTTCAACATTAGTGCTGTGCTGTAATTTACGGAGAAGGATCTGCGTCAGGTCAAAGGTTGTGAAGCTTATTCCCACTGCAATTGGACCTTTGACCCAGTTCATGCTGAGTCCTTTGTACAAGCCACGGATTAGTCCCTCTTCTCTTATAATCTCCTGCATGGTGAGAAGGATGGAACTGTACGTGTGTCCCATAACCCCTGCCGTCTGCATTCGTCGGCGAACCACATCCAGGGGGTAAGAAGCTGACTGGCCAATCAAGCCTGCACAGGCACCAAACAAAAGCCGCTCCGGAGGGGATGGCTGCAATTTCCCACTGTGATCTGGGAAAAAGAAAGCAGCAGAGTGTAGAAAGCTTCTTGTAATAAACACATGATTAAGGTCAAGTGGGCTGAGAGCCAAAGACAGTACTGAGTGCCAGAGCTCCTGAGATTTTGTTCCCAACTTGGTTGTTAGCTGACTTGGTATGTGACCAAGTCCTTCTGCACCCAGGACTCGCACCTTCTTGTTCCTCTGCAAGACAGAGATACTGCTTTTCTGCAGCTTGCCTTCTTCATAGTCTGGAATTGGAGAGACGGAGGCACAAGGCATCCTCCACAAGCACAGAACTTTGCAATTGGCTTCAAGGCCAGGAAAAGGACTTGTACCACTGAATTCAAACATCTCAAGTTGGCCAAAAGCCTACACCATTTCACTTGGAAGCAAACCAAGTTGCTTTTACCTGCATGTAGTTTCTTCAACGTCTCATAGGTGAAGAAGCTGAGCCCGGCATACGGAATCACTCCAAGGATGGTTGGTGTAAATCCCCTATACAATGTCTTTAATCCTTCCTCTCGGGATATTCGGATGAAGACATGAACAATATTGCTGTACCTAGCATGTGGACACAAGAAAACCAAATCTGTGCTGGTTAGTGACTGCACACACCAGTAGTATTTCCAACAGGGCTTTCTGAAGAATCAACAATTAAGTAATTCAGCTCTGAGCTCATCGAACAGCTCAGAAAGGATTTCAGAAGCCTGTCTGGAAATGGAGAAGCCAGTCACCAGCTCTCCTGTAGCCCTATCATAACAAGCTATCCTGTCTGTTAGATCTCTTCCGGAGGCATTGTGCCAGCTGGCCTCCTAAAGAACCAACACACAGGTTTTACTAGTGAGGTCTTTCAGTATCGATCTCCTTCCAGCCCCTGGACTAACCAGGGCTCTGGTCATTTAATCAGTGCTCAGACCCCAGCAGTAAGAGGTTTATTACACCAAAGGCTCTGAGCAAGAAGTGACCCAGAAAATGGGAATAAAGTCATCTGACCTTAAAAGAAAGTTCTGCATTTGTTCGTGGTGCTTGTACTTGCTTTTGTTAGGCACTTACATCTCCTTCGGCGTGACAGCCATTCGAGCACGGACCATATCCAAGGGGTAGGTTAACATGGCAGCCGTTGTGCCTGCCAGAGAGCCAGCAATGAATCGAGGAAAGGGTGTCAGCGCTCTAAAGTAAGGTGAGAGAAGAGACCAAACAGATCACCTGGAGATGGAAATACTGTGTGGCTTTTGAGCATGGCTCTACTCTATCTGCTACTGAATCCCTTCCCTGCCTGTGTACTGAAGAGAGGTGGGTGGGTGGGGGTTGAAGCAGCTGTGGTTTGCCACAGCCGTTCAAGATGGAGGCTTAGAGAAAATCTCTGCTGAGGACAGCAAGCCTGACTTGGGGTGTCTCAGACACTACATGCCCAAGAGCAAGAGGCTCAGGCCACACGCACGGCTCAGATAACAGTGCAAGGCTGGGTCTTGTTGCTTCTCCTGCAAAGAAAAGCTCTTTGTTTTGCCTGCCCACTCTCAGCACAGGGAAGCGCTAACTCAATGTCTAGGCCACTTCTTGCTCACGCCTCTAGAAGACAGGGTCTTCTTCTCACAAAGATCTCCCCTGTGCAAGACTAGAAGCCCAGCCCTTTGCTTAGCCCCCTCACACACCCTGTTCTGTGAAGCCATCATGAGAGGGGCTAGCACAACTCTGTACCAACAGAGCTTTCAACTCAGCAGGCCTGCACAAAGCAGAGAAACGTGCTCCCTCCCTACCATCTATGGTCCCACAAACTGCTCCATCCTCCTCTGCAAGGATCAAAGCCACGCTGCATCTTACTTTCCCTGGAAGCCGTAGTAACTCCCCAGGAGCTGCTTGTACTCTTCGTGTGCACAGAACTGAATGGCGGCGTAAGGGATCACACGGACCATGGTGGCTGAGTTCCCCCGCCAGAGACTCCAGAAGCCTTCATTGAGGTAGGTGCGATAAATCAGCCTGTAGGCTTCCTGCAGGCAACGGATCAAAGGTCAGACAGGGAGATCATGATAAGAGGGAGTCCGAACAATAGAGGGGGAAAAGGTGACCCTATAGCTTAACCTCTCCAAATCCTCCTTCCCACCCCAAGCACAGTAAGCTGATATCAGCTGTTTATGCTCGCAATCGTGACTCCAGAATAAGACAACTAAAACGTCTTCTCTGGGGAGATCAAATCAGATACGTTAGAGCGAAAAAGAACTGGAGTCAGGAAGACAGAGTTTTAGATTCAAGACATCTTCATTTTCCCTCTGAGGGTAAGGCACAGAGCTGGATTGCTGTTTGCACAAACCATTTCTCAACTCAAATTAATCTTCTTAGTATAAGACAGAAACATTTGGATTACACATATTAGCACAGCACACATGGAACAGCTGTAATGCACATGCAACAAAACATTCAGCAAGCCATGACAGCGATCAGCTCCCAAATTCAAATTTCCTATATACTCTGAAACAACTCCAATGGTGGTTGGGGGAAAGAAAGCAACCACTAGAGGAGAAGGCCTAACAAAACAAAGCCCTGAGCAATGCCACAACATTTACTGTCATGTCACAGGTGGAACCTGGAGTATGAACGAGGACTGAGGCCCCTCTGTGCTAGGCACTGGACAAAAACACGAACATGAAAGAGCACTGTCCTAAGAAGTATTATAAACAGTATGGTTTCCAGTCTTTCCCTCTATGCTCTTTCACTATGACTGCTGCTAATAAAACCCAAGCAAGAAAGTTAAATAAATACAAACAGAAGATGCTGTTAGGGCTATTACTACCATTAATCAAACACTTCAGGTCAACAGGAGAGAGACACATCACCTCACCTTGGCAGAAAATCTTTTTGAAGACACTAAAAAGAAAAAATGAGCATTAGGTCTTGCAATACATTTAGATGGATCAAATAAACCATACAGGCATTTTATCTAAGGGATAAAAATAGAAGCAAAAGAATTAATGCAAGAGAAAATTGAGATTTTTTCTAATAAACAAAGACTTTCCACAGGTAAGTGCTCCCAAATTCTCTTTAGCATATAAGTTCATTTTTCCATCTACTGTTATGAAAAA
The DNA here is from genome assembly GCF_000737465.1 of Haliaeetus leucocephalus. NCBI lineage: Eukaryota > Metazoa > Chordata > Aves > Accipitriformes > Accipitridae > Haliaeetus > Haliaeetus leucocephalus. The sequence goes on from NW_010972600.1 coordinate 1,671,440, forward strand.
GCTCAGTTTGTGTCACGCTTCTTAAAGCACTAAAAATAAATGAATAAATAAAAAATTAAAAAAAAAATCAAAACTGCACCGACCACTTATTTTAGTAGAGCATTTCCATGCACAGGTTCCAAACTAATGCCAGAATCCAGCAAAGAACGGGTCTGTTTAGTGAGGCTCCACGCAAGAATGGTTTCATCCTAGCAAAACTCAAATGAACACTCAGTTTCTTTTCTTGCATCCATTCAAACTGACAGCATCTCTTTAACTATGTAATACACAAGGCATTTGGAAGCAAGATTTATTTGGCATACAGCAGCTCTGTTTTGTAACATTCCTACAGCAGGAAGGAAACCCAGGCTAAAACCCGAACAGCAACGCTAATGAAACATGGTTCCAATTAAGTGTCTATTGCAGTTTCTTTCAAACTCCTTTGAGACTTGTAACCTCTCAAGTGTATCAAACAATCACATGCAAATACATTTTCACCATGTTGCTCCTTTATGCAATTCAACACTTTTTTTTTTTTTTTTTTTAAAGAAATAAAAACACCTCAATAACCAATTGCAGCTGGCTCTGCAATGGAAAAGAGCTCTTCTCCCTCTCCCACAGGAAAATTCTTCAGTCTCTAGTTCAAGGGACAACCTTCCTACACTCACATGACCCAAAGATGCTTCCCCTCTTCACAGAGAGGGAAGAGGCCCCAGAGTAAAAACCTTTAGGAGAGCAAGAGACTACGAAATCCATTAGATATTAAGGAGTTGGTCAGAACGGGCATGTTTTAATCATACCCTTTGCAGCGAGTTTAATGGGCCAAACCAAACAGGTCTTTTTATAAATGTAGGCCTATACAAATTAAAGGTGATTTATATGGACAGCTGTTGACTCACCCCAGTTCTGCTGTTTCCACCTCACCTCTGATCCTGACATTTCCAACCTTAGATGAACTACAGTGTTTGTTCTAGTGAGAAAGCACAGTGCGTACTCATTGCTGCACAAGCATCTGGTCACAGATGCAATCCCAGCCTGCAGCCAGCCCAGGCTTTAGCTCCCTACAGCTTGAACTCCCTGATCTATATCCCTGCTATTCCAGACCTCAGCCCCTGCTATGTTGAGAATGAAAATCATGTCAAATGAAAGTCAATTCAAAATTAAATCTCATCCAGGGATTAGATTAAACCTACCCAATTCATTTAATCTGGGATGTCAACCAGATTTAAAATTCTTGGCCTCACCAAATGTCTACTGTATTAACAGTCTGCACTATTCCCTTTGGGACAATTAGTGTAGCTGACAGTTCCGGCACTGAAACAGGGGAACTGAACAGAGCCCATGATGGGGCTAAATCCCAAATCCTACTAAACACATGAGAATTTTCTACTCCAATTAGACTCATTTAATTTTCAGTTACACACTTTACGGGTTCCAAAAAGGGCTTTTTAATACAAAGCTAGGTATGCCAGCTTCAATGCTTGTTTCAACTCTAACCAAAACAATTGAACTGCAATACAATGCAACTCTTAGTAGAAAAGACTGCATACATTTGAGCAGGCATAGCCTGGCATCCAGCCTTTAGCAAGAAACTCAAACAGCTCAATTACGTCCCTACAGTGTCACCACATCTCCTTATGTTGCTCCTTTCCCTTCCCCACCTTATTTCTCTAAACCGAACAGACACAGAAATCTGGAGTGTTAGCAATCATCCCCTCAAATGCTGCCTTTACAGTGCCTATTTACTCTGTACTCCAAAACTCTCCCGTACGTCACAGAACGCATGTGGCCAGCCAACGTTCATAAGCCACAGGCATCTATCTCTAACCAGCAATATGTGCGTCTGTGTTACACTGAAAAAGCAAAACTCTTGCTGACTACCATGAGACTTGGATCCAACAGTACGGGCCAGATGCACAGCTGATTGACACCTGCAATAATCCTACCAAGAATCAAACAATAGGTTTTTAGACTCAATTCATTGTGGTAACGTCACTATTCTGTCTGCATCCTGCCAGGTCTCTGCAGACTGAAGAAGGACAAAGCACTGGAGAACAGGCTGGCTGAACAGATCAGAGAAGCTGTTTTGGATTCTGCTAACAATAAAGTAAGAGCATTTTGCAAAAGCCAACAGGACTCACCTTGAAACATGATTTTTGTTCTATCCAGTGGAGCTACTGCAGTTTTAGCAACAGCACCAGCCAATGCACCAGACATCAGGGAGTTGAGTACTTTTTTTTTCTCCTGGTTATCCTGGAACAAAGCATTGTTTAGTATGACACAGTCAATCCTAAGCAAAAGTTGTAATATTTTTCCTTTGCTGCAGCGTTTACCCCCTCTTAAGGGCTTGGGTCGAAATTCTCTTCAAAATTTCAAGCACAGTAAATTCCTGGTCAGATCATGAAGCACAAAGATTAGACTTGTCTGCCAAGATGCAAAGTTCCAAGGTCTGCCACCTCTTACATGTACTGTTTTCTCCCTAATCAGATTTCTAAAAGCCAAGTCACTACCTCCTCATGGTTTAGGCACGTAGAGAGGCACGTTTCTTTCTTGCCCTTCTAGTAACACACAAGCCCTATTTCCACATTGTTCCCAAGATCCTAAGATTAAAACAAGACAGGTTTCCTACTATGATAAATGGAATGGAAGCATTTTTGTTATTGACATTCCTGCCACAGTTCATATTTATAAAGAAGCTATCTTCTCATTACACATGGACAGAAACCAAGTAAATGACTTGAAATCTAACACTGTAAAGGTTACGGACTGAAAGACAAGTCAAGACAAGGCTTAAGAATGTTAACTTTTGATATGCTTCTCATGAAGAGGAGTTAAGATTTTTATTTTTTCAGAATGTTTCACAATCAAAAAGTTAATGTTTATTACCAAAATACATGCTTCAGTTCAATTTTCCCTTTCAGCTTTGCCTGTCTGGTGCTAAATGCAAGGGCAGCCATGCAAGGCAGCACTGTGTGAACTTCAGCCAGAGTTTTGGTCCAAATTAGGCCAAGGTTCAGTGTCACCTTCTCTACCAGTGTTTCTAACAGGAGTCCAGCAACAGCAGCAAGAGCAGGGAAACCAAGACTTATGGCTCTCTTCCCAGCTCTGCCACTAAAGACATAACAAGACATAACCTTGAACTAGGAATGCAGCCCTGCCTGCCTGTCAGCTGTGAGCAATGCCCAGCCTCTTCCCAGAGGGCTGGAACTGCTTGGCCATCCTCAGAGAAAGCAGAAATTACAATTTTTCTGACTTGCACATACACTACAGCTCTTTCAGGACTCTGCAGCTCAAATCCCATTGAGATGCTTCCTTTGGTAGCCACGCAGCTCTTCTCTCAAACCTACTGCACATACCCAACAATCTCGTGCTCTTACCTCTGAAGGGAGATGAGTTGATGTAACTGGCTCCACATCCTGCCGTTTGAAATCCACTTGACCTTCTCTCACACCATTACCCATACCAGTTGCACTTACAAGTGGGCAGAAGAGCTACAGCTCCTAAATTGAAAACAAGAACAAAGCAAGAGTTAGTGTCAAAAGTAGGAAATACGCAGGTAGTAAAAACCTTGTACAGGAAGGAAGAGCGACCTACTCCCAGGCCCATTTTCAGTAGGAAAACCCCCCTTCCAAGCTCCCAGATGAAGAGCATTTCCAGGATCCTAGCGCCATTTCCTTCCTTTAAGGTGCAAGCATATGGGGGGGGCACTTTGGTGCTATATAAAAACTGTGTCAATCATATTCACTCTTTTCAGCCCACAAGGAACCCAGCTGCAAGTTACAACATCAAAATATCCATAGTTTCTAGACAGAAGAATCGGATCCTCTTCCATTGCTTACAGTGAGGATTTTGGTTGCTACTCAGTTTGCTTGCTGAGCATCTAGATATTGGAGAAGGCATACAGAAATTTAAAACCCAGCCCTGGAAAATGGAAAAAATAGTCACAGCAGTAAGTCCCAAAGCCTGCCATAAGCAATTGGAGGTTATTTTAAGAAACAGATAGATCCAATGCCTCACACGTGCCATAAAAGCTATTTTGATGATGCTAGTGATTTGACAAAGCAGCATATCAGTGATTTCAGAACTCCCTTTCTTCACGGTTGCAATGCACACGTGCTTGTAGCTAGTGAATCAGTGCAGTTTGCACAGATGTTTCTTGCTGTGATACATGCTCTCACTTGCCACATGAAAGGCAAGGTCAGTCTAACCTTAGCTGCAGAGTATAAACGCAGAGATAATGCTTTAAGTAGAAGCTATCACTTTAGCATCTAACTTTCTAATATTTCTGCTTTTTATGATGCAATTTTTTCATCCTTAAATATGCAGAAATGAAAGAGCTAAAGTTTGAAAAACTTGAGTTAACACAGAAAGGTAGCCTCTCAGAGGCCTGAGTCTATTCACAAATGAGGTGTGTAACTCCAAAGATCAGTTTTCTAAGCAACAAGCCTGCTCAAATAGCTGCTTTTCCATTCTGTTAGCTTCCTTTCAAGGAATGTGGTATTAGGAAACTTGAATTCCCAAATTGCTCCCCCATTCTGCCACAGCCTTCTCATGTGTACTCCAGCAAGTTACTTCACCTCTGCCCATCTCTGATGCCTAGGAAACCTCAGGCACAACAACCTGATTACTTGGAAAGACCATCTTAAGACTATTTTTTTTCCCCCTTTTTAACAATCTCTAGATATTACATGCTTGTCAGCACCTTTCATACTTGCTGACCTATTTTTTTTTTCCCCACATTGCTCTCATAAATTAGTGCCAGACTTCACTTTCAAAACCCCTTGGTTGCAGCAGAGATATTAACGCAAAGCCAGAGACAGATCAGCCTTGTCTGTATTCGTGCATGACCAATTTGTGATGATGAAGCTATGCACGACCCGTGCACTCAGTCCAAAGGAGGACAAACACACCTGGGTATCTTTAATGCCAGACATCACTTGCTAGAGCTTTGGGAAGACGCATATCAATGCATTTACAACTCCTGAGGGTGTTTTCGAAAAGAGGAGATCGCAGGATGTTGCTCAGAGTAATAACTCAAAATTTTAATGAAAGATAACATCTGATAGACTAAAGCACAACCTAAACAGCATCAATGTTTGCACTTGAAAAGTTTTATCACGGAAGCTTGGTCACATCAGACCATGTGAACAAAAACTCCTGTAAGGATCAAGACCAAAGATGATTCATAACACTATGGAGCAGAGCACTTCATTAAATTATTCTGAAGAACACAGACTGTTGATTATTTCTAATTACTATCTGTAGCTACCTCCTTTCCTTCTTATCTCACGTACCTGGAAAATATATTGTAAAACAATGCCTTTCAGCAAAAGCAGAAAAGAAATCACAGGTAGAGATGATATCCCTAGCTGTTTCAAATAAAGAAATGTAGGTCACAATATCAGATTTATCTCTACCAAAAATAAACCCGCAAAAATAGAAATGGTGCTAAAGAGCTTAAGAATGCAATACGCAACTTTATTTTAAAACATGATTTTGAAAGATGATTGAGAAAGAGATGACTAAGGAAATTTTAAAAACTAAACTGATGTTATTAAGCCTGGACTTATTTTAGAACACGCACATGCATAAAGATGATATCCATTTACTCAACAATATTCTCTTTGATTCTATTCAGACAAGTTCTTTTTTTATTTTCAGTGCCCAATGCCCTGATCTTACAAACACCTGTCTATATGCTCAGTTTTACACATTAAAACTGCCCACATGCTCTACATAAATGTAGGCTCTAAACTTGCAGAGGCTTAAATGTAAAAATAGCATTTATTATTTTTATTCACATTTGCTCGCTGCAAAGCAATGCAGCTGTATTTTATTTTGGAGCTGGGCTGGATTCTGACGTCAGTTAAGTTATTAACTGAATTCTGGCTGTTATGACCAATAACGCACATTGGAGCCACAGAGAACAAAGCTTTGCTTTAAAGTTTCAGTGTGAATTTGTAGTGCCTGGCCATTAGAAGCCAGATATTATTTTGCATATACAGCAATCTGACTCGCTTATTAAGTAATCTACTGAAACCCAACATGGAGCAGCTGGATATTTTTTAAATCCTTGTATTTTGTATAGCTCCGTACACAGTCATTACTTATGTTTACAAAGCCATAGGAAACAAGAAAATAGCTGCGGATTAAATTTATTTTTTTATAAAACACTTCTGTGTTATTTATGTTGTAGTTACGCAAGTCCTTGTCACACATCTGGATCCAGAGTCCTCAGTACTACATGCTGTAGAGCAAGCCATTCCCCTAAGAGAATATATAATCAGAAAGCAAAAATGCTGGTGAAGGCAAGTTCAAAAGTTAAAGAGGTTTAATGAGTAACATACACTGTGCTTTCACAACAAAATTCACCACAGTTTATTGAAAGTACAATGCACTTACTCCGGCATCCAGTTTGAACTCCATTGTAAAACACTGCCTGTAACTTAGGCTAATTCACAGACAAAGATTATTTACCAAATTGCGAAACAGAGAAGCTCAGGCCCTTCGTTTCTGGCAGTGGCATCTTAGACAAACTGATGAAGTTAGCTGCAATAGTCTGTTTTGTGATGGTCCTTTGAGCCCTGGGCCTCTTTCTAGGTATCCTGCCTGTGTTCTAGCAATTGCAGAAACATGTGTGCGCTAAAACAAGTTTCCTTCCCTGCATACCAGGAGATGCACAGAGTATGCTCTGCACATTAAAAACTAGAGCATTGTTAGTCTTTCCCTTCCATTCTCCCAGCCCTCTCTAGCGGCACTTAATGAATACCTGAGCAAGTTCAATCAAGCTGTCAAATTGACTCTCTGACAAGTTAGACATTCTGCTTTTCTTGGTGGTGATTTTGATTAAAAGGACAGGCGAGACAGAACCAAGTTATTCAGATGATAAAAGCAACCTACTAGGAAGAAAGTCTTACAGGCAGGTGCCAGTTCATTGCCCAGAGGGGGGTGGGGGTGCAGAGAAAAAAACCAGCTCTAGCTGTCCAAGCCACTCGTGAATCCAACCGTGATGCTATATTTCAGCTATTTCATTTGCACATATTTTAAATTACACAGTCTTAAGATAATTAGTTCCTCAGCAGAAGAGCCAATGAGTTTCAGCGACCAGCATCACAACTAAGAAGTACAAATGCTCCAGTTAGAGTGTGTACAATTAAAGTCACATTGCTAAAGGCTTGCAGACTACTATACATTTCCATTTTTCAAAATTAAACCTTATTTAAAGGTTTCAGTTCACATCATTACAGCACAACCTGCCTGAAATCCCTCCTTTTTGTATTTTACCAGCTACACACATGCTTTCCTATGGCAGATTAACACCACCAACTTCCAGGAGCTGCAGGAAGGAGGGAGGGAGGGAGGAGATCTGGATTTTGCACAAAAAACTCACAGCTGGTGGAGGCAGAAATCACACTGCCCATCCTCTCCAGGCTTCACTAACATCCTAACCACTCCCATTCAGCCAACACCTAGGCAGACCCGAAACTACCTATTCATACCAAAATACCTTAACTACAAAACCAGACCTAGTCATTACACTTTTCACATTACAACCTAGTCAGAAAACAGGAGAAGCCTGGGCATCCAGCCCAGAGACTGGCTTGCAACGTGTCATTACCAAAAAACATGTTTGTCTGATACTCTCCAGTGGAATTTAGACCTGTCACAAAACACTAAGATTTCTGAAAGAATATCATCTATCCAGCCAGAACAGCAGATACGCTGCAAAGCAAACAGTCAGCACCATGAGCTATCTGAATCCAATGGCAGCGATTTGCTAGGAAATGTTTGCTTTTTCCTTGGACAAGCCCAGTAGTAACTATAAAAGTAGTTTAGAGCCCTGGACATGGGAGTGCCCTGACAGGTAATGGCAAAATCACACAGTTTCAGCAGGCCAGAGCTGCTATGACTTGATGTCCACAAAATGCACTGTATTTATAAGATAGGCAGAAGAAACTTAGTCCTGCTATCCACTTCTCTCTGATCACTACCAAAAACGAGGAGACAAAACAAGGCACATACAGGAACTTAGAAGGCTTTTTATTCAATAATTGGGGGTTGTGTACAGCACCCACCATACTTACCGCTCACAGACATTACTGTTGCACAAACTTGGATGAAGTCACAGTTCAGCTCTGGGGCAGAATTTCAATTTCATTCAGGTAAAGCCACTTGTATAACTCCACTCAGATATGCCAGCTTCCCTCATTATTCAACAGCTATCCAGTTCCTAATTCTTCTTTTTTCATTTTATTATGTTGTTAACATCACTAATGAAAGCGTATAATTAAATTAGGAAAAAAGAAAACCAAGAGAGTTCCTGCAGAAATTTTCACACATTTTCCCAGGCAGGCTGAAGTTAAACAGTACCCAGGGAAGTTACTCAATTAGATTTCCTTCAATTGTTATTGTTAAACTGAGCAATTGAGCCTGACAGAGAGAGAAATGTGGTAAGAGCAGAGATTACTGCAGCCTTAAATTCACCCTTGGAGCAAAAGCATCACAGAAAATAGGGCTGAAACACTCAGAACGGAGGGATGAACTATAACTAGATGGCCCCTTGAGGTCCATCTTTGCCTTCCAGTTTGATTAAGCCATTAAAAATCAAAAACAGATACGCCCTGAAGACTCAACTCTCTTCAGTCACATTCATCTTTTAGTTGCATACAGATCTGATCCCAAAACATTAGCTATGAATAGTGCATTGCACTTCTTCCTTTAAAGGTCTGTACAGAAACTGTTAGCATGATTTGAAAGAATCATTGACTAAAAGACTCACTAAATTACAGTATCTGGAAGAGCTTAATTTTTTTTACATGCTTTCTTAGCTCCAAAGCACAAAATAAATGCTCCTCCTGCCTCCCTCAGCCAGATATAACTCAACTCTGCCAATAAAACTGAGCATAAATTCTTTGCATGGTTTTAGATTATCTGACATAAGCCAGCTGTTGAACACTGAGAAATGGTTAAATCTAAACCTCTGCTAGCAAAGCCAGCTGTATTATTCAGAGGAGTCCAGGAGAGTTGCATTTTGAACGAAGCTTGGAAGGCAGGCATGAGCCACAGAGAAAATCTTGGCAAGAAAAAGAACCAGTGCTTCATTCTTCGGTTGCTAAAAGACGACTGTTGCTGGGAACACCTCAACTATGCTTTCCACAGCCAAAAACTGAAGACCAGTTCTTATCTGCAAGACAGACAACAGCTTTATCTGAGGGAGAACAGAGCACTTAAACAAGGAGACTGAATCAAAGGGGCCCTCTGCTGAACCCACTCCATTTATCAGACAGGAATCACCTTCCTTCAGGAACAGAAGGCAGAAAACCAAACAAATCAACAACCACACACACAAAACCCCAAGCATCCTCCCAGCTTGAATACTCCTCTCAAAAATTATTTCTCAATGGTAGTATCAAAGAAATGACAGTAAAATATTATATATGACCTCTTGGTCAGCAGCCCTGCTGCAGGCCCATGCAAATACCAGCTTTCCCATCAGTGGATCCTGGATATATTCACCTGAATGTCACCACAGGCACACACGAGATCCCAAAGTGACAGATCCCAGCACAGGTGAAATTTTTTAATTCAAACTGAGATTATTTGGAATACAAGCAACCCCCAGTCAATACATGAGCAATCTTTGCCAGGAACTATTTCATCACAGTAATGGATAATTACAATCTCTGCTTTAAGAGCCCAGCAGTTTCAATTGCTATGAAAAAAAGGAGAATAAAGAACTAAAATCTTCCATCATTAAGCAGAACGACCCACAAGCGTGCCAAGCAGGTGTCATTTCCTAACGGCAATGCTTTCCATATTGACTGTGCAGGGTCATGGTAGACTGCCAGTTACCCACCCCACTGCCTGTTGTAGTCACTCTAAATTGTACAAAAATTAATGCAAAGTTAAGCATCAACTCTGCTTAGCCAAAGCGTTACAGATTCCAATTAACTTTGATTACCTTATAGTAACACAGGCCTAGCAGCACTAACAGATGACACAGACACACCTTCACCATTAACTGCACAACAGCAAGAAGTAGCAGATTTAAAGCACAACTAGAGAGCAAAGAACCCCTCCAATACTCCTTTATTTTGTGACCTGGAGTAAGCTGCATTTCAGTTCACCTTTCTGTACAAGACAAAACATAATGCCCCTTTGTAAGACAGCTACCAGGAATACTTGTATATCACCTGGAAAACAGAGAACAGCACTGCAGCATGAAGTACTGGTACCAGTTTCACACAAGGAAGGTACAAACCTGAATGCATCTTCCTACAATTAGCAGCAAAGTCAATAGAAGAAAGTTATTCCTGGTTCCTGAGCTTTTTTCTAATAGCAAACCTGTCTGACCTGTACCAAGCCCTTCTGTTTCACCAGGTAACCGCACACTCAATGCTGCATTGGTACTCACCTTACGTTTTAATGCAACCTCTTAAAGCAAAGTTTAACATGCCAGATATGCCTGAAACACCCACTTGCAGTGGGGACTGCCTAAGTTGGTGTACTAGCTATAGCTGCAGGTCAAGCAAAAAAAAATTATTGCAGCTTCTGACTCTACTGCTGGGCTATCCAGAGCTAAAATTCCCCTGCCTGAAGCAATCATTGGGGCCAGAGAGCTCCTGCTGAAATCCAACACCAAGGACAGTCCCAGTCCGCCCCCTCCACAGCAGCTCTCCTCAGGACCGACATTCAGAAGTCCTAAACAATGATTTTGACTTGCTGGGGGAAAGAAAAATAAGTGTTGAGCATCCATCGCTCTAGCGGGATGTAAAGATGCTCAGAGTTACCTAGAATCCAGCCCCCGGTGTTTTAGACACCCTATCACACGACTATTTTTAAAGACATTCACCCACAGGTTGTTGGTATGATTATACCAACCCTCTAGTACGCTTATTATACAGTCTCTCTTCCCTCAGCCATTTTCCAACACCCACAGACATCTCTTCTGTTCCTTTACACACACACCCTTCTCCCAAACTAGAGTCATTTAAAAACCAGAATGTTTTCAAAACACTCTAAATTCATCAAACCACAGAAAAACATTGGAGGAGTGCACAACCTCCAGAAAAAGCTTTGCAGTTAATGTGACCGTGATGCGTAAGAACCCAACACAAAAAAGAGCCAAGTGACAGCAGATTCCAAATCCACTCTATGCAGTTTGCTAAATTAACAGCCAACAGGAAAAACACAGTCAACAAATGCAAACACATCTTCAGCTCCTCCAAACTTCAGGGGAGTGCAGGTTTAAGGCCAACAAAGCAACTGCAGCACCAACTGCTACACCTGTGGTACAGCGAGCTACGCGTTTGCATGCAGCAGAGAAGGTGGCACAGCGTTTATTAACCCTGCACAATCATTCCCAACGTTTTCCATGTGTCTTTTTACGTTACAATTTAAACCCTGTCCGAGGCGCTTCTTCCATTTCCATGTTTGAAGGCAAAGCAGGGAAGTCACCCCTGCTCTGCAACTTTTTGCTTACGCTGAACTAGGATAGAAGCAGAAGACATGGAGAGCGTAGCATTTAATGCCTTCCACGCCCTCTGGTACGTACCCCTCAGCAGAGAAACACAAGCTTGCCTCATTCTCAGGTTCACACCAACTTAAAAACCAAAACAAAGCAAGAAAATCACACCTCGCATCGAAGCGCGCATCTGGGGACTCGCACTCATCTGAGCCCAGCTTGACCAACAGACTTTGAAGGGAAGAAGCAGCCTGATGGGCTTGACACAGACACCGGCCTCACCCCCGAGGAGCGGGACAGGCAGGCGAGGCAGGAGGCAGGCGGGGGGGGCAGAAGCAGGCAAGAGGAGCAGCGGGACAGGTTGGCAAGGTGGAAGGACAGGCAGGTGGTGAGGCAAGACGGCCAGCGGGGCGGGAAGAAGGCAGGCAGGGGCCGGGAAGGCAGCCTGCGGGCAGCCGGGCAGCGCGACCCGGGGTCGGGCTGGGCCTCCGGCGCGGTGCCGCAGCTCGGCGGTGACCACGGTTAAGGCCGACACCGTTCCGCTGCGGCGCGGCTCCAGCCGCTCCCCCGGATTCCCGGGCGAGAAGGGGACGGCGAAACCCGGCCGGAGAGAGCCAAGAGCCCCACCGGGACAACACGGAGAGAGCCCGGGGGGGGGACACGAAGCGGCGGTGACCCCCGCGGGGGGCCGCGGCAATGTCACCCGGCCCCGCGCGCCGCCACACGGTCCCGGGGCCTCCCGGCCCTCAGGAGCGAGGCCACGGCGATGGTGCGCCCAGGTCCCTGTCAGCGCCCGCCGACGGGGCGTGAGGGGCCCGGGGCCGGCCCGCACTCACCGGCTCGGCTCCGCTCCGCGCTCGGCGCCGCCTCAGCCGCTGTCTCCCCCGCGGCCGCCAGGCCTCCCCCTCCCCCGCTGCGGCCGCCGTGAGGCGGGGCCTACCCTAACGGACGACCAATAGCGGCGGGAGAGGGAGTACGGTGCGCGGGGAGTGGCCGCGCGTCCGCAGATAGGCGGCGGCGGCGGCCAACCGGTGCCGGGAAGAGGAGGGGCTGCGCCGGCCGGAGGGAGGGCGGAGCGCGGTATGAAGTGGGTGGAGAGGGGGAGGCGGGGCGCGCCCGGCGCAGGGGCGCGCAAATCCCGCGCAGGGCCCTGCCCCGCTCTACCTGCCTTCCCCCGGCTGCCCGGGTCCCCACCACCACCTCCCCGGTCCCTGGGGCAGCGAACCGTGCCAGACCCCCGTGCCATGCCCGGTCCCGGTGTCCCAGAGGGCAGGATGCCGTGCCCGGGCTGCAGCTGCGTCCCAGCTGCGCTCTGCCCGACAGCCCCCTTCACCCCGGGTCGGTCCGTTCCCCACAACCCCGTCGGGTATTAAAACCAAGATATTGCAGCTACAAGCAGCTCAGCGTTATACCAATGCTTATTTAAAGCAGAAGGGAGATAAATCCAAGCTTTCCTGCCACTGTGGTGGAACCCCATGTTTGATTCTCCCACATTAAGCCTTGGTGCTGCTTCTCACCCACCCAAGAGCTAAGGCTGCACCCAACGTGCTCCCCACAGCAATCAGGCTCTCTCTCCAACACAGGGCACCCACAGGACTTAGGACCTCAGGGTCTCTTCATCAGCTCTTCTTGGCCACTCTGCCACAAAGGAGAGGGGCACCTTCACCGGAGGAGCTTGGCGAGGAGGTCAGAGCAGCACTCAAAGACACCGAGTTTCTCGCCCAGCAGGAAGAGAGGAGACCCAGGCAGCCTCTCCTCAAACACTCTCACGGGGTTAGAGGCCTTTGAAGAACAGAATGACCTTTGCTATCTGCTGGCAGATAGCGTGGGGCCAAAGGAGGCTTTACTTACAAACTCATCACAGAGGCATTTCCACCACCTTTCTTTTCCTGCCTCAAAAAGGCTCCATAAAGAGCCAACCACCCTTGTACATTTTTATGTTTTATAGGGTCAACATTTCTACAGAGAATATCACATTAGAAAACATCCACTCAAACACAACATCAGTAGCAGCGCAGGAGGAAGGTTCAGGACCAGAGCAGGGCTAGTAACAACACAGCCCAGCAAGAAATAGGGGCACACAGAAGCCTTTAGCTGAGCCTTCAGATCCTTTCTGGATGTTTCACCTCCCCTGTTTTGCCCCCAGGTCCACAGCTGCCTTCAGACCATGAGGCGCACGGCCTCTTCATTACAATTACAGCACCCTTGGATTCAGGGAAGCACCGCCCTGCTAAGAGATAACCAAAGCGCGGGCTCCCTGGTGCTGGCTTCCTGCTGTGTGGTACCACTGCTAGTTTGTCCCTGCTTTGAAACTGCCATCCTCGCAAGCAGTCCCCTCCCTGCCGCCCCAACTTGCTCATCTCGCTGAAAGAGAACATGAACTTTCCTCCTGGATGCAAATGGCAACATCAAAGTACGTTGCTTTGGGCCACACTATCCAAAATGCTTACTTTGCTTTTGTTTAAAAATGTTATGTTGGCTGAAAATCCAAACTGAAGCAGCAACACAGAATATGGTCAGCAGTAAAATAACAGCAGAATAGTACAACAGGACAGAACACATTCACAAATGATGGGATTTCTCCTCATCCATCCCGTTAACCAGATCAGGCTGCTAGCCTCCATCGGCAGAGAAACAAATCAGAACCAGCTGCCATGGTACGTACCAAACTCCTATCAGGAAAGAGCCACTTTTGCTCTTCCTGTATAGAACAGAGCATGTGGAAACAGCCCCGTTCTGTACACAAGGAACATACATAACAACAGGGGGGAGCAGATCATCTTCAGGCATTAGATGATTCAGGGAATGATTACTACACAGAGTTGATTTGCTGCCTGTGAATGCATAAAGCCGTTTCAGCTGTAGCTCCCAATAGAAAGTTCACTGCAGCCTCACAAGCCAGGCATTTGCTTCAGATATTCCAGTTCAATGTAACTGCAAATTAATCCATGCCACTTTGTTTTCCCCCCTTAGGTTTCATGTACATAGATGTCTTGAAGCTTCATGGCTCAGTGGAGTGGAGATTCACTGAGCTAGGCTTCCCTTCTGACCTGTCCACAGCTCTCGGAGCTCCACTTTGCAGCCAAGATCCCGCAGTGCGGCTTTGGCCACGTCATCGCAGTCCCTGTGTGTTGCACGAGCTTCTGTTATTAGGTTCTCAGCTCCCATCTCTAAGATGGGCTGAGAAAAGTCCCGGCTCCGGGAGACCAGGTTGCGGATCAGCATGCAAGCCTGTTTCTGAGGAGAGAGATAAATGAGAGATATTAGCATCTTTTGTAGGGAAATACCATCCGTGTAGGATGCTGGCACACACAAAGCAGAACTGGCTCCACATAAAGAACCTTTTCTGGGCAACTAAATGTGAGATGCTGTAGACAGCAACAAACTATTTCCTGGAAGAATAAATCCATGGACAAAAGCATGGCTGCTATTTCACATTGAAGTTTATACAACAAAACCTCCTGCTTCTGTGAGAACACCAGCAAATCTCAAACACCAGCCAGGCAATCCCAAGTATTTCTTTAAAGAACGGCTAAGACAGAATTCTCCAATTACAGCAGACTCATCTTTCCATCGCCTTGTATGCTGTTCCAGGCACCTTCCCTGGCACTTAGCTTAAACTACTCTTTCAGAAAAATATTGTCTATGGTATTTTAATACTCTGGAGAGCAGAAAAGCAGACGCAGAGCCTACCGAGACTTGCATGAAAACCAGAGGCTAACTTCTTGCCATGTAGGTGTTTTATTCGACTTTGGAGAATAGATGGCAATGTCTCTTATAGGACAGATAACATCATAGCACAGGGTGGGTCTGAAAGAGCCTATCCTTATCCTGCTCTGTGAAGGAGGGGGAGGAGAAGTAATGCCTGGAAGAGAAGCATGGCATTCCACAGTCGCTTGAATTCAGGTGGGTTTGAAACCCAAACTAAATTTTGCTCCGATCACATCACAGTGACAGATGTAGGGAGTCCTGCATTTAGATGCTGCATTCCCAACATACTCAGAACCTTTTGGTATTTGTCAAGTAAAGGACAAAATCCCAATGAAGTGGTGAGCACAGCCAACACCAATCCTGAATAAATAATCAAGTGCTCTGAGGCAAATACCTGTACAGCCACTTCTCGTGGGTGTGCTTTCATGGCCTGAAGAGCTGCCAACGCCCCTCCACCTTCCATGATGACATTACAGTTCTCGGGTTTGCGCAAAGCCAACATGCACAAGGCTGCACAACCTTGCTCACAGATCTGTAAGATAAAGAGACACTCACTGGCTGAAAATGTTGCTTTAAGGAAAAAAGTGTTTGGAGTTTGTTTCCTTTTTTGGCAGTTTTTAAATTTTTTTTTTTTTTTTTTTTTTTTAAGTTTCTTCCACTGAAACATCCTGCTTCTCTGGCATGTAAAGCAAGTTTTACACCCAGAGGTGCAAAACACTGTATCCAGTATCCATCTGATTCAGGAACAAGAAAAAACCCTAATATATTAGAGTGGACATACCTTTACATTTACACAAATATTTGCCAAAGCATGCACTTAACCACTCCACAACAACAGGATGTTAAAGGTTTAATCAATTGCTCAGTTGCAATCATTTAATAACTATACTTAGAATGTATCTGCTCTCAGCATAAGTGGTTTATCACAAGTCAGAGCAACGCTGTGGGTTGCTCCCTACACAAGACAGGTTACACTGCTACATTATGCAGCCCAAACCTGATCTCCATTCCCAGCCCCGGAGGGACTCCATTAACCACTTAGGTGCGTACCTGAGGGTTGGCAAGGTGATGGCTTATAGCGAGTACAATGAGGTCTGTTCCCCCAGCATTAACGATGGCATCTTTCACGTCGTCATTACCTGCAACTGCTCGGATGGCGCTCAGCACCTGCTTTACCACGTCCTGCGTTCATCAAGAAAAAACAGCTCAGAAAGCTGCAGAGAGAGTTTTACAGGCTTTTGAAAACCAACCAGAACATCCCCCAGCAACTCCATTCAAACAGTTGTCATTCCCAGTTTTGAACAGCAACGCTATTCTCAGTCACTCACACCTCAGATACACTTTCTTGCTAGAGTAAGAAGGAACCTTGTTAAGTTTGGCAGAGGTTTTCAACGAAGCTTAAAGAATCAAACATCAGCCCTCTGGGACTTGAACATCTAAATCCTCTTGAATCTCTTCTAGCTAGATTGATGGAAAACCAGAAGCTCAGCTTTTCTGGGAGCAAGCACAGTTCTGCTCATGGAGCGTGGAGGACAGAGGAAGTAACTATGAGCAAGGGGCTCAGAATTACTGTGTTCTTGTCTGACAGGGCACATGTGACCTAGTTCCATATATAAGGCTGTAAATAGGGATCAATGGTTGGGGTTTCAACCCTAACTGCACCTAAAATAATGCATAGTCTAAGGCCCATTCACAGCCAGGACTTTAAACTAAAAAGCACACCCTGCTGCATTACTTCCACTCCCAAGTACACTTTACATTGCTCACCGGATGGTCAATGCAGTCAGCCAGTAGAGCCACCATAAAATTTAAGCCACCAAGATCCACAATTTCTTGACAGAATTCATTCCTGACAGAGAGGCGAGAAAGGGTGGCACACAGTTCACTGAGAACACTGGAGTTATCTGTGAATGCTGCAGAGGAGAGATGATGAATGGAGTAACTATGAGCAAGGAGGGATGCCACAGAATCAAGGTGTTTCACTTTGCTTCATTAAAGAAACACAGGAAACAGTGTATTTCACTTTCTATATTAAAACAGCACAGATGACGTCCTGTTCACTCTGTGTCTAGACTGAGACAGAACATCTTTTCTTGGCAAGAATGCAGCACCTCAGCAGGGATAATGTGCCTGTAAACCTGCACTGGGCTGTAAAACACTTCCTAGACAGACTGACAAAGAGCTCTGATAACTGCCACCTTGGTGCTGCTGCTAGCCTCTGGAGAGGACATATTATTTTTCTCTCTCGGGGCATATTTCATCAAAAGAATTAAACATCACTTTAGTGGGAAATTTCTGAATCATCTCTGGGGACCTTCAAGTTACGACAAAGCGCAGTTTTGAGATAAGAAAGCACAGATGATTCAAAATTAGGATCAACAATCATGGGGTTAATTTTACCTTTTGCAGCTTCGATGAGGACTCTCAACCCATCATTTTCCAACACAATCATTTTAGCATGATCATGAGCATGACCAAAGGGCACACGGATGTCATCATCAAACGTCATGACCCTGAGCGCTGAGGAGGCCGTTCGGACGACATCAGCACTGTCTCCGTGCTGGACTATAGCTCCAGTCAGAAGTGGCAGAACCCCACCTTTCACAAAGTCCTGACGATTCTGCTCATGTTTCAGACAGGCATGCCGAATGCATCGGATCCCAGCCAGCGTCATTTCCGCATCCTCCCTATATTCCTTCAGAGTGTGTAGCAGTAGATCCTGGCCAGCGGAGTCAAGTAGGTCTGGCTGCCCATCCAAGATGGCAGACAGTGTATAAAAGGCTTTCAGCATTAAATTTCTGTCTCCTGAAGCCAACTGGCAGGCAGAGAATACCACAGAATAGGCACCATTCTGCCCAGCCAGGTAGCGGAAAGACAGCTGTTCTTTGCACTGATCAGTGAAGACCACTAGCTGCTCAGCCATCTCAGCAAGATCAGAGTCAGCAACAGCTCTCCCAAGGGAATCTAAAGTCTAAAGAAGAGAACAATAGTTAATTTTTGATCTGAACTGTGAAGGAACAAGAGCAGTTCTTTATAGTCATTCAAATTTGTTTATTTATAATAATAGTATTCTCTTAAATTTAGAATTAGTTTGACATATCTAAGAAATGGCTGTCTTGAAGAGCAGCATTTTGTCTTCACGCACAGAACCCTTAGAGGAATCTGTACTTCTGCCATCACTGTCAAGCCATCACTGCATGCCAGTCTGACCACCAGTGGGTGAACTGGGTCCAACCAGCACAATTCACAGGGGTCAGTGGTGCGCATGAATATTTTTAGTCTTGCTGGAGAGGGATCATATTCAATCTTTTCACCTACCCTCAGAAGAGCTAGCTAACAGCTACCACTTAGGTAACTTGTATTTCTTTCATTAAAGTTCTTCTGTGCTTTAACTTTACCTGACAACAGGAGAATCTGCTTCTAAGTTATGAAAGGCAGCCTCTCCATTTCCTAGGCAAGAAATGCTGGCATTTTGCTCTTTACACAGATACTTCCACTGAAAAGTGCAAGCTAGCTCTTTGAACTTTTATATTATTCCTAGTTTGCAGAATAGATGGGATTAAGTGCTTGTCGAAGAGCTCACAGAGAAATGGGACAAAGGCAGAAGTAGAAGGTATGTCTCATTATTCTCAGTCTATTACTTAAACTATTATATAACCCTGATCCTTAGAAGACAACATAAATTTGTGCTCCTACCAGCAAAATTTCATGCTTTTGCTTTTGACCATTTTCAGAGGCAGGCTGCCGCACAGCTTTCACAATATTGCTTAGGTCAACACCTAAAAGGAAAAACAAAAACAAGATTAGTATTAGTTACAGGAGCTTGGGTAAAATTTGTCAAGTTAACCACAGTCAACAAAGATGAACTTATTGTAAAGCATGGATCAATGTACAAAGATGCTGAAATGCTGCTGAAGTTCTAACTATAATGGTCAAATATGTCCTGGAACAAAGCTTCAATTCTAGCTAAATGTCAACTGGGAAAAAGAAAAGAGTTTAATTTCATTGACAAAATTGCACCCTGCAGTTTCACTCAAAGCAGTTTTTCAGTCATAATTACTCCATGAAACTAGGTTAGCATTAATAGCGTCTGTGTTCCACTTCGCAAAGGCTTCTTTTCAACACTGGATGATCGATCTTTGCATGCAGGTTCTCTTCAATTTTAAGACATGTAAAAACTCAGTCTGTAATAATCTGAACTGCAAAAGCAGATGAATTTACAATACCTTGGGACTCAAACTGCTGCACAGCTTCTCTCACAGCCTCTTCTGGATCCATTTCAAATTCTGTAATGTTTTCTTGCACTGCATCATCAAATGTTTCCTGCGCAATCTGTTTCGATCCCATTTTACTCGAATGGGATAAGCCGCCTCCTTGTCCTGTCATTAAAATAGTCCACAACTAGTTTTGGTGCAAAACCTTCTGAAGTTAATCAAAAACAAAGGAAGTGATCTGCTCTTTTTCAAAACAAAAGCACAGAACTCAAAACCAAAAATATATGGTCAAAGGGATGACTTTTTTTTTAACGGGCTGAAACATAGCAATTAAAAGCAATAAAAAGGAATGTCAGAGGCCCAGGATTTGGATCTGGAACCCGCTATTGCTCTGCTGCGGATGGGTGTGTTACCGTGACACGGCTCTCACTGCACCTCGCCTGCCACAGGCGCACGGTGGGCAGCCTGCCCGGACACACACGGTCCCGAGACCCCACACGCTCGAGGGCTAACACAGCCCAGAGCCCCTCGGCCTGTCTCTGTCCCCGTTCCCGCAGCGGGGCCCGGTTCATCCCCCTCAGCAGGCCCAGCCATCCAGCTGGATCCCGCCCCTCAGTCTTTCGGCGAGGCCTGCCCCGGAAAGGGCCCAGGAACCGGGAGCAGGTACTGAGGGAGCTCCCAGGCGCACAAAGGGCCTCGATTCTCCTCACAACCCACCTCAGTCCCTCGCCGCCCGCAGCGCCGCTCCCTGAGGGGCTCCTCCCGCCTGACAAAGAGCAACGCGCTGAGAGGACCGGCCCTACTCGGCCACCGTACACAGCCGGCGGGCCCCGCTTCCCTCCGGCCCCGCCCACCGCTGGCTCAGCCTTCTCAGTGCGCATGCACCAAGGCAAAAAGTCACGCCCATCCCCCTCACAAGAAAAAAAAAACCGCGGCGCGAAAAAGAACCCGGGCTGTCCAAGTGCGCATGCGCCCTCCCCGTAACGTGCTCCCTCGCCACACACATGCGGTCGGCCGCCCTTTCTGCGCATGCGCACTATGCGCGAGCCCGCTCAGGCCCGCCTTGCGGGGCAGCGGCCAGCCCGCCGCCCCGCCGCCAAAGCGGGAGACTGCGGGCCGCCCCCGCCCGTTCCCCTTCTGCTCACCGCGCCGCCCGACCGGGGACCGCGCCCTCACCGTTAGTACCGACCCACGCCAAAGCAGCGCTACCCCGAAAACCACCCGCCTTGAAAGGGATGAGGAGGCCGCGACGCAGGACCCCGCACTGCGCAGGCGCGGCGAGGGAGGAGGAAGGAGGGGCGGAGCGAACAGCGTCCCGCGGGGGCTGCTGGGAGATTCCCGTGTGGCGGGGAGGCTGCGGGACCGGGGCGGCAGAGCACCGCCTCGGTGAGGGCGGGGCCGGCTCCCGGCGGGGGGCGGGCCGCGGGGCGGGGCGGGGGCGGCTCCTCCTCCTCCTCCTCTTCCTCCTGCTCCCCCCCCGTCCCCCCCCATCCCTTCTCCCGGTGCCTGCGCGGGGCGGTGGGCAGCAAGCTGCCGGGGGGCGCCCGGTGAGGGGTGGGAAGCCCTCACGGGTGGCGGTTTGCCCTCACGGGTGGGGGTTTTCCCTCACGTTGCGTTTTACCTCAGGCTGGGCCGCCCCGGGTGGGGAACCGGGGGAGGGAGGGAGGAGCTGTGTCCGTATCCCCACGCTGTGTTCACGGGAATCCACCCGGGCCGAGCCTAGCGGCAGGGGGGTGTGGGGGGCGCCGGTGGCGTTAGGGGCTTGGCAGCGGGAGGACCTTTCCCAGCGTCCGTGCCCCGGTCAGGGACGGTATTGTGCTGTTTTGCTACAGGATAAAAATGGCCTCTCGGCGGATCACACGGGAGACGTTTGATGCTGTAGTGCAGGACAAAGTTAAAAGGTATCGCATGGACCGGAGTGATGCTATAGAGGACACCATCCATCATTTTAAAGGTAATGAAACCCGGGCATGGCGTGCCGTGGATTACGCCAGCTATTCTGGTAACAGCTATGTCAGATTTCTTGCCTTCCATTTACGTATATTTGCTGAAAACGTGGACTTGTGCTGGTGTTTTTCCACATCCATTGTTATTTAAGAGGCTAATAGCTTGGTATGACTGACAGCGTTTCAATCTGGAATGCAAATTCCAGGCAAAAAAACGAATTTTAAACAAAGGAATTCTGTTCAGGCTGCATCAGAGTGTGGGTCCAATTTCAGGGAGGTCTCCAGAGGCATCGCTGCAGGATGGAATTCTGTTGATGTCTGATAAGTTAAATAAATGTAGGAGTCCATTTGAAGCCTTTGGGTCTTTGCACTTCATGTTATTTTTGGAGAAAAAGCTAAAAGCAGGACATTAATCTCAGGAGTGTATACAAAACATGATCTGCAAATTCTTTTATCTTTTAAACATGGTATTTAAAATGTCTAGAAAAATAACCTGCATTACATTCATAGGAAATTGAGAGTTTTAAAATGAGACCTTTTCTGTTTTCTTAAAGTTGTATAAGCTCTGAAAAATCAATTATTTTAAATACTTAATTTATTCAAGTATTCTTTACTTTCTGAATGTAATTACTGGAATTAGGGAATAGGGATTCTTGGATACTTTGCAGGAAATTCTAGTATTTCTGACTTTAATGTTATCTTAGATAATTGTGTAGGAGTTTGTAGAAAATATGAACTTCTGTTCAACTGTGGAATTCCGATATTCAGTGTGGAAACAGAAAGTGCATACTTTTGGTATTTTTACATCTGAGAAATCTGAGTAGGGGCATTATGAGCACAACATTAGCATATTCCTAGACTGAGAAAGTTGTGAGCGAGTAGAAAATGGGGTTTATAGCAGAACTTGCGTTTCAGCTTTAGCGAAAGTAGAGTTTTTAATAAATTGTTTCGTCATGTGTGTTTAGGCATTGTTAATCATTTGTTGCTTTTTGCTTATTATGAATTATTCAACGTACGTAAGAACGCAGATGGGAATATCCTAAAGTTAGATATGTGTACTGTTCTTCAGAAGTTTTGATGTGTTGACTCTTGTAAGTGTCTAAATGTGTTTATGAAATTTTTTTCTTAATACTACTTGCAGTACATTGGTGTATTTATGTTTTTATCATTACAGCTCATTCAAGACCAGTCCCAAGACCAAGATATGAAGACAGTTTCCATGATGATGGAAGATACGCTCATGATAACGCCCAGCACCACCCACATGATGACTGGACTGAAGACCCTAGAGACGACTATCCAGGACCTTCTTATAGATCTGCTAGTCCTCTGATAAGGAAAGATAACTATTACCATGAACAGTACGGCCGCCCGGCATCTCGTGACCGGGAATTTGGCCGCCCGGCATCTCGTGACCGGGAGTATGGGCGTCCAGCTTCGCATGACCGGGAGTATGGGCGTCCAGCTTCGCATGACCGGGAGTATGGGCGTCCAGCATCTCGCGATCGGGAGTATGGGCGTCCAGCTTCCCATGACCGGGAATATGGACGCCCAACTTCCCATGACCGGGAGTATGGGGGCCTGGCTTCTCATGATCAGGACTATGGCCCTCCTGACTCTTGGGAATCCACCGGACCACATGAAACTGATTTTAGTTCTTCAGATATTTTAGGTGATTTTAGATCACCAGGACTCATGGAAGATGAATATGGCAACATGGAGAATCAGGAGTATGATGTAGACTTTGGAATTCAATCTGACAGTGAGTTCCGACCCCCAGTACGGAGGGGCAACATTGGCAGGGGAAGAGTTCTGCGAGGAAAGCGTATTACAAGGGGTGCTGTTAAAACTAAAGTATTCAAAGGAGATATCAAAACTCCCCTAAAGAAATGGAACACTAAAAAACTGCCACCAGGCCCTGATCAGAAGCCAGCTATGCAACCTGATCAAATGCCAGAAACTGCTGAACGACCTAACCAGAGGCCAGTGACCATCCAGCGGCCTAATCAAAAGTTGCCTCCACGACCTAATCAGAGGCCAACTGTAACAACCCAGAGACCTATTCTCAGGCTCCCAAAGCCTGCGCATGTTTTCAGAAATCTCAATTTTGACCTTGTGGACAAATCAGACATTTTTTCAACGTTTGGAATAGAAATTATAAAATGGGCTGGGTTTCATGCAATAAAAAATGATGCAGAATTTTCCCGGCTCTTTGGAGCTCTCTTTGAGCTAGAGACAGAAACCTGTGCAAAAATGCTTGCCTCATTCAAATGCTCCTTAAAGCCAGAACACAGAGATTATTGTTTCTTTACTATCAAGAGTTTACAACATGCTGCTCTGAAAACTCCCAAAGTGGACAATGAGTTTTTAAATATGCTATTGGACAAGGGTGCTGTGAAAACAAAGAACTGCTTCTTTGAAATTATAAAACCTTTTGATAAATACATAATGAGGCTACAAGACCGCCTCCTTAAAGGTGTTACACCGCTGCTTATGGCCTGCAATGCTTACGAATTAAGCATTAAGACGAGTGGTTTTGGTAATCCAAGAGAAATGGCAAGTGCTTTTGAGACCACTGTTTCTCTTTGTCGTAAGTCTTTAGCACTTCTGGGTCAGACCTTCGCACTAGCATCTGTTTTCAGGCAAGAGAAAATACTTGAAGCTGTAGGGCTCCAGGAAATGGCTCCAGCACCAACACTATTCCCAAACTTTGATGATTCAACGTTGTTTGGAAGAGAGTACATTGAAAACTTGAAGGCTTGGTTGGAGAAAAGTGGATATCCAATTCAGATGAAAAAAACTGAACCAGAATCCACTATACAGCTTAAAAAACCCTCTCCTGACACAAAAGTTAAAAGTGAGTGAACTGTTGTAAAATACTTTGCAGTATATAATTTCTTTATTTGTTGCTAGCATTTCATCTTAATTTTTATGGTTTTGTTAGCTCAGGAATTCCTAGTTCTGGGAATTCCATGAAAATCCCTGGCAGTGCTGAGGCAGGTAGTAAATACCATCTGTTGTAGCAATCACTTTCACCTTTGTGGATGAAAGCGTGTCTCCTTCCTCCCCTCTCCTGCATGTGCTCATACTTTAAATCTAGGTTTTTCACCTTGTGCCCTTGGCTGCTTCAGCTGCCCTACCCTCCAGCTTCACAACTGCGAGGTAGGGAGGCCAGGACCACAGCTGTAACTGGCTACATCATGGAGCATATAAAACACATAAGCAAAGTTGGAGATGTTACCGCTACCACTTTTATCAAATGCAAGCATATTTCTTTGAAGTTGTGTATGTACAACCATCTAGAGGAATACTATCTCCTCTACTGTATTAGGCCATCTAGTTCATCCTCACTAAAGCATTCTTGCTCATTACTATACTCATCTGTTTTTCCCTAATTGAACTTCAGATATTTTCGCAGGGAGGTCTTGCAGCACCAACACTGAATGGCTAATAATTTGGAACCTACCCCTTCAGAGTAGTGTTCAAATATACTTATTTTGCACAAAATCCTTTTGGTGCAATAAGCGCTTGCCTTTTAAAGGATGGCTTAACTTGCCCAGGATGACAAAGGATGTTTCTTAAACCACAGCACTTCTCATAATAAACTGTTCTAGAATCTTGAGTTGAGAAAACAGTCAGAAAGTTTCCGAGGTTTCCATAATTTACTGTAGTATTAAGTGCAGCCTTTTTTGTATTAATATGTTGAAAAATTGCAAATGTCCGTGTCTCAAAGAATAAAAAAGATGACACATTGATATTCTCTTGATGAGAATAATATAATGACTGCATTTTATTTCTTCCTACAGCCCCACAGCGAGCTGATCGGAAAGTTGTAGATACAATTGAGCAGCTAGTGAATAGCATTGTTTCAGGAACCTTGTCTGCCAAAGAGAGAAACGCTCAAAAGAACTGTCCTGAATATTGGTAGGTTTGTTTGAACAGCATGTTGTAATACTACTTTCTGATGAAGATATTTGGAATATATTTAATTAAATTCAGTATTTCATTCAACGGGAAGATCAAAGCCTATTGTATATTTAATCAGACTTTTTGAAAATGTTTCCTAAGCTAATTATACTTCCTTATATCCCTGGAAATTGTACTGTTGCTTCTGTTCTGTCTAGTAGATCATGTTCCTTTTGATCTGTCAATAATGACTGTATGTCAATCCAAATACAAGATGTTAAAAGCAATATACATCTACGAGATGAAAATAGTAAGCAGATGTAGTTAATATAAACATACAGTAGGGTAACAGACTTACGGATCTAGTGTTCTATGGATAATGTTGGAAAAGGAAAGCTGAGACACTTCCTAGTGTAATGATCTTTTAATATGACAGTATCTCTTCATGTGTGAATTGCAGCATAGCTGATTAATTACTAGCCAAATGATTTATGTCAAAACCCTCCATCATTTATTTGCTTGGCATACTTACTGCTTTAGAAGTGGAGTTGGCTGTTAGTCCTGAGAAAAACCTATGCAGGCTAACGTTAATGTAGCAACTTGTGTATGCCCCTGGAAAAAAGGATCAATTGCTACTGAGTTTCTGATCTGAGACTTTGAGATTAGTTGTGCTTTCAGCTTAGGCTTTCATTTTATTTATATGATTTTATTTAGGTTCTTGTCTGATGAAGATAGTCTAGAATACAAGTATTACAGACTGAAGTTATCAGAGATGCAAAGGCGGACATCATCTGGAAAGGAAGCGGGTGGTGAGGGCAGAACACTAGAAGAATCTGCAACAGAATCAGTCAGGGCCATGTTGTATGCCAGGAAAGTCGCAAGTATTAAGAGAAGGCTATTTAAAAGAAAAAGGCTTGGAATTATCGCACAACATGGTATTCGAGGAAGGAAGGTGAGGAGAGCAACCATAGGGACACAGACGGTGCTTTCAGCTGGTACAGTGCTGAAGCACCAAGACAAGCATCTTCAAGGTTCAGTCCAGTCAAAGCCTTCTGTATCAGAAACCAGCCTGTCTGAGAAGAATGCTTCCCTTGATACAACCTCATCCTCACAATGTGCCACAAGTTCAGAGGTCTCTCTGCCAGCAGAAGAAAGGGCAGATTCTGAGGATTTATTAGCACCACCTGAACTTTTCCCACCATTGTCCTCTCAGTTCCCTGATGGTAAGTGAAGATTCAAGATTAGATTTTAAATTGTAAATTATATGAGAAAAGAATTGCATAGAATGTTCTGCTGGAAATTCTAAAAAACATTTAGCTAAAGTAGATAGTTCTCAACTGTATTGACCTTACAGTGATGCGGATTTTGTATGAAGCTACAGATAACGAGCATTCTGTTTCTTGCAGTGGATGCTAAAACAATGGAAACTGCTGAGAAGCTTGCCAAGTTTGTTGCTCAGGTAGGACCAGAAATTGAGCAGTTCAGCATAGACAACAGTGCAGATAACCCAGACCTTTGGTGAGTAACCTACACATTTGTCTGTGTAAATGGGCTGATAAGAAAAATCAGAATGCATCTAAACAATTACAAAGGAGATACTTCCTCTTATTGTTTGTTGAGATGTATGCTTTTATTCAATGTGTTTAGGAACAGAGGATTTTGAGCAATACTCCCTGTTGTCCTGCTCAGCACTTCCATTAATGGTGAATATCTGAAATACCTAAGAAAGAAAAACACTTCTCCCAAATGCATACATGCACTGATATGTATTTTTTTCTTTTATATTCTAAGTAATCAGCTTGCATCTTGAAATAGTGTTCTGCCAAATTATTTTCAACCTTCGGGCTTTTTTGTTGTTGTTTTTAAGTGAGGCTTTGATTACAATGGCCTAAGTGCTCTAGTGTAAATTAGCACAGATTTTTGGTCATACTGTGCCAACAAAAATGGAGCCCTATATACACCTATTTCCACATAGACTGCATGACTGAAATTTGGAAGACCTGAATTCCCTTCTAAGGTCTGCTGTTTGCCTTCTGGGTCATCCAGGGCTAGCATCTTGTCTTAGATTCTCCATCTATATAATGAAGATAATTGTACTGACTTCTTTATAACACAGTCTGAGAAGTACTGATAAAAAGCAGTCTGTAAGAATTGAGGAGAATGATTGCTGTTCTTAGTACATGTTGTTGGGGAATCCTACAGTTCTACAAAAACACACCTGGAATGACCACTCAAAAAATTAATAAGAGATTTATTTCTACTGTCTTGCTTCATGCTGGCTAAAGAAAATCTCTCTCTGATATTATTTTCACTATAATTTTTGCTCAGGTTTCTACAGGATCGAAACAGTTCGGCTTTCAAATTTTACCGAATGAAAGTTTATGAATTATGTCCATCTATTAACTTCAATGCTGTGTCAGAAGCAACTGATGCTGGGGAAAGTGCTAAACCTGAAGACAGAAATTTGGATATTTCAGAAGAGGAAGAGGATGAAGAAGAAGAAGAGGAAGAAAATGAAGAGGAAGCTGAGTTTGAGGAGGATATCTCCCAGCCTTTGGAAGAAATGGAAATGGAGCAAGCAGAGGAGGGAGAAGAGGATGACATGTCAGCAGGTAGAAGTGTGGAAAACCTAGTTGAAGAGATGATTTCCAAAACGGGAGAGGAAATTTCAACAGGTGAAATACAGCTAGCCACCTCATCTGATGGTGCTATACCAAATCTGTCGACACAGGCATCAACTCCTGCTCCTGGTACCCTATTTCCTCGCAAACGAATCAGCAGCAAGTCTCTGAAAGTTGGTATGATTCCGGCATCTAAAAGGATTTGCCTCATAGAAGAACCAAAAGGTGAGTGTTACTTAAAAGATATTTTGTAGGTATTGGTACAGAACTCCTGATTTTTATGTGCTTTGTTACTGACTACTATTAGCTCAAAGAATTACATTTCTTTAACAAAAAAATGAATACAGTGTTCACTTTAAAAGTTCATTCAACTGACAAAGGAGAATCTGAATAAATTGTGTAACAGTTTTTGTATTATAGTGCAATAGCAAAGTTTGTGTCAAACATCATTCCTGAAATATTCTCTAAGTATATGTGAATGTTATCGTCTCTCTGCTGCTTAAAAAACTAACGTAGTAGTTTTTGCAGGGTTTATTTTCAGTGTATGGAAGGGTTAACAGACTTAAGTATAGCACTGAACATATTTTGAGTGTTTGACTAAATATATTTAGACTTTGGATTGGCCTGTCAAATTTTGTCACTATGGCCACAGTGGGGGTGGGTCATGATATTCTAAGAATTGAGAGATAAGTAGCTTAAAACTGATTCTATGCGCTCTGCAGCTATTTTAACAAATGTGTTGTCTTTGCATAATGATTTTTATTGGTGAAGGTTGTCATTTGTGATATGAAAATGATATATAATAACCTCATTTAAGTCCAGTCTGAATTTTCTATCAGAGTATTACAGAAGCTCAGGGAAATGAAAGATCTTACAGGATATCATCCATCAGCGTATTGCTGGCATGATATGTCCAAAACTAAATACGTGCATGTACTAAGTACCTTTTTTATTGTGGAGGGGAAAAAAAGGTCTTATCGTTTCTTTTCCTTTTTTTTTTTTTTTATTCTGAACTTTCTTGTTGGTTCTGGGTTTAGACCAAGGCATTGAGTTAGAGTCCCACTTGACGTGTACTTTTGGAGTTCTGTATTAAAATTGTTTTTCTTTACAGCTGAATTTTGTCTCTTATTTGACTTGCAGTGCATGAACCTGTAAGAATTGCTTATGATAGGCCTCGTGGTTGCCCAGTTACAAAGAAGAAGAAGGTAAAGAACTCTTCTAGTTTGCCATTGCATTCTGAGAATCAACTGTCTTTTACAAGAGACAGCCTCTGAAAATGTGTCATTGTCATAAAATTGAATTAAGACCTGAAGAGCCTGATCCTGAAAAAGACTGGACTAAATCTGAGGAGAGCCATGGCTTCTGTTGTCTTTTAACTACCTGTGTCAAAATTAAACATTTTGTGATTACAACACTATTGAAAAGCTGTGTGTTAATCTTGTCTTCTATTTAAAAAAAATAATAATAATAATGCAATCAGTGCATTGCTGTCTGGAAAATACATTGTAATTATCCAGAACTGGTGAGATGTTATTTAACTGCTTCTGTATTTGTAATAGGGATTCAGTCATCAGATCATTCAATATTCTTTATTAAAAAACATAACTACCTTTTAAAATATGAAGGAGTATTGTTTGCTATTTTAATAATAATTAAACAGTTTGAGAACCTGAATTTTTTTTTTTTAACTGGCAAGGCAGGTATTTACTCTTTGATAGACTTTTTCTGTGTAGCTAGTGAAGTGCTGCTTAGAAGATATTTCTGTATATCCAGAAATTCAAACACATTTAGTTTAGGGGGAGGCAGGATTTGAGGGATTTTTAATACATGATCTCCCTTTGTTTTTCTGTTTTTTCCTCTTCATAGAAACCAAAAGATTTAGAATTTTCACACAAGAAACTGACAAACAGGAATGTGGGCTTCCAGATGCTTCAGAAGATGGGCTGGCAAGAAGGACATGGCCTTGGTACACGAGGAAAAGGAATCCGAGAGCCTGTAAAAGTGTATGTAATGGGAACGCGCTACAGAAATTTCACAGCTCTGGAAAAGGCTGGGATTCTAGTAGTAACTATGTTTATCTAATCCATCTAGATGTGGCCAGTTCAGTTTTGCTTCCTTCCTGACGCTGGTCTCTGACCTCACTAAAGTTGAGCGTGGAGACTTAGCGCATGTTTCTGGCCAGGCTGGGCAAAGTCTGGTCTGGAAGGTGGCTGTTTCTTGCCATCCAGTTTGCCATTACTGAAGGCTGCAGCATGAATGCTGCAGTGTGCAGACACCTTCTAGAGATATATGGGTGCCCCTGTTCTTCAGGAGGTGTTTTTTGTTGTTTGGTGTATTTAGGTTTGTTTTAACACATAGTAGTATCCTAGGGTTCTCCTTGCTACCTCACCAGGCACATAATGTATAAATAGACTTCAGGAATGTCATACACAGTACTCCTAGGTTTAGGCAACAAATTTTATTTTCACTCTAATTATGTGATTCATTCCACTGCATACTGAAAGAGGTAAGTGCTTCTGCCAGAAGGTAAGTGTGATTTTTCCTTTGAAATATACTTTTGGTTTTGAATCTTCATTTTGTCTTTTAAAGTTGCTGTACCCAGCATCCACTGCTGCTGCCAGCACAGAGAATGGATAATACCTCCCTCAACTCCCTGACTGAATAAGGAAGCAGAAACTATTTCTTTCTCTCTGAGCCCATATAACAAGCTTTCTAGTCCACACATGTAGTCTGTGGTTTAACAGTCTTCTTTCTCCAGGGATTTCTATGTTCTCTTCGTCCCTTGGACAGTACTGGTCATTTTAGTCGGTGGGATACTTAAGGTTTTTTGCTTTCTCTTTCCCTTAGTGCTCCCTGTGGTCCAGTGGTCATCACTGTATTTTCTGTATTTCTTTCTTCAGCAGCAAATGGACAATGAGAAAGCAGCTTGCTTCGCCTGCAGCCTGTTCACCAGTGTTAGAACTTGGTTCTTAGCCTCAAAAATTGTTGGGAACAAATATATGAGTAATTTTTTTGTTTCTGTAGCTCCTGGCACAAGTTTCGCTGCACAGCTAATCATGAACTATTTAATTGTATCTGGTCTGACAGTGAGCCCACCACATTCTAAAAGTTTCTGGCCATCTTTAAGAACTGCATTTTTTAGTATGCAAAAATAACATTTTTTTCAGCTTAAGTCCATTGCCATGTCATTCTTGTAGAGACACCTGCAAAGGGTAGTGAAGAACTGCTTTCTGTACCTCTTACAAAACTTGTTGACCTTTTCTGTAATGTAGAGAGAACTCCGTATTATTATTTTCGTGGTGTGCACCTCTCCTTAATTTCCTATTAAAGTCATTCTTTGGAAAATACTTTGGGACAATCTCAGTGAGGATGAAAGCAGTGCAATTTAACATTTTGCTCTCTCTTGTTAGTTGCTTTGATACAGTGTGTGTTGGGTTTTTTTCACTTGGTAATCTGTAACCTCTACTCTTTCTTCCCGTTTTGAAAACTACCAGCTCTTCTATTGATGACTTGTGTAAAAGTCCATGTGCTGTGTAATCTCATTCTCTGAGCAAAAGGGGATGAATTAATAATTGGAGAGACTCCAACTCTAGTGTAGAGCATACCTTGATCATTATGTAACATTGACATCTAAACCTGGTGTATTCAGGCACATCAGTTGTTACACAAAGAAACTTGAGGCCCTTTTTTGTTAGGAAAGCTTAAAGCTTGTCGTTGGCTATGAGAGCAAGTCATATTTGCAGGTTTGAGGAGATTTTTATTTACATTGGTGTAAACGATACATTAATTGAATGGTGACTCCTCATGGAAATGATAGGTCCAGAAATTTTAAATGGAGTTTCATGTTAGTCTTGTGAGCTGTTCCCTGTCTTGAGAACTAATTTGTCACAGCTATGGGTCTGACCAATTTTACAGTTCAAGTTTAAAAAAAACAGCAAAAAAACCCCAACCAAAACCCACACTCAAAGGCAGAACATTGTTATGGGATAGACCTTCCTCTGAGTAATTATGTCATGTCTTTGATTAGGTTTTCTTATTCTGAAAGTAATCTAGAAGAGGAACTGTGATATGAAGAGAAAAAAAAAATCTGTTCTTTCTGTTTGGAAGTATGAAGCAGCCATTGTGTAATGGAAACAGCAAATATAGTGAGCCTGCTTCAAACAGGTCATACTACAAAAGATGAAAAAAAGCAAAGTTTTGGGAGGTCTTTTAGGTGACTTTACTTTTAACCGTAATTTAAAACATAACTTCACTTGATCATACAGCTGCCAAGTCAGACTCTGTACCATTCAGAAGAAAAAACAGCACCCAGGGTTTCTACTGTGGACTGTAAAGTTGAATTTGCTTTTTAGAGTCTGTGAATATTCTTTTAGAATTGCACAACAATCTACTTGGCTTAAGTGGACCTATTATTACAGAAATTGGTTAAGAATAATTTTTCTTTTTTCTACTTAAGGTCCTCAGATTTTACCCTGTAGCACAGCAATCCCAATTTCAGTACATGGGGCAATCTAAATTTTCTTACCTCACGTAATGAAATCTTTAACAGATAATACTAATGTAACTGACCTGGAGGATAAAACTGGCACAGAGGATCATTCCTGTGGCTGAGGTTTCATTAATCTTAGCTTTGTAATGTCTACATTCTAGGCACATAGCCTGGAGAAAGAGATGGGGTTTAATTATTTGTATCTCTGCATTCTTGTGGGTCATCCTCTCCATCTATTTCCAGGGCAGAAAGTTGTTTTGATATTGTTGAGGCCTGTCTGCTTCTGTTGGCATGTTTGGATGAAGAGAGAGGAGTTAATGACTCGTTTTTCTTGGAAGGGCAGGAGCTCCAGGTTTTGTCTATGATCCGTGTCCTAGAAGACTTCAGCTTGCTTTGGGTGCTAGAAATTTTAAACAAGCAGCTTAATGTTCCCTTGGTAAAA
Organism: Haliaeetus leucocephalus; assembly: GCF_000737465.1. Taxonomy (NCBI): domain Eukaryota; kingdom Metazoa; phylum Chordata; class Aves; order Accipitriformes; family Accipitridae; genus Haliaeetus; species Haliaeetus leucocephalus. Next base: position 1,704,212 of record NW_010972600.1, read on the forward strand.
ATTTCATCTTTTATCCAGAGTTATGTGGTGTTTTCTACTCATTCCTCAAAGTGTCTGACTTGTGTCATTTTTGAAATTTAAGAAACAAGGCAGTTTTTGGCATCTTTTCAACAGAAGATCCTATCTACCATGAATAGAGTGGTTAAAGTTCATGTAAGAATTTGATCTGCTAGATGACTATATCTTCGCTGCTCCCTTAATATCATAGGAGCATTTTCTGCTGGTGGGTATTTGCATGTGTAATGGGAGGTGGGAATTGTTTTATAGTTGATCTGGTATGCCAGGTACCAAGCCTCCACTCCCCTTCTCCCCCAAATGAAGCAGAATTACTTTCCACTTGAATTGTGTCTATGTTGGAAGCTATTGTTTAGATCTCTTATGCACATCATCAAATGTAACAGAAACAGAGTGTTCTAACTATTCATTTTACTCCCTAGGGGTGCTACCTCTGCAGGGGAGGGCTTGGGTGTTGCAGGGGAAGAAAATAAAGAAGATGCATTTGATGTTTTCCGTCAAAGAATGATACAAATGTACAGGCAGAAAAGAGCAAGTAAATAGGTATGTGCAATGGACACGTCTGGTTTATGAATTCCTGCAAACATTAAAATACTAGGGCTTTTAAAATCTTCCTTTATGAAGAAAACGTTGCTGTTTCCATGAGTATATCTGGCTTCTTAACATTTTATGAGAATCCAGACCTACGTTGAATTGCTTTGAACTGCTGAATTACCCCAAATCTTACTTTCTAGGTTTGACATAAGAGACTCGCTCGCTAGAAAGTGCACGGATATGCAAAGGCTGCTGTGTGAAAGATCTTCAGCAGAGTATGCCAGTATGAAGAACACTTTGTTCATTAGTAGTGGACTTGAATACTAGTGTATTAAAACATTTTCCAAGATTAAAGTTAGTCTTGTATTTAATTGTGCAAGCTAACAACTTGGATGTCATCTTCTGAGGAAGAAACAACTGATTTTGTTCTCGGAAGTGCCTGTTTACCTCTCTCTTTGGCCAAGTTTGCCTGTTTTGTGATGAGATGGCTTACCAAAAAACGGCATAAGCAACATGAAAAATCTGACTAACCTGGTTTGGCTCTGATCCTTTCTGAAGCCAAGAACCTTCTCAAATTCAGATCTTGCAAGGCAGTTCAGATTTTATTATACTACATTTTGTTCATGGGCTGATCTTCTGATCTACTTCTGGAGTCTGCATAAAGCAGTTTCCTCCATACGCCAATTTTAAGAAGAGTCTACCTGCGTGCTTATTTTGTATAGGCTTCTAGACTTTCAGTGTAGGATGAATAACTGAGTTCATCTGAGTCTGAGAACACTAAACTCTTGCTTGAAAACCTCAGCTGCTAAGGTTTTTCTTTGTAATGAACAAGTAGTACATATTTCAAGTGTACTTTTTGTTTTTACACAAATTTGCAGCTCTTCTCCAACAAATTCTTGAATAATTTCTTTCCTTCTCAAAGAAGTTTAAGCCATGAGCAGGTGTGATTCATGTGTTTGCAGAAAATACTGAAGAAAATACTTGGAAGTCAGATATTTGGAAGTCACCTGGAAGTGGATCATCAGTTTTACAAGACCATCAGTTTAGAATCATTTCTGTTTCTATTAAGTATTTGCTTTGCAGAAGTTCTTTTCTTGAAAAATCTCAAGAAATAAGACAAAAAGCTTGTACTTTTAAGGGACTATTCCAGAACTTACTGAAAGAGAAGACTGGATTAATCTACTGTGCTTCAACAAAAAGCATTACCTAACTGCTTGAAGCAGCTCTGAAGACATGAAAGATTTAGCAGTGTTACCACAAATAAACATTCAAGGTCTGATCATTCATCTTTTTCCGACTTGCACATCACTAAGGGATCTGTGACTGGATTACTGAAAATGATAGAATTTAATATTGCACTTTTTAGTGTACTCATTCTTCATCATTACCTTTCTAAAACTAGTCAAAAGTCTTCACTTGACTGTTATAGTACCAAAACCTACTTTGCTGAAGTTCTCTTGAAAGAGTTGATCTTGAGCTGACGCATGTTTTGCTTACTAGCAGTGAGTGCTGTCTTGCTGATGTTTCCATCCTGCACCATGCTTCTTGTAGAGCAAAAAGCTTGTGGTACACCACTAATAGCACCCCACAGTAATGTGGCATCATCTCAAGTTCCTAACTGACAAATATGCAAGAAAATGTGTTCTTCAGTTATCAACTTGCCTGTGCCTGCTGTTTAAAGAACAAAATTATATTCTTTCTCCATTACAAACCCTGCTGGTTGAAAGGGAGTGTCTTCATTTTCATTCTATAGCAACAAACTTTTCCTTGCTTATAACAACCAGTTTTAGTTTATGAATGCAAGTTGTGGGGTTTTTTTCTTACTGTGTGGGTCTTTGAAACCATAAGAAACAAAATCATGTTGCAGTGTAATTTTCTGATAGCTCAGTTTTAGTTGCCTTGAAGCATATAATCACTAAATAAAACCATGATGGCAGGTATAGAAAAGTATGCTGGGAGTTCTGTTTTTCCATGAACATCACATGTGTCTTCACCTTTACATTACAAGAAGTTGAAGCATGAAGGCTATAACTACAAATAAGTTTATCTGGTTATCACACTTGATTAAAGACATTTGATAGCCCAGATGTTTCTCATAGGCTTTACTTGGAGGTGTTTAAAATCCTTAAACATTTTGGACCAGAGGCTACTTGAAAGATCATTGATTACAGTATTTGGCAGTGTATGCTCACCTCTAAGTTCCTATTTGGGTATGTTCTTCACTGCCTCTCTTTCTTTCCTGTGCATAATTAGCAGTTACACAGTGTAAAACTTGAGCCTTTCAAAAAGGAGATCTATCAGTCACAGTCTGTTTTAGAATGACACTCTGGAACCAATATTGTTGGCCTCTGGTTTATGTCTCAGACCCATTCAAAAGGGTTTAGCTTTTCTTTTAGTTTCATTGATGAAGCTGCCAGTGTTGCTGCTCACAATTTTTATTTCCCTGCAAACTTCACCTCTTCTTTCACATTTACATTTTGGAAGGATTCTTGATTATATGTTACACTATTTGCGGAAAGGCACAAGGCAAAGTGGAGTTTCATGCTAGATTGAAATCCACTCTCTCACACTCAGATCAGCATTCTGCGCTGCTCTGATTTAACCCGAGTTTGTTGGGCATAGTACCATTTGGGGTGCATTTGCTAAACACCTACTTATCCAATCTGGGAGAATTGTTGGTATCCAGATTGGAAAATGGTACCATCCTTTCTGAGTGCAATTCAATTTAGAGTATAATGCTGTCTTGAGAATAAAGGTGAACACTGGGAAAAATCTTAATCTGCTACCCTGGATGACTGTAGTATGGTCTGTCTTTCTTGTGCCAAACTTTAATTTTGGACAAGATATCACCAGAGCAGTACTGGTGCTGAGATTCCAGTGTTGCTCTCAAGTGGGTTACTGTCTGCCACTTTATCTTGTTTTACCAAGAGATGACCTTACGCTCCTTTTGCAAAAGGAATTCCCTTTTAGTTTTGACCTGCTTTTGCAGGCAGCTCTGATTTGAAAATTTTAAATACTTGTACATGTGAAACATTTGTTATGCAGATACATTGCCTTGTTTAAGTTTACTAGCTTCTTTTCTGTTATTTTAGTTCCAGGCTCTCTTCCATGAAGACTGCAAGCTTCAGTGAACATTTTAACTAACTTCAGTGGTGTGTCTACTGTCTTTTGGTTGTTTTTTTGCCATTAATCTTGTAGAGCAGCTTGCTAGTTTCTGTTCCGTGCAAATTGGCAGTAGTGCTAAGCTAGTAACAATTAGATGCTTATGTTATTGGGTAACTGACATTTCTTTTCAGTGTAAGTAAACATGTTAGCATTGTTAATCTTTTAATATCTGCAATAAATGTAGAACTAAACAATTTCTGGTTTAAATGTTTTGCTTGTGAATTTGGCCATTTGTAAGAGATATGCATCATTTTGGCACTAAAAAGTGGAATTGAGATTATGCAGTGTTATATTAGTGTAAAGCAGGATTTTATAGTGTATGAGGGAAGGAAGGTCCCTCTGTTTTCTGTGCTGCTAAATGTCTCTGTTGAGAATACCCACTAAATCATTTCTTAGTTACTTTTTCATGTGGCTTCTAGCACATTAAATCCATACACAACAGTGTTACTTTCCACACGAATGCCAAAACCATTGTGCCCCAGTCAGAATGCAAGAGTTTTACCCTTTCACGTATCCCAGGAATTAGTTGTCTCTCTGATTTTCTTGGTGTACTGACTTTAAAACAGCAAAACTTTCTCTTTACGTATGTGTGTGGTTTACTGTTGCCTTTAAATTAAAATTCCTTTTTTAGACAGGATATGAGGGGGAAAATTGCAACGAACTGAAATTTAACACTTGTGCAGCCGCCTTCTATGGAGAGGTAAAGTGAGAGTATTCATTTGTGAAAGATACCAGCCAGGTCTCCTGTCCCTTGCTTTTATACTGACAGCTAGGAAAAGCTTTACAGAGGCAAGTTCAAGCCCTGGCTACACCTTTTTCCTCCTTTTCCTTCAAAAATTTATTATGTGTAAGGACCTGGTTCTAGAAGAAAGGACATTTGCTCTCGTTGAAGAGAAATGAGGAGATCCCCATTTTGGGGGAGGTGCCCTAACAGTAAGAGAACTACAGTCAATAATACACTGTTTGGAGTAATTGTGTTGGACTAATAGAGATGTTTTCTTTTTTTTTTTTTTTTTTGCCTTCAAAGCTTTTCTTTGGTGTAATACCAGTGACATTTTTCCTATTTATTTTGGGTTTGGTTTTGTTGGGTTTTTTTTAGAAGACACTACAGCATCCTTAGTGTGAACACTTAATCTGTGCAGAGATGTTATTTCACAAAATCAATGTACAGTATTTTTTTCTATTGATATTCCATTCTGCTTTAAAGTTAATCCTGATGTATTGTGCCCAAAGAAAGTCTGGACTCAGAAATTCAAATATTGTTATTTTGGATTGTTTTCTATCCTACAAGCAGGTATATTTTCTAATTAAAAATGAATTCCTGAAAGTCCTGTATCATCTTTTAATTCTGCATATCTCATGACTGAGTGGCCAATCACAACCAGACTGTAGATTTGAGCAATAATAAACACCTTAAATGAGAATATGCTCAAAGAACAATAGGGTACTTCTGAAATAAATAGTTTTTGTGAACCTTGTTAAGTAGGTAACTTGCTGAATTGCAGCAAGTGTGGAAAATGTTTGCATTATCTGTGGGCAATAAAGTTACTGCTGTTTAAGAAAGCGCTAGCACGCAGTGTGTTCTCTTCAGCTTTTTGTGCCTAATTCATGTCATTAGAAGGTTGTGTTCATTTCCTTGAAAATTATCTCCTAGGCAAGACTTTGCTTTGAAGGGGAAGTCATATTTCGTTATCCTGCCACCAGGTAATAAAGCAGCAAATACAAAGCAACAAAATCTAATTTTTAAAACAGTTCATTATAGACTGTTTGATTCGTGGGGTTAACAGAAGTTCTATCTTGGAACAGTTTACAAGACCTATTTCAGAAACCGGAACTATTGTTGGATGGGAAGTAAGAATTTTGAAAAACAGTCTAAAATGAGAGATCATTAAGAGGTCACACAACACAAAAATGAAAAGAGAATCCGTAAGTTCTGGCTTTATTTGATGCCTTATAAGTTACTGTGTGTTATTTACTGATGCCAATGGGAGGAAGGTTAGCAGATGGAGTTTTGCAAAGTTCTTGTTTGTTGTGTACACCGAGCACAAAAATCCGTGGTTTGTTTTACTGTTCGATCCCGGTAATTACATCTAAGTTACGAAGAGGATGCAGATCACTTCTCATCCATATGCCTATGCAACTTATGTGCATTTCATTCAGAAATGAAAAATACTAAAGATGATGAGTTGTTAGGGGTAGGGTTTGACACAAAAAAAGCGTTTCTGCTGAGCGTCAAGCTTCCACACCCAGGGCCCACCCTGGAGACCTAGCGAGAAGCCAGACGTTAGGACAGGTAATGCGTGACGCGGGAGAAGAATGTTTTTGTTCCGATTTCCCCCAAAAGTCTCAGCACAGCCCCCCCCCCCCGCCGAGGACCGACTGCTCCTTCCCCCCACCACCACCACCCCAGGAGCGTGTGTGGCTCCGTCCCCGCGGTCACCCGGCGGGGGACGGAAGGCAGGGGCCGTGCCCCCGGGACCGGAGCTGTGCCCCCGGGACCGGAGCTGTGCCCCCGGGGACCGGGGCTGCCCCGTTCCGCCGCTCTCGGCTTCTTCCCCCGGGGGGGGGGGGGGGGGGGGGGGGGGCGCGGCGGCCAGCGCCCGG
>NW_010972600.1:1710539-1813481 GCF_000737465.1 Haliaeetus leucocephalus
TGGCTGGCTGGGGTGGGCGTTGTCACGGGGCCGCGGGGCGGGGCGCCAACGGTCGCTCCTCTGGCTGAGGGGGGCGTCGCCATTTTGGGGGTGTGTGGGAGGCGTCGCCATTTTGGGGGGCGGGGGGTGTTCGGCGTCGGCGTAGAGGCGTTGGGTGCCGGTGGGGTGTCGGGGGCGTCCCCTGAGGGGTGAGGAGGGTCGGTGGAGTGATGCTGGATTGGGGCGTAGTTTGGGGAGCCTGGGGCCGCGAGCAGTCACGTACCTGCTGTCCCTCAGGACTGGGCCACCTTTGCTCCACTGCACCGCATGTGCAGTCCATAAGTGCCTGTTAGGGAAGACGTTGAAGCAAAATGTGCTGTGGGAATCTAGGGTCAGCATTAAGAGTTGTCTGCCAAAACAAAGATGTGATGGGACAGGACAGCTGCAAACTTCTGGTGTCTATTATTGCCAGGACCAGCTGTCCTGGGTGCTCTGAACAGAGCAGGTCACCGGAAAGTATAAAACAGGATGGTGGAAAAAGTCTGCTCTCAAATACCATATGTCCTAGGAGATAGATGCTGTTGGCCAAGGAAATGTCTGGGCATGTGGGCAACATCTGTCCGTGCAGGCTCACACCCTGGGTTACAATACAGGGGCTAACAGAAGTTACTTAATAGTTTTCTGAAGTTTCCAACCTGATTTACTAATTTAAATGTATTCAAACCCAAACGATATTTTACTTGGCTTATGCTAATGCAGACGGTTTCCTCGGCTGTTGGCATTTGCTTACAGATGAAAGTACAGAAAGAGCAGAGATTCCCTTTTTTATGAAAGCAGATTTGGAATCTGGCTTTGTGGTTTCTGTAATTGCAGATGACAGCTACCTAGCTTTAATTTTGATCAGTTTTCTAGCGTCGGCTGGAAGGCATATTCATTTAGATAGACTGCCAAAATGCCAGGCATAAGAGTACCTGATTCTAATTAACTTCATAAAATATAAATTCTTTTTTCATAACGTATGATTGATTTGATATGTATATGTATTATTTTTATATAACATACATATAAAACATGGTAAATTACTGTAAATAAAGCAGTTTTAGCTGTGATTATTCTTAAAATAGCTGACTGCTGCAAAATGTTCCCACTTGTTCTTACTGTTTGTGAAATAATACTTAGATACCCTGCAGAAAATCTGAAACATTGCAGCTTGCAAATGAGAATCACAGACATGGCGCAAAGCTTGGTTTGCTGGTAATAGCTTGGAATTGCCATCAGAGTAGTGTCTACTTCTGAGTATAAACATAGGTAATAGCTACAAAATCTTGTAAAAGGGCATGGCTGTCCATCTCTTAAAAAAATGAAGGTAACCAAATATTACAGTGAACTTAAACTCTTTTTAATTTAGGACATTTGGAAGTAGTTGTCTGAACAGAAAATGTAAGAGGTTTTGACAAGTTTCAGAAAATACTTGAAGACTACAGATACTTACTTCAGAGGGCTTCTGCAGGACGTTTTCAAGAACCATGAAGAAATTGCTGCCTGTAATTATTTAATGAAAAGTAATAAAAACTAGGAAGAACCTATTTCTAGTTGACTCTCTGAAAATGAGTAGCACTGCTGTTGTCTTTTACCTTGTTTTGCAATTAATACAAGATACAAAAGCATCTGTTGCAAACTGCATTCCCAGAAAAACAGTAAAATACCAAAGTAAGTGAAAAATAGTAATTTCACAAGCAGAAAGAAACATAGCATGGTGTTGGGAGTTTGTTTTTTATTAGGCATACAAAGAATGCTGTGGACTCTTTCACCTCAAGTGTTGTGGATGCACTCATCCAAATGACAGTGAGGAATGCCTTGAACAATAATTGTTGTAGCTGGAGCTTCTGGCTTATAGGCAATAATAATAGTGTTGTTTATTTTCCTGTAATAAATTGGGAAAAGAATATCCATGCATTTATTCAAATACTTTCATATTATTTAGAAAATGTTCTGGAAATGTGTACAAGCTTTTCCCTTTGTTCTGTTACAATTTATTGTCAATCTGGAATTTTTATTACATAACAATGTGATTGTAGTGTTAAATGTTTTTAAAATAACTTATCTTCTATGTTTTGCAGCTGGAAATATAAACACTTTTATGACAGAAGCATTATCCAATGTTTCCACTCTCCTTGTGAATGAGGAAACCAATACCTTATTTGTTGGAGGCAGAGATGTAGTATTTGCGCTTGACTTGAATAATATTTCTAGAGAAATAGCCAGGGTAAATTAAAGACTTTTTTTTCCCATACCTTCTTTAAAAAAATACTTTGCTTGTGGTTTTCTTAAATTGAACATAATGTTCTGACTTTAAATGTATAGAAGTATTACTATTTCAAGGCTTGAAACTTTATCACAGAATCTTTTATTTTTTTAAGCAAAGCAGTACCTCTCTTCAGGTTATTTATTATGCCTTGTATGTTACGTAGATATATAGGAAAATGCTTATTTACCCCAGTAGGTTCAAAGTCAGGATCATTTAGGGATTTTTTTTACACATTTTGTGGGAAAAAAATCGCAACATACCACCTTACAAGTATTTTTGGCTTTTAGGAATACTGGTTTGCTACACAGGAAAGACAACTGGAATGTATTCATAGAGGAAAGGACAAGGTAGGAACTTCTGTTTCCCCCTCTAAGTTATTAGCTAAAATGAAAATGGCTACGGTATCAAGCTTCTTTTTAATAAACAAAGTAAAAGCAAGTTCATTTCAATCTGTTGGGTTTGTTTGCTTGCTGCTAAGACACCAGGAAATCTTCAGATGCAATCCACTACATTATGTAAATTTTATTTTTCTTTTCTATTTTAGATAAGATGCCAGAACTACATCCTCTTCCTCCATAAAATAAATGACTCTAACTTATATGTTTGTGGAACCAACGCATATCACCCAACTTGTGATCATATGGTAATTATGTTTGAATAAAGGTTTTACTGAAGACATTGGAATAGTATGGCAGATCTTTAAATGCCTTTCTCAAAATATTCCTGTTGAAAATTAGAAACTTTCCTAATTCATTTACAAAAGTATGAAAGACCAGAAAATTACTTAACAAATGTTATTTTTTTTCATCCTGTTTAAATGAATGTTTGCCATAGGTTATCCATGGGACGAACATAAGCTTTCAAGGAAGAGCTGAAGAGAGCAGAGGAAAGTGTCCGTTTGAACCAACTCCAAAGTATGCGTCTGTTTTTGTAGGTATGTTTGGACTGACATGCAACCTGAAATGATTTTCCTCATCTAAACTAAGTTATTGGATACCATTACCCTAATTCTATTTTTGCATGTCATCCCCAATTGGTTCCTTATGATATGTCTCTGCATTTTAAAAATAAGTACTTTATACTTTTTTGTTTCTTCCAAATCTTTACAGATGGGGAATTTTATTCAGCTACTTCAAATAATTTTTTGGGAACAGAACCTATAATACTTCGCAGTATGAGAAATCCTCTAAGAACAGAGTTTAAAACATTGTGGCTAAATGGTAAGAAGTTTTTTTATGTATTTCAGTCTCTTGAACTTTAACTTGGTGTACGAATTCTCTCTAGAATGTAGTAGTATGTTATGTATCAATTTTGTAGTGTGAGCTTTTGAACTAAGGGCAGAATTTAAAAGAATTCGTGACTATGGACTACAGTGATGAGATGAGCCACAGGCCCCTTCCATTTATGAAAGCACAGTTCCTTCTTTTAATGTTTGATAGATTCATAAATACTTCTGAGCTCTTCCCTTGTCCACTAGTCCACAAAAAAGTTCAATTAGACTTAATTTTAAAATAATATCTGGCATTTAGGCTTTTCTTGAAATAAACTTAAAATGTTTGGTGTGTTTCAGAACCAGGCTTTGTCAACATGGAAATAGTGCGTGAAAGTGAATCTAATCCAAATGGAGATGATGATAAAATTTATGTGTTCTTCACTGAAACAGCTATTGAGTTTGAATTCTATGACAAGCTTCTGGTGTCCAGAATTGCCCGTATCTGCAGAGTTAGTATTTGTAGTATAAAGATTTTGTTTAGTGTATTTCAGATGAAGTTTCATAGTCGAGTGATTAACAATGGTATCTACACTGGCTAACCAAACAAAATTCTGTTGCAGGCGTTTTATTTCTGAGCTAGCTCCCTCTTTTTCCTGCTAGAACAGAACCAGCTGTTCAGGTTGCATTTGACATTTAAACCTTTTTTCTTTGCCTTTGAACTGAGATTTTTATTGAAAGGCCAACTATATTTTTCCCCAAAACAACGCTATTAGGTGAAAATTACATCTATTTCTTTATGCATTCTGGTGTTATTCCTTCATTTAGGGTGATCTTGGTGGAAAACGCATACTGCAGAGAAGATGGACATCATTTTTAAAATCCCGCCTTTCCTGTTCCATTCCAGAATTAAACTTCCATTTCAATATTGTCCAAGACATCTTTTTACTTAGGAGAAGGAAGTGGCAGGACAGCATATTTTATGGAATTTTTTCCCAACAATGGTGAGATACAGGGCTATGTATGCTACTAAAGTTTGTAATGAACTGAGTAAGGGTTCTCACTTCAGCATTAATAGCCTGAGTACAGCTTTTTGGCTTTAACTCAGTACAAGAAGCTACCAGCTACTTACGCTGCATGTTTTAATGGACCACATTTGTTTTTCTTACAGTTTGATCCAACTGAGCAAACATTATCATCTGAAACAAAATGGTTTTGGTTCCTGGGCCAAAGCCTTCAATTAAAGACTAACCAAAAGCTTCTCCTAAGCCAAGTTTTTAGAGTTATGTTTTCTCTAGTCGGATGGTGGGGCAATTAAAACTAATTACATGTAAAATTACATAATTACATACACAAAGCCCTGGATTCTTTGGGTCTTTATAGCACTAAAGGAAATAGCTGACATTTCAAGGTGCAGAATTATTCTTCTGTTCCAAAAGAAGTATCTGCCATGGCCTGCTTGTTTAATGTAATGTTCTGTGAAAATGAAAACAGAACTCCAAGGAAATGCCTTACAAGTTTTAGGGCTAACTAGCTTTTTCTTAATGCTCTGACTAATGGAAAAAAAAACAAGACAAAGTATATCAAAATTTTACATGTCAAAAAATACCAATGACAAAGTAGCTGTGAGTAGGTAATTCTCATGTTTTATAAAAGCATCAGAATGCAGCACAGTCAGCACTGTGCAGCTTAACCTGCTGCCACCTATTTACCTGTCAGTTTATACCCACTGGAGCTTACGTGAATTTTATTTCTGGTTATGGCAGGTTGGGTTCAATGTGTGCTACGGTAGGAATTTGTAGAACGTTTATTCCTTTGGGTGTGGCAAAGAGACTTAAATTTGGTATTCACTGGTAGAACTGAAATCACGTCAGTGTCTGATCCAGACACTCCTGAAAGTCTACCTAAATTTTCAGTCATAATTTTGAAAAGCATTATAATTGGAGGCAAAGAGAAGTATTGTGTTTTTCAGTAAGACAAGTGAAAGGGATTAGAAAAAGAACTAATGGTGTGTCTAAGAAGTGTGGAGCCAAAGGGAGGAGAATCCTGTCAAAACGTTGATTACCATAATACTTGGGTTCATCCGTCTGTTTACCAGAAAGGTTGTCAAAAGGTCCTCATTTTCTAAGTTGTTTCAATTTATTTGAGGGCCGTTCCTTGGTTTTTAACAAAAACATATTTAATACCATCTTTTATGAATGTCTTTGTTTTATTCTCTGCTTAGTGAATCATGAAAACTGCAACAGAGAAGTATTTTTAGTGTTAGGTATCTTTTGACTAATCCTGAAAAAGATACAGCAGTGTGCACTGTGGAAATTGGGTTATTTTAGAGTATTTCTTTCTATATAAAAGCCAATAAAACTTGCTTTTATTTTGTGTGTTGTTTTGTTGTTTGTTTTTTTTTTTCTTCTAAGGGGAAGATTAGACATATCAGCTGTTTGTGCATACAGTATGAAAAATATTCAGGAAGTCTTCTCCAAAGGAAGCTACAAAGGACCAGTAACTATAGAACATTCCTCTGTTAAGTGGATGGTATATAGGGGAGAAGTGCCAGTTCCACGTCCTGGTGCTGTAAATATGAATTTACTTGTTCTAACTAAAGAACAGCCTCTGGATTATCTTTTTTTGATAGCAAATCATTAGCTCATGTTTTACCAGTATAAATGCAGTGTTTATAATCAGCAAAGAGATAGCTGCTTTCTCATTCCATCATACAAAGGTTCCTAGAAAAGCTGCCTTGCTTACAGTTCTGCTCCACAAGAGATGTGGGACTATTAGCTAGTTTGTAAAGTGTGAGGAAAATAATGATTTTTATCTTTTGAAGATAAATAGAAATAACTGAATCATTAGAAGGAAATATACCTTTTTTATATACCTTGGTGAAATGTAAAAGCAATTGTAATCATGTTTGTTATGTTTTGTTTCTAGTGCATTGATAATTTTGCCCGGAGTATTGGGTATAATACTTCTTCTGATTTGCCTGACAAAGTTTTGCAGTTTGTTAGAGATCACCCTCTAATGGATAATTCTGTAAATCCAATCGGTAATAGACCGGTGCTACTGAAGAGAGGTTCAAACTATACCAGGATTGTAGTAGACAGAGTCACTGGCCTAGATAAACAAACATACAATGTTATGTTTCTAGGAACAGGTAAGTGCTTTTATTTTAGGAAAAGTTACTATCAATTTTTATGTATTTTGTTCCAGAATTTTTTTCTGAGACTTCAAAAAAGTAAAAGTATTCATCAGCTCTGTTTGAAGTTTTGCATTCAGAAGCTGTCTTGCTAGTTTAATATTTTCATCCCAGTTAGATTAAATGTGTTTGCCTTGTTGGACATTAAAAGGCTCTCTTTAGAAACTTTCCATATCAAAGGAGACTTGGCATAATAATATTTGCAAATTCAGGGATTGTTTGAGGTCTTTTTTTTCACCAGAAAAAAATCATTGCTTCTCTCTTATTGAAAGAAAAAATAAGAATTGCTTTGAAGAATTTAAAAAATTCCCTATGCCCAGGAATGTCTTCTAAATCTCTGTCTAATTTCAACATGAATTATCAGGCTAAAATGTTATGCTATGTTTAAACAAGTTTATCTTTAGAAATACATTTCATTTTATGTAGATGATGGATATTTGCATAAAGCTTTCAATTGTGATGGGGAAATGTTCATTGTGGAAGAGCTACAGCTGTTTCTGTCTCCGGAGCCCGTACAATCTCTCCAGCTGTCTTCTGAAAAGGTAGAACTTCTGTCCCTACATATGGAAAGTGGCTGCTGTAATAGCTTGCCTCAGGCCTTGCTCTTCTGTGTTGTTCTTTCTGGCTTTTAAAGAGCCTGTAAATGTCTCATAATTCTGCTTCTATCGTGTATTCATTAATAACAGAAGTACAAAACATCTTTTTTCTGCAGAAGAAGAATTTGTGTGTGTCAAAATATAACTGAAATAAGCCTTTATGTTCATTAAAAAATTAGGGAAGGAACTCTGATATTTTGCATGCTATGGAAAGCTAGGTTTTTTCCTCATTCATATCACCATCTATTCTTACAAGATTTTTAGTTTACTGATATTTTTAATAAATACCAGAAAATCTTACAATCCATATTAGAAAATAACAGCTTAAAATCTCACTCACTATTGTAAAAGAGCTCCCTCCTGCATTTCTAGGGAATGCTCTATGTAGGGTCCCTATCTCAAGTGGTGCAGCTTCCAGTTTCTGAGTGCCACCAATACAAGTACTGCTTGGATTGCGTCCTGGCAAGGGATCCTTACTGCGCGTGGTCTCAGTCTGCTAATGAATGTGTTTTACTGACAAATCAAACTGGTCATACGGAGTAAGTAAAAAAGCTGTTGTTTCAGCTGCACACCTGATGTGAGATTGCTTTATCAGTGCACTCTTAATGTCTGTAATGCAAAACTAGGATGATTCCTAGAAATGGAATGATACAAACCAGAACAGTTCTTGTCTGTGTTTTCATCTGTTTGATTTTGGGGATTTTGTTTTGTTGGGGTTTTTTTTCAGGAACTTAATTCAAAGTGTGAAATACGGGGATGCTTCCAGCTGCCTTAGTGTAGGTATGTGAACGTTTGTTTTAAGAAAGAATATTTTAACTTCATGTGGTCAAAATGCTTGTTCAGTTTGTGTCACTGGAATTCTTGCATTACAGAAAAACACAGAATTAAAATCATGTTGATTATTACTTTTGAACTAAGACCCAAAAACCCCACACTGAGCTGGTACTGCCTAATGCTCTTAATTCTCTCAGTCTAAATGTCAGAATACCTCAGTTCAGACTGAAACTCTTACTCTCAAGGGAGGCATAAATGTGACCCATTTGAAGTTACTGGTGTCCCTCCCACACCCACTTTGCAGAAATCACATGACACATCAGATGTCCTATTAAATCTCTCACTGCTTTAGGATGCTGTTCTGCAGATACATGACATACCATTCAAGAGTACACTTTAAAAGAAAGCTATTTGTTATCAGCCATTTAAAATTACTTTCATTATGTTTAGTCTGATTGGGAAATTAATTACTTCTAATGTAGAATTGCAGGTGTGTGTGATCTGGTATTATTATGCAGTGGCTTTGTAATGAGTTGCAAGATACATTGCTTTCTTCATGACACAAGATGTATCTCTTACCTCCACTTAATGTCTCTTTAAAGTCAGAGTTGTCTTTAGTCTTGTATATTTTAGATTGCATGACAAATGATAATAAGGCAATCAGCGGGACAGTTGGGGAACTTTTACATAGCTGATATAAGCATTGTGCAGACATCAAAGCATTTCTGTGAAGAGATGTCATTAACCAATATAGAAGCTGAGGCATACAAAGGTGAATTTATTTATGCATGGTTATGTGTACAGGTGAGGCAAAATCAGATTAAAATGTGGAAGTCTTAAACTTCTAGTCCCATATTCATTCTGTTACACATCAGTGGGAATAAGGCCAGCAAGATGTCACTCACTGATCATCAGACCTGTTAATAATGGGATTTCTTTGTCTTTAACCCTTACCTCTTCATTACCCATTGTCAAGACTGCTGAATTAAATTCTGTATTTATTTGAATATGTATTTGGTTATGTAAGTTAAACTAAATCCCCAGTGTTCTTACTTTAAAAAAATTATCTTCATCATTTCAGAAAATAGTGTGAGAAAATATCTCTTTACCCTTGGAAACAATGTTCATCTTAAATGTGTTCCTCTGTCCAATCTGGCAAGCATCGTGTGGAAGTTTAATGGGAGCAGACTTCAGGCCAAGGACTCTAAATATCTCCTCTATGATGGAGGAATAGCAATATTTAATGTGACAATGGATGCGGCTGGATTCTATGATTGTCTCTCGGTGGAGAAATCCAAAGGGAAGGAATTCATTATCACTGTGGCCCGCTATGCCCTTTATGCCCAAGAAAAGACAGAGGAAGCAAATGTTATTGCCACAGCAAATAAGCATAATGAAGCAGAAGCTGAGGGGTTTCAGTCTTCAGTACCGCCTTCTTTACTGAACGAGGCAGCAAAACAGAAATCTGCGGACAGCCAAAGAGAGAAGCTTGTTTTAAAACTCTTGGGGGCTGGGTTTGCTTTCCTTTTCTTTTTCTTGTTCATTTGGAACTTCTACAAGGGTCATTTATCTCTGCCTTGGAAGAGCAGAGAAACCAGCCAAAAAACCACTGGTACAGCTAGCTTGGGAAGTCCAGCACCAGCTACAGAGGGATCAGGCAGTGTAAGGAAGAGTTCAGCCACACAAACGAACATGTTTGAACATTAATGAATCAATGCTTGTGAGCTTTTCTTAAGGAGTGCAGCGTCAGTGCACTGCACAGTGCAAGTTTCACAGAGAGCTCTGGGAGCTTGCAGCTCAGAGAGCTGTTTGGTTAAGATGACATGATGTTTCCTGTTAAGGAATGTGGAATGTAAATTTGGGTAGGAGTCAGAAACTCTGAATTTAAGTTGACAAGCTGCATTGTGTATTACATAGATGTGTTACCAGTTACTACTTTTAAAAGCAAAATTCCTCGTTTGGGTACCTTTTTGACATGATAGAACCGTAAGAATAAATTTCTTTCAAAAATTGACACTGATCCACTTTTTTGTAATGTTGGGCTTGCCCAATTACAGAAATTTATACTTCAGAAGCTAATAATACTTAGCGTTCAGTGCTTTCACCTTCAGACTTTCTGTTTAATCTACAAATAGCAACTAATTAAGTCTCCCAGTGCCCCAAGAGGTTGCTACTATCCTCATTTTACATGTGAGGTTAAATTACTTGTCACTGACCATAGTGAGTATTGGTGTCAGATCTGGTGCTTTGTTAGAAGTTCCCGAGTCATCTTCCTATATTTTATCTTTCTCTATTTTCCTCTGCTTTCCCTTTATTTAGGCTTTCAAAACACTTTGCACGCATTTATTTTTCTAATGTGTGTTTAGTGACCTTTATGTTACATCTTCCTCTGTCCAAAAATGTCATGAATCAACTTCTGTACTGCATCATTGTTCTGAATTTATTTCTGAGGTGTGGTCAAAATTCAGACATGGTAGCTTCTTTTGTTAAAGGCCATTGAAAGTTGAGCATTTTTTCTCAGGCACTTCTTTCTCCATTTTCAAATAAATGTTCTCTTATGTTTTCTTGTTTGGAAAATAACATGGGTTCTTGATCACAAAAATCCCTGAACAAAAGGCTATGCTGCCTCACTCTGTCTCTTGCCAGATGTGCATAAAGTACAAGGTCGATGCTCTTCTAGACGTGGACGGCTCATTTTTTTCCAATTTTCACATAGCTATGGAAGGAGAAGCCTTTTTCAAAATGGATTCTCCTATGTGGAAGTCTGTACCAACTGTAGCAAGACACCTGCTTTCAAGTTAGACAGGAACGCTCGGAAATGAAGATGACGTGTACAATATAGATACCTGGATAGGAAGGAAGAGCAGATAAGCAGCTATTCAGTGTTTTTTCTCCCTTAAAACGTAAATAGGTTAAGCTTCTTTACATTGGAGCAAGGTCACGGTCTCTTTTTTTTGGATGCCTTCTTTCTCCCTGGATCAAATTATTATTCTGTTACGCTTCATAACAACAGGTTCTTGTGTATTATGTGCAAATACCATAGAAAGAAGGTGAGGTCAGTTGTTGAACTTGCAAGAAGCAAATTCACAGATTACTGTGTCTGTCTGTAACGCTGCTACTTACCAACACAGCAGTGTTTGCACTTTCTGTGGAAGGATGTAAAGGTGGGAACAACGTCAGCCCTTCTAGCAAGGTGAAGCCGTAGGCACAAAGTGTGGACAAGAGAACTATATAAAATGGATGTCTGAACATCGTAAGACTGGACAGCTGCTGGCAAACCATTATGCCAAGACCTGCCTGGCTGCGTTTCAGTGATTGTATCAGTGCAATGCAGAAACCAAGATCTGAGGTGCATATCTTGTCTCACAGTTTGAAAGGGAGCCTACTTCCTTGCAGGGTTCCTTTACCTATATTTCTACTCCCTATATGCAAAGGGCTATATGGAAATTAATGATGCAGACTGGATAGTGGTATGTAACTAATAACATAGGAAGTGATCGAAATTTCCATTCTTATCTTTGGGGACACTCAACTCTCTTCCCATAGTGGAAGGAAGTGCAGATGGAATATAAAACCCCATTTCAGAAAATCCTCACAAGGCTACCAGAATTTGGTTTTAGTTCAATTCCTGCTGATCTAATTACCCTAATTTAAATGTGTAAAATAATTAGCTTCTAAGAGAAGTCATAGATAAGTTACAGTTAACAGGTCGATATGAAAGATACTGTGCCCTACTTTCAGTAGTGTCTTCGGTGCAGTTTTAGTCCTTTTGTCATTAG
The DNA here is from genome assembly GCF_000737465.1 of Haliaeetus leucocephalus. Taxonomy (NCBI): domain Eukaryota; kingdom Metazoa; phylum Chordata; class Aves; order Accipitriformes; family Accipitridae; genus Haliaeetus; species Haliaeetus leucocephalus. The sequence continues at coordinate 1,722,379 of NW_010972600.1, forward strand.
TTGCCACACTGCACGTAGGAAGGAAGGAGAATATGGGGCAAGAGGACTGCTGGTGCTCAGCGCTGCCACAGCACCAAGGTAGTCCTTGAGCTGCTTGTTCAGCTGCCAGCTCAGAACAGCCATCCAGCGCTGCTCCAACTTGCACCCTGCAGTGACTTTCCTGAGCGTACACCCATAAGCTGTGAAAACGCAAACCTTCCCCATTGCTTCTAACCTCGATTCAGCTCTCTTGGTGCCAAAAATCTTTTGTGCTGACAGCTGCTGCCATTGTTTTAAACAGGGCATTACCTTAGTGTGCTCAGAATGTATTTGTCTGATGTTACACTTAAAATTACTGGCAGCAAACCATAACCCCAAACACGGGGGCAGTAGTAGTGGGGACACTGGAGACAAGGAATTACATGTGTCAGTAAATCTCCCTTCTAAACACACCCTACAAAGTAGAGGTGGAGGTAAAACACTGAAAGCAGAGTGTGAGAAGTGATGTTATTGCTAGTGTTTATGCTGCTAGTATTGAACTCTGATACGAATATTGCCAAATTATGAATGCTACTTCCACCTCTTATTGTAAAATTACTAGCACAGAGCTTACTATTTTGGTGCAAGTTCTGAAGTTATTAACTCATGGAGAAATTAATGTGCAGAACTGGCTGGGATTAACAAAACCTCTCTTGGGAAGATTTCCTATTAAAGTGTCCTGATAAGTTAGGAGTGTAAAGGGGGCTGGGATCATCCAGCAGCGACACTTGAGTCTGCTCATGGGAAGCTTCGTGTTAAAGTAGTGGCATATTTTAAGGCAAAATGGAGGCACTTGTGGGAATCAAGTGCTGGTGTTCGATCAGGATTTGAGTGTACTGGTAGGGGCGTCTGGGAGGCAATACGGAAATAGTTTCCTGCCAAAGCCAAACTTCAGGTTCTTTACTAGGCACGTTTGTATGAGAAGCTTGCACAGTTATTACCTGCACAAAAAAACTGTGTGAAGCTTGTCTACAGCTTCAAAGTTACTGACTTAAAGCCCAGAGTAACTGCACCCTGCCCAATACAGTTGATAATGGTCAATTCTGATTTTTTTCACAAACACACTAGAACAGGTAGTGTTCACATGCAGGCCCCATCCTTGTCCTTCTTTTGTGTGGAAAAACCAGGCTGGATGCACGTTGGGCTTTGCCTACAGAACAGAACGCGAGCAGCGCCCAGAGCAGCTGCCCTTTGCAAAATCTCTGCTGCGAACGTGTTGGATATAAGGAGAAGACATGAAAAGATCCGTTCCTGGTCTGGCCTTCTGTTGCCTTCATGAGGCCAGGATACTGGTGCCTCCCTACCCTTGTGATGAAAAACACGTCTTATTCCTAGACTGACCTGTTCCGCGTCTGCTTCCAGCCCTTGGAGCTTGTTACACCTGCGCTGGCTGAACTGAAGAGCACTCATGTATAAAATTTCTTCCTACCAGGAAGTTTTTTTTTATGGTTATGATCAAGTCACGCCATACCCTGTCTTTGATGAACAGATGAAGCACTTTTATTCTTTCAATACAGAGCATGGTTTGTTCTCTCTCACGGCTCTCCCGTGAGCCCTCTCCAGTTGTTCAGCATCCCGGAGGTGTGGGCACTGGACCTGGGCAGAGGGTTCCCCAGAGGAGCGGAGGTTCTTCTCCGGCTCCGTGCCTGGTTATCACAGCCGAGGACTGCATGCATTAGCTCCTCTGGCCGCAGCGGCACGCTGGGAGTGGCTGATTGCTAATTACCCACTCCGCTCCCCCAAGCCTTTTCAGCCTCCCTTCTTCCCAGGGTATTTTCCCATTTCATAAAAATATATTCACGGTTTATGTTAATTTTCCACTTGTACAAATGACTTCATGAAAGACGGAGCGACAAGGCTCGCCCGATTTCCGAGGGGCAGATGTCTAGACTAAGAGAAAAGAAAGCGATTTTTGTTTCCCTGGGTAGCCAGCGCCCATTCCGATCCCAGGGCAGCGCTGTAATCCAGCCGGCGGTAATCCTCCGGCGGTGGGTGCCGGGGGCGGCGGGCGCAGGGCCGGCTCTGCCCGGCAGGTGGTGCCGCCGAGCCGGCCCCGGCCCCGGGCCCCGGCCCCGGGAATAAAGTCGGGAGAAGAAGCGGAGGGAAACGTGACCGAGATGGGGCAGTTAGCAGAGGGAGGAAGCGGATAGGGAAGAGGAGAGGGAAAAGGAAAAAAAAAAGGGAAAGAGAGAACAAAGAAATCGCGAGTCGGGAGGCGGCTTGTGCTTCTTGGGCTGCGGGGGGAAAACTTGCGGGGCTGCCGGAGCAGCAGCAGACGGCTTTGTCTAAAAGGGCTTGCAAAAGCACCACCTAATCCTGCCGCTCCCCTCCCATGCTGAAGGGAAGGAGGGATCCTGGGAGCCGAGAGGGGGAACTGCTGGGGACTGCGGCGGCCGGGGGGGCAGTGCCGAAGTTCCCCGCCGAGCGCTCGGGGCCGGTGCTGGGTGTGGGCGCCCGCAGCCCGGGGAAAGCGGGGACGGGGGGGGGGTCCGGGCGGCCCCTGCCCTCGGTGCCCGGCACGCTCGGGGATTACTGGGCGTTTCGAGCCAACAGCAAAACTAGCAAGATTTCAAAGTGAAATTCCGGAGGAAATTTAAAGAGCATCCGGATCCGGAGAAAGACAGACAGAAAGAAAGAGGAAGGGAGAAATAAATCAAAACGTGGAGAGAATCTCAGGCAGCTGAAGAAAGGACGGGAGAGAAAGAAGCTGATACCCGGCAGAGATGGGGTGAGACTGGCAGTTTATTCTTCTTGAATTGCTTTTGTTATTCATGGCCGCTGAGCTGTTTTTAAGGTAATGGCAAAAGAAATGAAGGTTTTAAATTGCATTTTTTCCACATTGCAAGCTTTAAAGTTCAGACTTGCCTTTTATTTTATGGGTTGGAAAGTAGGTAATTGCAAGTCTCGGCAACTTCTTTAAATAAACTCGTATGTAAGGGAAGCCTCTAGTGATCTATATGTTGTATGAAATCCAAACTGGGAGGCTGAGTGGGAGGACTGGAGCTGGGTTGTGTTCACAAACTTTCCCAGAAGTTAGAAATTAGGGATTTTGTCTGGCTGTTGTGACTTTGGCATTCAGTAAAATGGATCCTGTTTGCATTTCTAAATGGGTTGAAAATCCCTGATGATTGAGTTTATGATCCCCCTCGGATTTTCCAAGAGTGAAATACTGCTGCATGGATGTGGCAGTGGATTTTGGCATGGAAATAGGGGCTTAGTCTGGTATTTAATTTATGTCCTAGTTATAAGTCTCAATCATGTAACTTTAAGGACCTGACATGTTGTTGTGAGTTTCTTGTGCAATAAAGTCTTTGTGGCTGTTTGAAAGCACAGTGGATCTGTAGGAAGCCTGTCTGATCAACTCCCTCCAAATGTGTGGGTTTGACAGTGCAAGAGAATTAAACAACATTCTTAGGGGTTTGTTTTCCTTTTGCTAATTTTTGTCTTGGACTATCTAGATAAAATGATAGAACAGTCAAGCACAGATTCAAGAGGCAGAAAAGGTAGAGGTGAAGAATCAAAAGTGACAGCAGTGTGAATCTGGCATAGACCCTTTGAAGTTGGCAGAGTATGTGCTGATCCAGGTTAAATCAGAAAGTGTCCCTATTTTCTTGTAACTTTTCCTGTGATCCACAAAGTTACTGTTAAAACTTCTACAACTGCCAGGAAGGGTTTAACAAGCAGATAGCCTGGGACTAGCACTTTATTAGAGTTAGCAGATGAATCCTTCTTGGACCTACCGCAGGTACACCCAGCAGCTATGTGGTTTCTTTAGAGAGTCGCCAGGTCCCATGGAAAATGTTGAGATAGTGTCACCATCTCAGTCTGCTTAGACTTCACTGTTTGCCAGAGTTGACGTTTCCACCCAAAATTCCTTATTTCCACTTAACTCCTAAGATAAAAGTGTCTTTTTGCTTGTACCTTGATCACACAGGGATACTGAGTAGCTTTTAGCAGCGTTTAAATTACTTTGGATGCAAAAGAGGTTAAAAGCGCATCCCCTTTTAGGTCATGTTCTGGCAGTTGGTTTTAGTTAACTTATTTTTAAAGCAGGGATTCTGGTTTTGTTCCTCCATATTAGATTTCTTTGTAACATCATGTTCTGGTTTTCATGGATAAATTCTCCGTGGACTCTTTTGTATCCACTGCGCTGTAGGTATTAATGCATTAGCACTTCCTCTCTGAAGAGGACAGTTTTAATAACACTTGATCCTGAGAAGTTAATTTAGTTAGGTCCTAGCTGAGTCTTCAATAGATACTTATGTTTCTCTGACTCTCTGCTGATAGCATTGTCAAATATAAATACAAGTAGATGCAACTTATTGGGTTCTAATTTGAGCAGTATAGAGTTTACCCACTTGTCACATATATCAAGCAAATTAATTCACCCAGTCTTACCTATACTGTCATCCCGCTGACCTCTGCTAAACAGCCAATTTGAACTGTCCTTGTCAAAGAGGCTGTTGGTTGTGCTTTGGGAGCTCTGGCAAGGGCAGGTCAAAAATAGCAGCAGATCTTGGGGACTTTTTCTAGTGAAGCTGAGCAGGCATCTGTGCCTGGAAGTACTATGGGTCCTGTAGCTTACAACAAAAAGGCAGAGGCAGAATGTGTTGGAGGCATGGAGCACTTCGAGATGTGCATGTATCTCTACTTCTCTGGTTCTAACTATTGCTGGACATTTTTTCTCAAGTGTATAAAGAATTACTTTGCTGCAGTCTAGCTCTGCTGGGTTTTTTAACTTTTAATTGCTGTACAGACTTCCAGCAACAGTCTGTGTGACTCAAAAGAAAGGACTGCTGAAGCTTAGTAGCAAAAGTAACAGTTGTCCCAGGAAGGTGAATGCACAGATTGTGTTGTAGACAACCAGTAGCACAGTGTTCAGCAGCCAAGATGCTCTGTAGATGGAGACTGGTTTCCAAAAGGGAAAAAAAAACCCAACTCAGCTGTGTTGTGTCTTTAAATGCCCTTGATCCCCTGTCTCTGTGCCTGACCTTGCATACTTGTCGCTGTTCCCCACACTGATCCAACAGGAGCATATTCAGCCAGGATTCCTTTGCTGCCCTTTATCTGCAGACAGGCCATGAGGCAGCTGCTTTTCATTCCTGTGCTAAGCCCTGCTGGGTAATCTCTTGGGAGTTGGGGGAGGCAGAAGGGAAGGCAGCCCCTCGCCACCTCCCATTACTGGAGCTGCACTACTCCACCTTCCCTTTGTGGCTGTTGGGTAGAAGTCCGGCCCCCTTCAGTCCCATCTGGACACTAGCAGCATCTATGCATTTTCCCCAAGGTCACGTTATGCAGCACAGAATGAAAGCAAAGCTGCAGCTATGAGAGCTTGAAAACCTGCCTGGTGGTTAGAACAAAGAGCTGGGAATCGGTCCTCCCAAACTTTGTTCCCAAAGCAGTTTTGCAGTTCAGTGTCTAACACTCAGTGTCCTGGGGGCTTGTGCCCAAATCCTGGGTAGGCAATATCAAAGCACGCTCTCTGCACCCATTTACAGTAAAGCAGTAGAGTCCATAGTCTCTGGAGGGAGTTACACCCAGTCCCTGGCTCAGAGGAAGGGTTAGGCTTTGGGGAGAAATGCAAAGGGAAAGAGATGAGGTTTGACTCTCATTAACCCACACTTCTTCCCCAAACAGCACTGACATACAGTCAGCAGCTATTCAAGCTGCTGAGGGAAGATAAAAGGAAACAAAGACAGCAGTGGAGGAGGAGATTGGTTCTCCGGCCTCTCTTTGCTCCAGTTCTGCCTTTTGAAATACTGGGCTCTGTCTGTCTGAAACACGTTTTCCCCCCTATCCACCCTGGCCAACCCCCTCCCTTAAGTTATCCCAGACTGTGCTGCTTGGTAGGGTTTCTCACATCCAAGTGCTCTGGCTGGCGATCCAACAGAAGGGAGAGTCCTGGCCCTGACGCAGCCAGCACGGCCTCCCAGCTGACTCAGCGTGGCGGTGGGCTGAGTGCCAGAGCTGAGCCACATATCTTTCGCGCTCACATGCTCTCACGTACCCCTTTCTGCTCTGCACAAGCTGCCCTGTGAACACCCATCCAGGAAACCAGATCTTGCAGAGAGAAAGGACTTTGGAGAAGATGGCAGTGAGAATTGCAAAGTTCCCACCACAGCAGCTGGGAAATCCTCACCTCCTGCTGCGGCTGGCAATGGGCCTTTATCAGAAGACGACCTCTTTTTTGGGGGGGCTTGCTCATTGTGGCTGCGCATTGAGCCCAGCCACAGCGCAGAAATATGTTCCTAGGTCTCTGCACTCTGAAGGTATCCTGCTGCTGTCAGTAGGAACATCGCACCCCCAAAGTCCTTCCCTGCCTTCATGGCTGAGTACTGTTGTGCCCATGATCCACAGAAACAAATGATTCTGCTGATCTGGTATTTTGTGATTTCTTGCAAGGCATTTTTGGTTTGGTTTTTAGGTGAAGGGGGGCCACAGGCTGCCTAGATGCAGAGCAAAGTATTTGAAGTGATTATCCTGTCTGCGTCCAAGTGCAGAGAGGCTCCTGTCTCTGACAAGTAAATGAATATCCCTGCAAAGAGAAGCTGCAGTGAGTGAGAGGAGGTGCAGGCTGGGGAACAGCACATGGACTTCCTAGAGATGCCCTTGACTGAACCCCATCCAGGAGCACCCAGGCAAATGCAGTTAATGAGGACCAAGCTTAGCCTCCCCAGCACATTCCAACTGCTGCCTTGAGTGGCTAAAAGACTTTATTCTAAACCTCAGACCTATTCACTATTTGTGTCCCTGGAGTGCTTTGAACTCGGACTCACCCACCAAATCTCTCTCTTAAAACTCTATTACTTGTGTCTGGGTTTGAATCCTGCTCTTTTGTCGCACACCTCACTTTGGAACTGAAAACAGGACAGAAACATCAATATGAATTTGGGGAATGGTGACTCTAAAAGCTTCCCTTTCCACAGCAAACATAAGGTTTCTTCTCTCTGGTCATGCAGCAAAGGATGGGGGCAGGTGAGCAGGATGTGATAAGTAATTCAGTTAACTAAATGGCCATGTTACAGGCAGGCAGACAGGATTGTGAGGTGAGAATTACTGAGAAGAAAAACATAAGAGGATCTCAGTGGGAAAAATCTTCCAGATTGCACAGAAAATCGGAGAAGAACAAGGACAAAGCGTAAATCGAATGCAGCTGTGCAGTCAGAAAGAGACCCCTCCCCACACCCGGTGTAGAAGCTATCGAGCAAAGACATTGCTGGATGCAATAACAGATCTAAAGTAAACAATAAAAACCTGATTTTTTCCTCTCCCTTTCAAAGATGTTTGGCAGGAGGGCTGCCTTTTAGCAGTTGCCCTTAGCTTTACGAACCTGCTGGAGAGAGAGCCTATAACTGTCAAACAGGATTTTCCCAAAGAGGTGCTATTTGCATTGGAAATACCTTGAGAAAGTAAAAGCAATAAAACACAGTTTCTCTGAGGTGTAAAGACCCCAACAGGCAGCTGAAGTTGGGGTGAGGCAAAGAGAGAAGGGAACAAGCATGCAGTGAAACACACTGGAGCTGCCACAGTGCTATTGAAATTTAGACATTAACGTTTTGCTGAACAGCTCTTTCAAAGGCTCTCTGTCCCTTCCTCTAACCTGGGCTATTTCCTAAAATGAGATGCGTTTCTTTACAGGATTGTATGCTGTTACCTTGTGGCAGGAGGCTGGAGGATGCAGTGGGGAACATGTCCTGTTCCCAACTCTGTCTGGGACTCCTGTGGCTTAAACCAAAAATCTCTTCACCTTTTTACTTCTGTTCTGCTATTAGACTCGTCTTCAGGTTTGAGAGTATTTTTCTGGTGAGGATTAGAGAGAGGACTCTGAAATCCCCCTATTAGAGACACACCTAGCAGAGGGAATAAAGGTGACTTGCTCAAAGCGTAGGTAGGTGTGTGTGATGAGCCCTCTGCGTGAGATGGGCTCTGAGGCAGGGCAGGCGAGTGAGCTCCCAGCAGCCTGGTGTCAGTAGCTCTGCTTCAGTTTGGACGTTGTTTTACTGCGGCGTGGTGAGCCTGTGTTAGTGTGATGCCTGTATATATACCGATCCATGCGATCCCACGCATTGCAGGTGCGTCATGGGACGATCCTGGCACCATTCCCTGGTGCTGTCTCTTAACAGGAGGTGCTGCAGTCTCTCTTTGGAGAGGCCTCTCTGGAAGGTGGCTCATCTCCCTTTCATTTGTGTTCTCCCTGTAGCGGCACTGGGTTAATTTAGAAGATCCCACTTGGGAAGAGGCCTATGTACCTGTAAAGAGCCCACATCCAGACAGGACACTCAAGGACAGTCCATGCATCCAGTGACATATGTGTTCAGATTACACAAAATAGAGGGGGCAGTGCCAGTTTTAGTCTTCTCCAGACTTCGGCACCTTTTATGCCCACTGTTCCCGTGCTAGGTAAAATGTGGCGCTGGTGCAAGGGACTGAATTGATGCCATCTGTACCTCCTTGGCACAGGGCAGTGCTTGCAGGGCTTGCTTCTCCTCCAGGGTCTTGGCAGTGCATCAGTGTGTCCTGACCTGATGAGGTCCCTCATCCAGCCTTAGCGAACTTGGTCCCTTTGGCCTGCTCAGTCCATTGCTACTATGCTGAGACGATAAATTAAGAGGACAAATAATGATTTGCTCTCCTGGCAATGGTGAAATAAGCAGCTATTCATTAGGAAATCCATTTGGATGCTGTAGAGAGTGGAATAATATAAGAGCCAAGGTGGAAATGAGACCAGCATGCAGTTTTACATGTCGTCTTAATGACCACTGAGTCAGAAGCTCCAGTCAGTGAGCAAATTGGAAATGATTGATCCATACCCTATATTTACGTGTCCTCCCCAAACACCCAGTGACCTTCTTCCAGCTTCTCTTTAAGGAGAAGCCACAAGAGGAGGCATTTAGGTCTTTACTTGGGGAGCATCCTGGAGCCAGGTGCTTTGCTGATGTGAAGAACACGTTAGGAATAGCTGGAGCAGTTAGATCACCTCTTCGTTTCATTTTCAGCTCTTTGGTTTTCCTTGGTAGCTGGAAGCCTGCTGCTGGAGTGTTGGGGAACGTTGATCGGGGACAGGTCATTTTTAAGCTGTCAGTGGAACGTGGGATATTGAATTTTGCCCTTCCCCCCTGGGCTGGGAACAAATGCTGGTAGTGATGAGACCTGGATCTTTTCCAGTTGCCATCAGGCACTTGCTGATCATGTCTGTGTCTCAGCCAGATCTTTGTCCTTTCAGTCATTTGCTTTGGTTTTTCTTAATTATCTGCAAAGGACAGCCCTGGGGGGATGTAAGTGGTTTTATTTACACATGCCCTTTTCACTGCTATGTCTGTATTGTTACGGGGACTCCCAGCTGGGAGCAGGAAAAGAAGTGTCAGCATTTAGGGATGTGTGGTGTATCCAGCATATACACTTAAAACACAGGAGAAAAGAGGGCTGTAGTGGGAGAGAGGACATGACGGTTTGAATCTTTGGCACTTCCAGGACTATTTTTAAATGCTTTGTAGTGTTTTTGGAAACGAGAGGTCAGCAGCTTGGCCAGAAGCAAGCTGAATGCAGACGAGTGCTCCTCAGACATTACTCCGCTCGTGCATCTCAGATCTGGCTTTCAGCACCTGTGCTTCTCCTGCCCTGAACTTCCCTCCACACGTATGCCAGTGCCCTGCAGTCCTGCCTGTGTCCCCACCTTGCTAATCCACTCAGCTGCGCTGAGCTGTGTCAAACCCTGCCATGGTTCTCTGCTGCTGAGGGATCACAGAAAGGGTGAGGTAGAGCCATTTTCCATTTAATAAGCCATTTGTGACTTCTTAGAGATGTGCCCCTAGATTTGCAGACTTTCTTGATTTTCTTCTCTCTTGGTTTGCATTGCTGCCTACTCTTTCTGAATGTCTTTTGTTGTGCTCCACCACTTAGACTGTAGGAGAGCTTTTGTTTTGTAGCTTTTGCTTTAACCTTGTCAGACAAGTAAGTGAGTACTGAAAGGCAGGTTTCCAGGCTAGCCAGCATCCTTGACAATGAAATTCTTGCACTAGCTGGATACAAATTGTATCATTTGCTGGATTTAAAAACAAACAAAAACCAACGTGTTTGGTTTTTTTTTTTTTTCCCCCTGCACAAACACTGCAAAGGGGGTGTGAACGTCTCTGCGCCGTTCCCAAGCAGAGCACAAAGCTCTCCTTGAGTCTTACCTACAGAGCTTAAGCAACTGCGTCCTAGAAAGCACTGTCCCCATGCCAGGCTGGCACTATACTCGGGTAGTTGTGAGAAGGCAATAGCGTCCTTGCCTCATAAAGCAATCTCCAGTCACCATTATTTAGGGCCGTGCAAGTTGGCAGCAACTGTTCCCATTTGTGGTGAGAAAAGGGGAGACCTGAAAGATACTTGCAGGAGATTCTGCCATTTGCTTCTCTCGGAGACAGTTGCGTGCAGGAGTTCCCTCCTTGGCACTGGGCAGGCAGGTGAAATTGCCGACATGCCCTGCCGCTGTTGCTGCCAGTTTGCTATCTGTTGGAAGCAAAGCACATCTGGTGTAACTGGCAGCAGGCCTGTTCAGAGAGTCTGCAAGACTTTCGCATTTGTAACTGGAAGGGGTAGACCTCTTGCAGACAGCACGAAGTTTTGTTGCTCCAGGGAAGACCATAAGGCACAAACAAATGTACGAGGAGTGTCGAGACAGCAGTGATTATGTGAAGGCACAAAAAGTAGAGCGCCCTTCCCCATCAACACCATCAGCGGTGCATATTTTGGTGTACCTGAGACCAGGAAAAGAGCATGCATGCCCAGGGGCTGTGTGTTGGTCGAGAGAGCAGCCAAGTCAGCCTCGTGTGACTAGAAAAAACATAAGCTAAACCCTGTGAAGATGGGCTTTTCTGCTGACTGACAGGCCTTACAATGACATTTTACTTTCTACTCCTGGTGCTCAGAAGGAAAGTAATGCTGCCTTTTGTGGTTAGTGACACTGTAATTACGGGACAGTTGACATCTGAGTGGCCTCCTGAGCCTCTCCTGTCTTGGAGTGATCAGTAGGAAGGCAGTGGGGTTTTCCAAGTATTAGGACATTCTAAGTTGACCTGCTTGAAGGCAGACTTGGCAGAGAGGCTGGGAGATCTGGGCGCTCTACCCCTTCTACAGGCATCCTTCATCATGCAAATTCACTTTCTTACAGTTTTGCTCCCTTTTTCAGATATGCAGTCTCAGTTGATATGGAGGAGAGCAGGGCTGTTTACTGGAGAGACTAATTTACAAAGCAAATGAATAGCACAGCTCACTCTCATGTTGTGGGGAGACAGCACGGGCCAGCCGCAGGGGCTCATCACTGCTGTGGTCTGGGATCGTGCCTGGCTCTGTGGAGCACAGGGCAGGGAATGCCCATGGTGGGTGAATTCCCAGGTGCAGCTGCAAACCCCGTCCCTCTGGGCAGAGAAGGGTTATCTCCAGGAATGTCAGAGAGCTCTGGGTGAGGGTGCATGGCAGGAGGCTGTCTGAAGCAGCACTTGGTCCAAAACCCGCTGCAGTCAGCAGGATGGTTTCCATTGACTCTGGGTGCCGACCTCACTGATGAATAGTGAGCACAGGAATAGCTGCCGTGCGTGAGGGGTGATCTCTGAGGAGGGTTTTCCATCATGCAGCCAGCATCACGTGTGCATGACTGGAAACACTAGAGCCTTCCAGGCTCCTCTGTGGCCCTCTCCCAACAGCCAGAGCCTGCTGCCAAAGCGATTTACTCCAGTTACACAGCTCACCCAATTATCTCCCATGACAGGGAAGAAAACTTGTTCAGTGATGAGAAATCATTACAAATTACAAGCTTTGTGAGTTTGGGACAAATGAAGCCCCTGAATGCTGCCTGGTTGAACGCTCTGTCTGTGCTCTGTGTGATAAATAACAGCTGACTTTTCCATCGCTAGGAAATGAATCACTGTGGAGGCAAAACCAAAAAGGAGCCTCAGTCCAGCTAGGAGACCTGAGAAGGAAGCTGTTGGAGGAGAGACGCATACTAACTCCACTGGCCTGTAGTCTGTCTTACCCTTACTAACAAATGTCAACAACTAGGTAATGTCCTTCCTCTGTTCTTTCTGACACTAGCCCAGGACTTGGGGGTTAAGGTGCAGAAACATTAGTTTTTCCCTACTCTGTAGATACTGTGTCTCAAAGGATAAGCCGTGATCCATGTAAAAGTTAGTATCTGTTAGTGGAGCCTGGAAAACTTGAATCTCATTCCAAAAACAGACCGTGGCTGAATAAAACCAGGCAGAGAGGATGCGGAGAAGGGGCTGGTTTAGACCCTCATGCAGTCACAAGAGATCTGAGTCAGGGCTGTAACCTGGGAACAAGGCTTGAAACTGGGAGGTAGCAGGGAGCATTTTATTTCCTTCCTAAGTTTTGGTGATGGGTTCAGAAAGCACCAGGTACCTTTGTCTTTGGATTGATGGGAAAATCTGCTCGTTGCAGCTGTGAGGACTTGGAATGGGGAGGAAGTATAAATGTCTGGATTTTGGGAGCTTGCACGTAGCAGGATTGTGACTATGCCTTGTTTGCAGCTGTCATGGGGGTGTGGGATGTTTCCAATCACATCAGATTTCACTAGGTTTGGGCAAGGAGTGTGGCAATGGCCAGTGCCTTGGGTTTTAACCAAAGTCAAATGATGACCCCAAGCCCTGATGCACCTGGACTGTTGTGTCATGGAAACATTCCTTCCTGCCTCCTGAAACACTCAAGTTACATCCTGATGCCTGAGATTCAACTCCTTAGTTCAGCTCAGATATTACTGGTTACAAAGTCCAGGCAGTGCTTGGTTCAGTGCTTTCTTGCAGCAGCTGCACATTGTGTGGTGAAGTGTTTCCTTTAATTCATTAAATGACTTGCTTTTAATCCTGCAATGTGACCTCTCACTGCAGGATGTGCTTCCCAAGCATGAGTCAAGGGAGGAAGAGCTGTGCTGAGGGGAAGGTGATTTTTGTGCTCACATCCCAAACACATCCTCCATCCATCCATTTCCCTAGAGTTCCAACTTGGAGATATCCTATGAAGTAAAAGTAATACAGCAACCAGAGAAATCATATACCTGGTGAAGTTGCCATGAACTGACCACTAAGGTGCTGAGGGATGGTGAAAGAAAGCTTCAAGTCAGGCTAAAAATAATATAAGCCCTAATCATTAGCATAACTGCCACACTGGCTGTGTTGTGTAGGGCCATCTGGTATGCTCCAAACATGAGATTGTGATGTCCTATTTGCGCTTCTGCTTGCAAGTTTCGTGCCCATCCTTTGGTGAACGTGCATATAAGATCTACTAACCTGAGGGTATAGTCTGTTATTGCTGACATGACCATGCTGTGGTCTTTGGAAATGTCCGAAGACTGCAGAGGAGGACAGAGAAGCTCTAGAGGAAGGTAAAAACCTGTACCTGGGGTTAAACATCCTTGGTAGCTTTGATATTGTGCCAAGGGTATTTTTGTAGACCAAGATCACTAGTGTGCAGTGAAAGCTGCTGTCATCATGCTGCCTGGATAGTGGGCAAATAGGAGGCATAAACAGCTGTGGGCTTTTACTTTGCAGGGGCATCAGCCAGTGGTCCTCCAGCTTCTAAATTGGGCTTTAGAAGACTGCCAAGGATGCAGAGGTCCCTGGAAAAGCAATTTCCAGGAATGATGGAGAACTTGGGTCATAACTCCCCTAATAAGAAGGGACACTAGATGATACCAGTCCAGACAGTGGGGAGCTGCTACTCCCTGCACAGAGGCTCAGTGAAGGGCTGCTGTTTGAGAGATGCTGCGTCCGTGGGGGCTGCACTGCTTAGCACCTAGTGTCTCAGATCCCTGGAGAGAAGGCGAATAGCAGAAGTGCTGCTGGCAGTGCATAATGCAACACAAGTGCCAGGAAGTCGATGGGCTTCCCCCGTTGCTCAGCTTCCCCTCTGCCCTGACAGCCCTGTTCATTTCTCTTGCAGGGAGCAGCCAATCTTCAGCACCAGGGCCCATGTTTTCCAGATCGACCCTGCCACCAAACGGAACTGGATCCCTGCCAGCAAGCACGCTTTGACTGTCTCATATTTCTACGATGCCACACGCAACGTGTACCGGATCATCAGCGTGGGGGGCACCAAGGTAGGGGGCATTTGCTGATGACATCGCACAGCTTGACAGCAGTTTTTTCTGCAGCGAAAGTCTGCTCTGGTGTTGATGTTTTTGGTGTCACGTTGGTCAGTTCTCAGCATGGGCACTCTAGCATCTTCACTGCAGGGAATGGAAGGTAAAATACTGCCTCCATGCTCAAGTGTATTTAGTGTTAGATACTAGAATCTGTGCTGATGAAAAATGTGCCCTAGGGTCTGATGTTGCCCCTCCCTGCCCCACTCTCTTCTCATCCCCCATGCATGCAAAACACAAGCTTTTTCTGAGATCCTTTATCCTGTGCTGAAACCAGCCCCTGTAGATAGAATGAAATGACAGACAGAGGTTGAGGGAGTCTCAGAGGTAGTCTGTTTAGTCACTTCCACAAAACAAGATTAACTTTCCCTAAACTGTTCTTGATAGGCGTTTTCCTGACTTGTTCTTGAAGACCTCCAATGGCAGAGATTAGGCAATCTTCCCAGGGAATTTATTTTGCTGCTACCTTAACCAGCGCAGAGTGTTTCATAATAGCTAGTCCTGACTGCTGTTTAAGCCTTTTTTTTTTTCTTGCTTGCCATGAAAATGGAGAACATCATAAAGTTGTTAAGTCCCCAGAGACACACTGTCTCTTATCATCTTTTCCAGCAATGGAGGAAGCTGATGATATTGTGGCTTTTTTTCTATTTCAGTAGACAAGATGATTGAGATTTGTTCATGTCACGTAGCTGGACTCAAAGCACTTTTGGTCACCAAAAGCCTGAACTGCTGTCTTATAGGTTAAAAACCTGAGCTTTCTACCCCTAGTTCCTAGAGTACACAGGGATTATAGTGATCTATCCCACACCACCACCCCCGGGTGGCAGGCTGGAGTTTTCTCTGACTCTCATTGTTGCCTCTCTCTACAGGCAATCATCAACAGCACTATTACCCCCAACATGACCTTCACAAAGACGTCCCAGAAATTTGGACAATGGGCAGACAGCCGAGCCAACACGGTCTATGGGTTGGGCTTTGCTTCGGAGCAACATCTTTCCCAGGTAATGCTTCAGGTGCTGGCAGAAACCTGATGCTAGCAGGGGGAATGTCCCCGAAACCCTGAAGGGGAGATCAGCCTCTGGAGAAAAGTCTTTAGGAACCTCATGTAATACTGTTCCCACTGTGCTAAAATCTAATGCAGGACACAAAGATGCTAGGAAAAGCTTTAAAGTAATATTTGCAGAGTGTTTTAAGCATCACAAATTGAATTAGGACTTCAGACTCAATTTGTGTTGTTGCTAACCCCACAGCCCTGAGTGCCAGCATCATGGGCAGGGGCAGACAGGGGCTATTCCCTGAATTTTATTGTTAGTTGAAGACAAATTAAAAAGCATGTTGAACTAAGTTACAAAGAGATGGGTAACCCAGCCATCAATTCTAGTTCGTTCCGCATTTTGGTGTAGCACTGGAGTGACTTTCGCACTCCCCTTTAGTTTGCAGAGAAATTCCAGGAAGTAAAAGAAGCAGCCCGTTTGGCGAGGGAGAAGTCCCAGGATAAAACAGAGCTGACCAATCCTGCCCTGAATATCACATCTCACCAGGTAATGCTTGGAAAGAGGCATGAGTAAAGCTCATTGCAGAGCAATGACAGCTGGGGAAAATGGCCACTGTGCTGATCTCCTCTAGTAACTTCTTGCTCTCATCCCTTTCCTTTCTGAGAGCTTTCTTGCCAGACACTGAGGTTGGAGCTTCACATTTTGATGACACCTGTGGCCCTGAGGTCACTCTACTGAAACACATGAAGTAGATTAACTAATTAGTGCTTAAGTGGAGCTCCTGGGAAGGTTCACACTCCTCCATCTTTGCCAGTTAAACTATCAAAACCATTTGATGTCTTATAAAGCCATGCTGGAAGTGTGGGGTTTTTTGTTGTGGTGGCTGGGATTTTTTGGTTTGGTGGTTTTTGTTGTGTTTCTTTTTTTCTTTAGAGCTGCTGGCTCTCCCTGGGCTCAGTGTGATAGTAACAGGCAAGTAGCATGAAGGAGTGCATGGTGCCTGGTTGAAGATATAGAAAGGAAGACATGTGGCATTTCCAAACATTTTTCTCCCTCTTCTTGGGCTGCAGGGGGTTCTTCTCCAAGTGTCTCTGATAGGTGATGGTGCTGTCTGTGGGGGTCCATGGAAAGACAAAGTGATTTCTTAGAGCTGGTGACTGAGGAGTTCTGGCCAGACTTCTTCTGTTTCTGACATATTTCCACTGTGGAAGAGAAGCTGTGCTATGAGAGTAGAAATTATTCCCCCCTCTTGGGAACTCTCCCCTAAGGTAGAACTGCACGCGTGACAACCAGTCATTCAATTTTCTTTCCCCCAGGGGACCAAGCCAGAAAGCTTAAGCCCATCACAGATCATTCTCGCATGTGTTGCACTTGCAGTTGTTACCTTTCTCCCTGTACAGCTAAACCAACTCCAGCAGCAGTGGGATGGAGGGGAGAGGATAAGTTGCGGAGAACTCTACGCTGCTTTTTCCCATGGTGAAGCAGTTTGGTGCTGATGGTGAAGTTGCCCTCCCAAACAGTTCACTCCAGAGGTGATTCTGCATTTCCCAGAGCTCCTGGCAGTAGCAGAGGAGCTGTAGGATAGAGGACGCTGCGTTCTCTGGATTGAGTACAGATGGAGTGGCAGCAGAGGAGGAGGAGGGAGTGTGAACAGTACCTTGGCCTGCAGGGAAAAGAGGGGGAGGTGGAGGCGGTGGCTCTGCAGAGACTGGAAATGTCATGTGGGGTGCAAAAATGGGGAAAACGTGCCTAGCTTTTGACTCCTGCTAACTTTAAGCCCCATCCTAATGGGAGGCAAATGAAGAAGGGAGTAGAGTAGAGCACTCATAGCAGGACCAAAGTTTTAGGTAAAAGACTCTGGTCAGTAATAATTGCCCAAGACAGAGATTTGTGGCCAGCTGCAGCTATGGGGGCTCCCCTGGCCAGGAGGTGGAGGCTGGGAGTAGAGATACTCCCTCTTATCCTGCTTACAGCAGGCAGAACTCATCAGGTGCCACAACAGGACATGTTCATCTCCTCTATGCTGCGATGGCAGCTTGCAACCGAAGGGATGAGGAGGTCACAGATCAGGGAAACGGCCTAAGGCTCTGTTCTTTCTTCTTACCTCACTCAGCAGCGTTAAAACTGCCACAATGGGAACCCACGCTCACTCTTCCCATTCAGCCTGCCTTGTCTCTCAGTGGGAGAGCTTGGACACCATTAATGCATGGCCCCTGCCTGCAGCCATCCGGCAGCCAGCATGCTGACACAGTGACACATGCAGTGTCCCCTACCATGTGGGCGTGCAGATCTTATCCTGCATTTCCTGCCTTCCCCAGCCTGTAAATACACCAGCCCATCATCCCTTCTTTCGCTGTCCCACTGCTGATTTGCAGTCTCTACATTAGTAGAGCTTCAAACATGAGTTTCATCCTTGAATAATTGATTGTGTTTCTGTTTGCAAGTGAGCAGAGAGCAGATCTGTCTCCTGAAATAGATCAGGACTCCCTCATTTTCTCCATCTGCACTAGTTTACTTAGGCTTCAGATTTTCAGAGCTGGGGAAATCCCAGGATAGCAGTTCTCTTCTGTCCTCTACTACCTTTTAGGCCAATCCCCATCCCAGAGTATGTCACTGTGGATAATGTAAGCAACAAAACAGTGTGGAGCATCTTCAGCTGTTATCAGTTTCAGTTGGATTCACAGGGGCTCAACACATCACAACAGGAAACTTCTGCCCCTTCCCTGCCTCAGTTTCCCCGCCTTGTGGTAAAGGTGAGGCAGGCTTGTGTTTTGCAGGTGTCACTTCTCAGTCAGTCTCTGGAAGGCTTCATGAAGCTGGTGTTCAATACATCTTATGGCCCTGTCTTGCTCTATATATAGATGTCAGCCGACTCCGAAGGCAGGTGGCTGCCCTTACCACAGACATTTGAGGGCTACCTATGAACCCCAGCGGACTCGCCAGCCACCTGGTCTCACAGCCCCCAACTTAGGATCCCAGAGACTCATTGCTCAGAGAGTCTTTTTATAGCTCAGTTTGCCCCATCAGTGCCAAGCTTCTTTCCTGCTGTGAGAAGAGACTGTGCAGACAGGGTCTTCTGGAGGGGCTGGAAGACGCAAAGTCTGCTTTGGCTTCTGCATATGCATCTCTGCTCCGCTGTCAGTTCCCTCCAGCCTGGGAGGACAAATTGTTTGCCTCTGCTAGCTCTGATGTACACAGGAATATGGAGCCATAGAGGAGGGTATACTTTGGTGCAAGGGCTGTGAGTTTCTTCTCCCACACCTTTGGAAGGTGGGTGCCACAGTCATCTGAGCAATAGCAGATTTTCCCTCCCTTGAGCCTGAGAAACACTGTCCCAGTGGCACCTGGTGTCTTAATTCAAGGTACAGAAGCTGGACTTGTGACTGAATCCAGGTGGCCTGGCGGGTCTGTGTTTAGAGTTTATTAAGTCTTTCCACTTCTCTCTGAGAACCAGCAAGAAAATCCTATTAAGAATTCAGCAAAACCCTGAAATGGCCAGCTTGAGCAGCTCAAGTGTTGTGCACAGCCGTGGGACTCGGGTTACGGGCTGTAACATCGCTGGCATTTGTCAAGGGGAAGTTGAGAGCCAGAGAATTCAGTACCTCAAGTCGGGAGGGAGGAATAGCTGGTGCATGCAAGCTGTGAACCCACCTGCTCAGGGTGTCTGTGTACTGGGATTGCTGCCCCAGC
The DNA here is from genome assembly GCF_000737465.1 of Haliaeetus leucocephalus. Lineage (NCBI taxonomy): Eukaryota > Metazoa > Chordata > Aves > Accipitriformes > Accipitridae > Haliaeetus > Haliaeetus leucocephalus. Next base: position 1,741,216 of record NW_010972600.1, read on the forward strand.
ATGGCATGGAGACAGGGAAAGGGAGGACGGGACAGCGGGGCAGCTGCTGGAAGAGCGAAGCGCTAACCTACCTATCCAAGAGAAAGCCCTGTGTCCACATAGCTTCTGAAGTCATCGCTGTGCCATGAGCGGTACTGCTGAGCCATACATGAGGGTCTTTGCCACCCCTTGTCATGCAGACAAGCACAGCGCTACCTAAGAGTTAGGACTGAAAGCCAGCTTTTCTCACGAGAGCACAGGGACTGAGAACTAGCCCTGTGAACCCAGGCTGAGAATGAATTTGCAGAGACCTTGTGGTTACATGGGCTGTCTTCAGTGCTGTGTGATAACCACCTCTTCCTCATCCCCCAGGTACTTCCCAGCCCCATCATCAGCTCCAATGGGCCAGGAGAAGACAAACTATTCCGGAGCCAAAGTGCCGATGTTGAGATAACAACAGAGAAGGAGCGGCTGAAGAAGATGCTTTCAGAGGGGTGAGGCTGCCACAAGTGCTCTCTGCTCCTGACTCCTAAACTGTCTATTCTGGCAGGGTTTGGTGTATGTCCTTATCCTAAATGCTTTTGACCCAGCGCTACTTCTTTAGGTAGCTGAGTAAAGCCCCATGTCTGCTGCTGCTCAGACCCTCCACTGTACTGATTTCGCTTCCTCCCCAGTAAAAAGTTATTCCAGCTTGGAGGTGAAATCTGCTGTTCAGGCGGCGTGGGAAGGAGAATGCTTTGTGCCCACAGCGGGGATGAGTTGATGCCAGTTATCTACAGATCAGTAGTTTGTGATACCAGAAGATGTTCACACTTTTCCAGCTGGCCCAGGGCTGCATTTGTGTTAATTCCCCTGATGATTCCAGCAAAGTCCCTGCTGCTTCCGCTCTTTGTCTGTTCAAAAGACTCTGGGCTGGATTCTGCCCTGTGGCTCCTGTTGAGCTCTCAGCTGAACACTTAGAATATTTTTAAATCAAAAGCAAGTGTCCTTTGCTACCTTCTGAGTCTGGGGTGGTAGGGTTTTATTCAAAGCAAACTCAGATCTAACAAGGGTTTTAAAATTGGATTCACAGTCCCACATTGCAAAGCTCCTTTATAGTAGCTGTATCTCCCCTCCCCTCCGCCATTAATCTCACAGTGTGGTTTCTGCAGTTTCAAGCAAGCACACATGGCCTCAAAGTCAAATATCCAGGGATAAAGGAAAGAGATGCATATTCAGGGCTGGAAGAAGCATTTAAATTTGGGAAGTGATACGAAAGCCAAATAGAAAACAGGGAGCTGCCCAGCGCTTCCAAGAGCGTGGTTTCAGCGCATGTTAGCACGGGGGGAAGAAACCTTCATGCTGAGACTCTTTTACGCTCTCCTGCACACTTCCCCTGTTCTTTCACACAGTTCGGTGAGCGAGGTCCAGTGGGAGGCGGAATTCTTCAGCCTCCAGGACAACAACAACAAGCTAGTGGCTGCTCTCCACGAAGCCAACGCCAACGTGGACCAGTGGAAGAAGCAGCTGGCTGCTTATCAGGAGGAGACGGAAACGCTGCGGCAGCGGGTGAGCACAGGAGGGCTCTTGCAGAGCAGGTCAGAGGAAGCCCTGTCCCAGAGGCAGATGGTGCCCTTGACCCCATTCTCCCATCAGTTTCCATGGGTGTCAGCAGGAGATGGGATGGAAATCCAGGATGCTGCATGAACCTGGCAGGGAAAACATGTCAAGGAATAAGGCCATGTAACTAGGGAGCTCTCGCAAGAGCTCCTGTTTTACTGCAGAGTGAGTTGGGGGTGTGCTGAGTCCCTGTGGATGAAGGGAGGAAACCAGAGCACAAAGTCAAAGAATACCAGCTTCCCTTCAGATTTTCTGGGGTTAGTTCCCAGCTGCCAGCAATACTGGGTAAGGCCCATGCCCCCACCCTGAGCTAGGCATCAGGGCAATCTTCTGGCTGCTGACAGGAAGGATGAAGATTGCTCTATCTGCTATAATTAGCTGAATCCAAGCTGCAACATCATGAAATGCGGGTGACGCAGTACAAACAAGCCCTTGTTCTGTTGGAATAATAGGATCTTTTGACCCATGTAATGTCAGAGAGGTCACAGATCAACTGAGGAGGCCTGTGTGCATCTGGGCAGAGGAGTGACAGTCACACGGTTGGGTTTTTTGGGAGGGAAGAACCGTGGAGTACTTGGGAAAGGGTTTTAGGACAGTTGGGGTTTGGCTGGGAAAGGACTCTGGAGCCCTGGAGAAGGCAGCATAAAGCCATTTCACTTCTAGATAGCTCATTCAAAAGGCAGCAGGGATTTATAGCAATTAACAGCTGTTTCCACTTGATGGCTGTTGTGTGGCCAGTCTATGCAGTAAGCAGGCATCCCCCAGGATTCACTGTGCCCATTGCTAATTCTCAGTGCTGGAGTCAGACAGGAAAATAGCTGCATGGAATGGATTTTCTCCTCTGCAGCAGGAGCCTGCCCTAAGTATAGCAGAGGTCTTGGTTGCGCATATGCATATGTATGGTTTTGGGGGCTGGCTGGATTGGGCTGCCTTTTCTCTGCCATTGCTCTGTGCATACTCAGCTGTTTTGTGGCTGTTCTTACAGCCAGGAGCTAGGAGTGAGGATTTTGTGAGCCTTGGGTGAAAGGCAACCACTGGTGACTTTGCAGAATCACAGAAGAAACTGTAACTCGGTGAAACGTCTAGGTTTTTGTCCCTAAACTGGAGCATTTTGGGACCAGAGCTGGTTGATTCTGGCCATGGCCCTGTGAGTCTGACAGCTCACAACCACTGTTTACGTGGATCCTGGCAGAGGCCCAATCCAGCCAGTGTTGTCCTGCTGTCCCTGCTTCTGGGAAAGTGTCACACAGGTCCGAGCCCTGTCTGTGTGAGAGTATCCATCGCTGGAGCTGCACTTGTAGAGCTCAGTGCAGGCCCCGTGAGTGCTTGGGCCCCAGCAATAGCTGCTGCAGACCTTTCAATGAGCTTTTAAAAATGAATCCTCTTCATGAATAATCTAAGCCACTGGGATGAATTTTTCAGGAACAGGGAACACGCTTGGGCAAACCCTTCCTCCCAGCTCTGCTGTGGTTGAGCTGCAGTAACTCCCTTGCCCAGGGATGTAAATGCAATTTCTGCCCAGGGATGTAAATGGAGGTGGATCTAGCTGTCACTTTGGGTTGTAGGTTCATGTGCTTGATGTCAGCCAGTTGAGCTTTGCTGGAAGTGCAGAACTACAGGAGAAAGCAGAGAGAGTCTCTAGACCGAGTTTCACTGCAATGTGTTTCTCTGTGTGATCTAGGCAGAGCAGAAGGAGAGAATTTTTTTCCTAACAGCCCCAGGGTGGGAGCTGCTATCCTGTTGTAAGCCTGGTTGGGTTTGCAAGGAAGCCAAAATATGACAGAGAATGACTGTGGGTGATAAGGTGTCAAGACATTCCTGTATCTCTGGGCGTGCCTTCCCTGTGCTTGCTTCCATGTAGGTAGCAGAACTGGAGTCACAGGGGGCTCACGATTCCTCCAGTGAGAACAATAAGGAAGAGCTGAGCCAAACCCTGGAGGAGCTGGAACTACTGATCAAGGCTAAAGACGAGGTAATACCCCAGAAAGCAGAGCAAAGCCTGAAGCTGGGTGGCCTGTCAATCACCAACACCCTGTCTGTCATTACAGCTTGTATGAGATCAGAGGATGCCTCGTGCTGTTGCACGTGCTGCCTATGCAAGCCAGGAGCCTCTGTAAGCCAGCACAGCCCCCTCAGTGGTCTCCCTCCCCAGAGAAGCAAAGCTGAGAGTAATGTGCTGGGAATCTCCCATGCAAATAGCCTTGAGTGGACAGTCTCAGCCACTGCACAAATGACAGGGCTGTGTCTTACCCCTTCCCCTCTCAGCCGTCTGCAGCTGCAGTTAGCTTCTAGTGTAGTAATTGCTTCTGGCTTTCACTGCATTTACATGAATGATTTAAAGCAGAGTTTTAATTACAGAGGCTGTGAAGGAGATGTGGAGAGAACCTCTCCGATTTGCACATCTGCAGACTCTCTGGTGGCCATGCTTCAGCAGGGTGGGTGGACAGAGCCTTAGGGTTGGAGCCACAAAGCAGGGATTGGGGAATGGAGGTGTTTTGGGGTTCCTGATCCTTAGCGAGAAGAAATGTCTCTCCTCTCCCCAGAGCTACTCAGGTTAGAGGAAAAAACGCTGGGGCAAGGCAAAGGTGTGCAAAGGCTTTCTCTGAACAGCTGAGCAGAGACCCTGGCCCCAAGAGCCTGGGATCTGATCTTGAGCAAGGGTGCAGCAGGGTGCAGAGACCACTGAAATTTGATGGCACTCATCTGTTCATCTTGATTAGGGACTAATGGCTTAGTGGGAAGCAGCAGGTAGAGCAGAAGTAGAAGGTTAGAAAGGGAGGTATTAAAATTTGGAGCTGAGTGTGGTTATGTGATCCTTGGAGAGAAGGAAGGGGCCTTGGTTGGGGTATGTGGTGGAAGCTGGCCCCACTGGGACAGGAGTGGGTCTGACATGATGGTCTTCCTCCTTGTGTTTTAGGAGATTCAGATGCTAAAGAGCCAAAAGTGTGGCCGATGGGAAGCAGAGGGTGAGCGTGAGGAGACACTGCAGAAGCTGCAGGTAAGGATGGCAGATCTGGGACATCTCAGCACTCAGAGTAGAGGAATCCGTTCCCATTTCTCCTCTGAGCCAAAGAGTGAATGCCGCAGAGCTGCCATGCCTATCTCTGCCTCTGGATGGTGGGAACAGGTCCTTGCCTGATCTCTGCCTTCTTTCACCCTCCCCGTATCCCTCAGAGATATAACATGGGACACAATCAGCAGGCAATAGCAAACCCAGCCTTCACATACTCTCCTCTAGCCCCTGAAGTAGGACTGGAGCAGGACAGGTCATGTCCTGCTTAGCTTGCTGGATGGCCAGGGATGGCTGGGGAGCAGAGCTCTGACTCAGTCTGGCTGGCAGGAGCAATGCAAGCTGCTCTGCACCTCAGGGCAAGGACACAGATGGAAGCACGATCTGTTGTGCAGTCTCTGGGGGCACTGCCTGCCTGTCCGAGCTTCTGAACAAGGGGATCTGCTGTGGGGCTCAGCCCCAGACACAGGCACTGGCTTTCATGGCAGAATAATATCTCCAAACATCAAATGCCATCAGACCTGGAGATGATAGGCATGTGAGGAGATCTGTGTTTACACGCAGTTGCAAACTGCGGGCAGATGGCCTGGGTTTGGGGAACACATGCTCACATGCATGTGCATGCTGGAGTGCTGTGGCTTGAGATAAGGAGATCTCTTGGTGAAAGAACTGATGGAGACCTGGGCTGGCTGGGTGTGGGTAGCCTGGCTCTGGAGTGCTAGCAGGGCTGTTTTGTGGAGATATGGGTGGTGGTCTGTGAGCAGCGTGTATCAGTGTTGGGTAGCCACCTCACTGCACTTGTGTCCTTCGGCAGGAGCTGGAGGCACGCAACGCAGAGCTGGAGCGGCGCCTTCATTTGGCTGAGCAGACGCTGGCGGAGACCCTAGCCGAGAGAGAGAAGATCCAGAACGAGGTCACCAAGGTGGCAGAGATAATGGATGTGAAGATATTTGAGCTCAGTGAGATCCGGCAGGGACTAGCCAAGCTGGTCGAGAGCAACTGAGCAGCAGCACACTCATAGGAGACACCTCCGGAGGAGGGGAGCCCAAGCTGGGACTGGTCACTGACAGCAATTATGGTCACAGAACAGCCTCGAGGTCTGTTTGGGCAGGATATGCCAACATACCAGCAGCTGCCTGGACAGTGTGGAGACCAGCCGCAGCCACTTACTGCCCACTGAACACCCAGACAGAGGGCAGAGAGGACCTGAGCTCCTGAATCCTCTCCAGTGAGCATCTACAAGTTACAGCCAGACTTCTCTGGACCCTGCCATGGCTGTGGCATGGTCCAGAGACAGCAGCTGTCCCCATGCTGCCTTCCCAGCCTCCCTGCTGCCACACTGTGTCTCCAACGTTTTTACAGTTTTCTAGGGGAAGGGGCTGTGCAGCCTTTGCGTTTTTTTCAGTAGTTTTTTAGGAAACCACTTGCCTTTTTGCAAATAAGCTGCCTGTTTCCTCACCTAGGGAGGGAGAAGTTCTAGCACACTGAGGACAGCAGTTGCTCCTTTTCCTCTTCCCCAGCCCTAACTACATTATGTCTTTCTACCAGGATCCAGTAACACTGGTCACTGTCAGGAGCTTCCAGAGGTAGCAGAGTCCCCACTGCAGAGAAGGGTTCTTGTCTGACCGTGTGTCCTTTCCACTGTTCAGTCACGTCGTCCAGAGGAAAAAACTGCAGGTTTTAAAGCTCTTATTAGTTTAACACAGTGGGATATAATGACTTGTTAAAACTTTAAGCTGAGAAGAGCAGAGGCTTGGTTGGGAAAGGGGCATTTGAGAAATGGGACATCCCTGAGGGGATGGCCAACAGACTGCTAGATTGGCATCTCTCCTGGCCTCTGAGGGCTGCAGTTAATTGAAATTAAATGGAGCAAGTCGCATTTGCTCTTGGTTTCTTTTTTTTCTTTTTTTGTTGGGAAATAGTCCACAGAGATGTCCTGCTCTGTGTCAGTTGAGCAGTATTCTTTGTGAAGGGTACGGGTCCCAGCTTGCCATGCTTGGCCAAATTAAATGAGAACAGGAGGCGTTTGGAGCATGCTGGGACCGGTGCCCTGCGGGGCCTGTGGGAAGTTTGTGAGTTATCATAAATGTTGTCTAGTAATGGGAATTAAGCAAGGCCTGAGGGAAGCACCACAGAAACCTGGAAAGTTGTGTCGTCCCCTCCAGCGCCTGCTGTGCCCCCGTAGTTACCTAGGAGCATGCTTAGCCCTGTGCTGAATGACAAAGCAGTGTCTGCATAGAAGTAGTTAGTAACCTTATAGGAGTGTTGATGGATTTGACTTCTGTTGTTGGTTTTTTGCCTTCTTTGCCGCTAGAAGTTAGGCAAAGACAGCAGTAATCCTGGGATTGTTTCGCAGGTCTGCAGAAATGCTGGTACTTAGCAAGCACTGGCTGCCCAAGTATTGCCCTCTCCATATCCAGCCGAACCTCAGCAGACCTGTGGAAAGGTGGTGTGGCTCCTCAGGGCCTGCCTCTCCTTTCACTCACCTGGTGACCATGAGAAGAACCCACAGCTTCCACGCACTGCCTGCAAGTCAGGGCAGGATTTAGGTCTGGCACCTTGGGAATCTGCTGGAGTGGAGAACTGCTGGTGACTCTGTGCTGGATTGTGTCTAGGCAAAGCCCTTCCCTTTCCCAGGGGTGATGAGGAAACATTGAGATTTTCAGACCTGCATAGCCAGGGAAGGGCTTTTCTGTTTTGGGGTTGTTTCTTTTTTGTTGTTGTTTTTTACTACTTTTTTTTTTTTTTTTTTTTTTTTTTGCATGGAGTGTTCTCACAGCTCTATGGGGCTGCAGCTACTGTAGTAATATTTGTTTCAGGGTATTTAAGAAGGGAAGGAAGTAACTGGGTGGCAAAAATTTCTAGGGGCTTGTTTACCACCCCATGCCAGTGTTCATATTTTATTCCTACAGGAGCAGCCTTCTTTTGAAATAGAGATCAGCTCCAAGAAAGGTGTGTTTGGTTTGCATCTCCATCACTGTAATATGGAAGGAGGAGGGTGGGACTTGGGAGTATGGGAGAAAGAAAGTTGAGCAAAAGTTTATGTTCTCTACTACTACCCTCACACTTCTCTTCTGTGGCTGCGACCTACAAGGCAGAGCTGGGTATGGATCCTTAAATTCTGGCAGTGACCATTTCATAGCCCAGTGTCTTGGCCAGTGCCTGTGTGCGTATTGTTCACTGATGGGACTGACCAGACCCGTGTTTTCCACGCCTGGGTGAGTCATCTCTCCCAAGGGAGGCCATGCTCAGACAGTTCCCAAGAAGTGAGAGGGAGGACCTGAGTCAAGCTGCTGCACATCCCAGCAGGACTCTCTCTGAGTCGGGGAGAGGCAGCGCAAGCTGCGGCGGGGTGCTGAGCTGAGACAGCAGCTCTGACAGCTTCATGGAGCACCATGCTGCCTGCCACGCTCCCCAGGACCTGCTCTGACCTGGGTCAGGCAGCAGTATAGCGTGAGACCCAGTTCTTCTGCTATTTAAGCCTATTCTTGTCCCTTATGCATTTTATAAACTTGAAGCACAACCTAGCATCACTGGAGAACTCCATCTAGACCTACAGCAAAGACAACTGACCCATTGATGGTCTAGGCTGAGTGCAAGAAGGTCTACAAGTCATGCAACAAGTCACAAATATAAGGAATCTCCAACTAATCTTCCACTGCCATCCTGCAGGAAGCTCTCCTTGTTTCACACAGTGTTCAACCTGTTCATGTCAGGCTGAGAGTCAGCTGGGGCCAGATTCTTTTTAAAAAAAATGCCATGAAAAAAAAGCCCTAATGCTATGAAAAAGGCTGCTGCTTATTCTCATGTCCCACATGAAGCCAAAGCCCAGGTGCGACTGCACACAAGGTGCCTGTGGAACCAGTCCTAGCCCCCCAGGTCTCTCATCATTATGGTGTGAAAAATCAGCATTGAGAGTGCTGCTGAGCTCAGACTGTGGATAGGGTATCATCTGGGTACCAACAAGGCAGGGGTGCTATGCAGTGGTGGTGCAGGCATCCTGAACTAGTGCCTCCTCTAGAGACTCAGCAGCCCAATATATGATATTCTGAGGAGGTGTAACTCCCTGGAAGTCGTGTTTCTGTCTAGTGGAGGAAGTATCACACCCAGTCGTGTTGCTAAGTGCAAATTCCGCCACTCAGCACTTGTGAAATCAACACTTCTGCAGTAGGAACAAAGATAGCCCATTCCCTAAACTTTCTGAGCTGCCTGTTCATTGCAAAGAAATGGTGCTGTCAGCCCCTGGAAACTTTGCGGTTGGAGCTGCCCTGTTCCTGGCAGGATGCTAGATGCTATTTCCCTGCACATGACATACCTTGAGGCCAGTGGTACTTTGCGTGCGTTTGCTGTGCATCGCTCTGTCAGCTACTTGCAGTTCTGGCTGTGCTCCTTTGCTCTTCCATTGTCAGGAACCAGGAACAGAGGCCATTTTCCTTTACGCTCTTCCCCACGGGTGCTAGTTGCAATTCTTTTCCTTGCCAGAATAATCTGAATAGTGGCTTTTTGATGAGATCTGTCCTGTGCTCAGCATTTGTTAAAAGTCTTTTATTGAGGCATCGCAGGGCAGTGTGATGGATGGTTCTGGGAGGCACTTTCCGTTGCAGTCTTTCCCCTCTTCCAAACTAATGAAAACCCATTCATCACCAGCTATTTCCACAAATGCCCTAAATCTGTGGTTAGCAATGAGACAACCCTACTGTAGATGGTATAGCAGCAAAGCACTAATTCCATCTGCCCCACTCTATTGAGCATTTAAAAAGAACTTCAATTGTGTTTCAGAACAGCAGCACTCTAACACATTCCCACCATGCACTTCCCAACCCTCACCCCTTCCCTGTTTATGCTTCTCTTGCTTCAAAAAGAGAAAATCTTGTGTTACAAAAGCCAGCGCTGAGTGGCAAGGCTGCAGTTTTGTGTTTACTTCTGTCTCACAATAACAATTACTGTCAGCGACTGAATAACAGTGGCTTCCTTGGTGGAGGAGAAATGCTACTGATTGCAGGTACCTTGAGAGACCTAATTCTTTTGGCAAATTAGGATCTTAATTATTCATAGAAAACCTAGACAGAACATTAATAAAGGGAACATGGGGAAAATGGCTCACGTATGAGATCAGGATGAACAAATAAAATATCTTGCAACCTTCCCCTCGTTGCACAACGTTCTGATGAACAGCAGCAAGGTGTGGTTCTCTGCTCTGAATCCAGACCCAAGACAAGGTCCTTCTGACCAGCTCAGCAAGAGGAAATGAATCTTTGCTATTACAGGACGTGCCAATAATAGAGCCTCAGAAAAAGGATGTGTCTAATGCAAATGCCATCTGACAGATGCCAATACAGGCCTTCCAGGGTGAGCAGGAATGCAAATGTAGTCCAGACCTAGAGCTGGCCTGGCACTCAGCGTGGCAGACCACCACCAGCTCTGCCACTGGCTCGCTCTGCAAACTCCCTCACCTCTCCAGGCTTTGATTCCTCCTCCTCCACAAAGTAGATAATTACCTTCCCTGAAGGACTGTTGGACTTAAATTACTAGCATCTACAAGGTGCCTGGAGAGCCAGGAGAAGAAAAGGTTAGCACAGGCCAGACTGGTTAATACCCTAAGTCCGTTAAGTGATTTTAAAGAGATAAAAATCTTTCTCTTCCCAAAAAGCTGCTGCAGAACCCCCTGGTAATGCGTGTTGTGTTGTTAGGCAGCCTTACATCAAAGTTACTTAACAGATCATCTTTGATATCTGTATTTTTGTAAGAACACAGTGAAGCAAGTTCTTGATGGAGAGAAAGCAACGAGGCACTTTGTTTTAAATCTCCAAAGGATCAAACTTGGGGGAATTTGTAATTAAATAGCACCATTAATGAAAAATAGGTGACCTAACCCTTTTGAGCTCCTGCATCTGGGCTGCAGAGATCAGCTGCTCTGTTACTCAGAGGCTAGGTTATTTTTAGTTCAGAAATGGTCTGTTTACACTTGACAGCACAGGCAAGCGTACTCTGTGAGTGTTACACCCCCCCCAAACACACACTGGAAGACAATTTCCGTGTGCACCAGAGAAGGCAATTAAATGTGTGTTTTGGAAAAAGTCCACGAACACATAATAAACCCCCAAATCCAGTGAGGTTCACAGTCCCCTTTCCCAGAGTAATTTATAATTATTATCGTTATTAGATTGTGGTGTGTAAAGGCAGTTTCTGCTCCGAGGGAAAAGAACATGAGCTACAGCACTAATCATCTCTGCACAAGGTCCTACCTCCTCCGCCAGCTTCCCTTCACCCTACCAAAAAAGCAGCAGCTGGAATAATGCTGGAAATGAGACACTTGTGGTAAGAGCAAGCAACACTCCAGACACAAGAGACTGGCAGCTCTAGCAACAGGTAATCCAAAGGAGCAACACTTGCACGCTCCAGTAAACTCACAGCTGAAGCACGGTTTGCATCCACTCAGCTCCCTGGGCTCTGCTGAGTGCAAGCCTGGGAAATGAGAATCAAAGGTACCAAATTCCATTTCCTCGGATGCCGCTGTCAGCTGCAGCTGTAGGAAGTCGCCGGGTGGAAAGGGGCAGGAGGCTGGTATCGCCTGTGTCCCCATGGCATGCAGGGAAGGGCTCTGCAGTCTGCAGCACCAGCTATTCCAGGGCATATGTCCCCTTTCTAGTTCACTGGGACTTGTATAGGCTGCCACAAATGTGAATTATCACCCCTTGCTCATGTACTCCATGGCACTGTGTGCTCCGGAGAGAACGGGGCAGCCTCTGCCTCAGCTCTAGCTCCTCACCCTGTTGCTAGCTGGCAGAACAAGTGAGAGAGGATGCTGTATTTAGTCTCTGCCTTCTGTTTCCACCGATGCTGGGCTAACAGGGTTTCAAATCCCAGCAGGCAACAGACAGAAAACATATCACTCTAGCCTTACTGGCTGGAAATATTAATGTCCAGACCTTGTTATGGGTAGATGAAAACAGTGTCTGAGCCTAGAGATTGGTGGCATGAGTGCCACCTCTCCTGTGGTCTCAACGTGGGAGCAGCACAGCTTGTGATGTTTGGGCTTGGGAATTCAAGAATGATACTGGGAAGTACTGGGAAGTACTGAGCAGAGATGAAGGGATGGGGATGAGCCACTGCAGCAGGGTAGTGCTGTGCTCACAGCTTCTCTTTGCACAGCTGGAGCAGAGTCTTCTGCTCCTTGACAACTGCTTTGTGTCCCAGAGGTGACAGGATCCAAAGCAAGTCATGCAGGGATGCGTTCCCAGGAGACAGAGCTGCTGCAGGGAGTGAGAGATGGTTATGAATTAAACAGAGCTAGCAGGGAGGTTTTCTTAGCAACAGAAGAAAAAAAATTCCAGGTATTCCTTCCCTCTGTCCCATTTTTGGAGTCCTGATGCTGGCAGGGAGGAAGTAGGGGAGTTACAGTGTCAAGCATGTCATACCCAGACGGAAGACACATGTCCAGGCAGCTGCAGTCAAGCCCTGAAGGAGGGTGTGCCACGGATAAGGAGTTTAATCAACAAAATCTGGCAGGGAAGAGCTTTAAGGTGCAGCAGGGAAGGTGAAGGTTCAACAAAGAAACTGCAAGAAGTTGGGAGGAGAGCCCTGGAACAGAGAAGCAGCCATAACTCTGATGGAGCATTGCAGGGTTCAGGATCAGTCCTGCCCTGCAAGTAAAGGGAAAGCGCTGAGGCTTGAAGCGCTGACCCAGGAGGATCCTGCTGGCATCAGCACCTGGTTGGGGCCTGACTGCTGTATGGGCAGTCCCTGTCCCCCCACTGTCTCCCTGCTTTCTCAAGCTGAATCTTTAATACCCAGCTGCCCAGCCAAGAAGCCCTGTGCCCTGTTTCCCTCTGAACAAGGACCAGAGCCAGCAGTGGGGGTGTCCAGAGCACACCAACTGCCATCTACTGGCTAACCTGGCGGCACGACCCCCCCAGAGCTGCACACAAGCTGCTTGGAGGGGAAAAGGCCATTCCTGGTAGAAAAATCTTGTTAAGCAGCTTTTTAAGGCTTTCAAAACAGCTGAGTTGTTAGTTCGTGTTTGCAAAGAGCATCCAAAGGTAAAGCAGCAGCTGACACATGGCAAGCTGGACCAGTGAGATTCTGGACAGCAGGAAGAACCCAGGTGGATATAGAGCTGTGTGAAATGCACACAGAGGTGGGGTGTGCACACCAAGTGCAGCCCCTGCGAGGGGAGAGCTGAAAATGGCTGTGCTTGCAGCCAGCAGCAGCAAAGCTGGAACACAAGCTCCAATGCAGCACTGCTGTTCTCAGCAGAGAGGAACCAAAAGCCCAGCCCAGAGATTACCCCAGACTATTTCATTGCAGCTGCCTTTTCTTCACTGTAGAGATCCAGAGCTTTCCTGCCTGATACAGCATCCATAGATGAAGGGGATGCCAGCTCCTGAAGGTGACTGCTGTGTTCCCAAACCTGTCCCCACTTTTTACATTTCCTTGCTCAGCAGAAGTGCCAGTGTGGAGGATTTATCAAATACTGTGTATCTTACCTAGGAGGATCCTGGCCTCTCCCTTCTCCCTGCAAAACTTCTGGGAAGCACTCCTCAGAGATGTTTGGTCCTCCATAAGAGGGGCAGAAATGGGGGGAAATGCTCCAGAACAGACAAATAATTCCTTAAACGCACACAAGACAGCCAGTCTTGGCACGTGCCTACAGACCCATCGGCGTAAATGCCAGACGGAATTGCCCCGCAAGGTGGGAGGCGGAGGAGCACGTGCTTGCTGAGCCCCTCAGAGCAGCGGGGCCAGGTGATGGTTTCACACCCAGAGGAGACAGGAGGATGAGGAGGGCTGGCACGGATGCAGGACCATCATCCTCTCATGCACACCCTGGCACAGCCCCCGTGCCAGCGTGGTGTGCAGCAGCCACACACAGTCCGGGTGAGAGAAGAAGCAGCAGTCGGAGATGCTGAATTGAGAAGAGTTTCCATGGCAACCCAGCCAGGGAAACCCCCCCAGAACTGGGGAGCTTGGGCTGAAGGAGGGGAGAGCAGAGCCTGCAGAAGGCACCGGGCGAGAGGCGATGGGTGTGCTGGGGCCAGTTCTTGCACAGCACAGACAGGGAAATGTGCAAGCTCCTGCTTGGGGGACTGGCAGGCAGAGCCACGCACAGAGGAGAGTGATTTTACAGCCAAAACACAGTCGAGGCTGTGACGAGAAGGAAGTCCTTATATTCCTAGGGGATCCCAAAGGTTTATGACAATGCTTAGAAAGCCCAGAATGGAATATCCTACTTGGGGGGCAGCACTGATAGCGCATACAGAAATGTCACCCAATGTCCTTTCGCCCTGGGCAAAATGTAAATTCCTAATCTGGGAATTTAAGGCATCTTTCTACCTTCAACTAGCACAGCAACCTCTTTTTCTACTCAGCCACTCCCCAAACCGATTATCTGAAGCAAGAACATCTAGTCAGCACTACAGAGAGCTCTTAATTCCAGCACATGTCCTACCCTCACAGAGAAGGCTGCTCAAGAAAGACAAGGGACGTATTAAAAGGAATTTTGAATAAAGCTTCAAGACAAGAGCCTTGATCAAACCCCACGTCACCTGTGGAAGGAAACAAACAGAGAAACCCCCACTAGGCTGAAGCAAAGAGACTTCAGACAGCAGGTTAAGCAGTGTCTGTGAGAGGGAGGGGAACAACTGACACTTAAAGGCAGTATCAACACCCTCCGCAGGAAGGTAGGAGCAGCCTGTCCGAGAGAGGATGTCTTTTTAATCTACAGCTAACAGGCTTGCTCCACAAGGCTGTAGAAGCATTTAGTATTCATAAAGCATCAGTCTGATACAAACCTATTTGCTGCCGCTGCAGCAGCTGCCACCAGTGACAGTGAGCTGTGCTACAAGGCAGGCTGTTGAGTGCTTTTTCCCTCCTGGAGGGCACCCAAGAGGACAAAGGAACACATTCAGACATCTCCGAAACCCCAGATGGTATCACACCCATCTCGCCTGCCACCAGGCAGCCAGATGGATCCACACCTCCCAAGCCCATGTCAGCGCTGCGCTCCTGCATGGCCTGAAGGGACCAGGAAGCCCTGCTGTGCATGGCTGTGAGTTTCCCTGAGGGAAACACCAGCTTTCCTCTGCAAGACCTCGGGGTGCACAGACCACGCTTGAGTCAGGCAAAGGCACCCCAGGGACTGCACGCTGCCAGGAGAAGCGCTGGGCTCGGGTTGCATGAAGGGACTGAGGGATAAAACACCCACAAGAAGCTCATTCCTTATCCAGCTCATCTCTTGAAATAAAACTGATTTTATCTCCAAGCTGTTTGCCCACACAAGTACTGCTCCCCACCCCTAAGATCCCACAACTCCCCCACGTGTTGGAGAAGGTCAAACATCCAGTCATTTGTTGCAATAAATATTTATTTGGGCACTGACCATAGAAACTATTTTTGTAAGCCAGAGGACAGAAAGAACAGATCTTCAGTCTGAAGTCATAGAAAGTTCTGAACATTAAAGAAGGCACTGAGGATCAAACCTGACATCAGAACAGAGCTGGCTAAACTCTGGCCTGAGCTACTCTGGGATTTTAAGTTCTGCCTCCATGGGGAAACACAACTGTTTCTTAGGAAAGCTTAGCCCCCTCCAGCCTAACCAACCTCCTGTTCCAAACATATGTGATGCAAATGTACACAGGGAGGCCCAAAAACCTACAGAGCAGACACAAATATAAACCACTCTGGTTACTCTTGGATGGTACAAGACACAAGGCTATCCTGCTCCTGGGGCCCTTCCTCTGTGCCAGAATCGGTCTTTAAACTGACCGATCATCTGGGAAAACAGAGTCCCCAGCAGCCCTGGTCTCCAAAACATGATTCTGCTATCCCTACAGATAGCAGCCCAGGGCTGGAGTCTGAGCCAAGGCAGACAATCACAGGCAAGAGTATCACTGAAACCTATAAAGCAGAATTATCCCAAGACGACCCCAGGACCAGCCACACAATACAACCTCCCCATGTGATCCAGGAATTTTCCTCTCAGAAAGCTCTGGGCTATGGCACAGACGGGGACTAAGCTCATTTTGTCACAGTATTTTTAGACTCTGGCTCAGGGGAGAATCTGTTGATATAAACAAGTGTGAGTGGCAAGCACCAGCCCTTGAAAGGGAAAGAGCAATGACTGAATGAAGGGGGAAGAGAGACAGAGGATCTTTATTTCCCTTCACGTCACCAAGAATTCAGGTCTGGCCTTGTCTTTGCTGGAGGAAGGAAACATACTCTCGGAAGACATTCTTCCAAGAGACTGATCCAGCCTGCCAGGAATGGCCCAAGCCAGCAGCATTGCGTAGGAAGGAAAAATAACGGAGACCGTTTATCAAAGTGTCCCTTCTCCCCCTCACCCAACTTCCCCATACTCTCCAACACTCATTTCAGGTCAGAAGCGTCCACATTAAAATATGTTAGATCCCAGTATTCCCAAAGCAGCAGCAACATCAGGGCAGTCCGAGCCAAGCAAGTCAGGCCAAAGGATGTTATTTCTCTTCCTTAGCATGCAGTTTGTTCCGCCGCTCCATCTTCTTCTGCAGTTTCCTCTTCAGCTGCAGTTGCTTTTTCTTCTGCAGTGTCTGCTGGACCTTCTCACGGCATTGCTTGTTTTTCTTCTTGATCTTGGCTAGCTCTGCCTTTCTTTTTGCCTCCAGATCTGGATCCTGCAATGGCAAATGCCAGGACACTAGTGACATGCCTAGGGACCGTGCCAGCCCCTTTACCTTTCCTAGATGCCCACGCTGCTTTCTAGCCTGTGACCAAGTAGGCTGCAAAAGTCAGACACACTACTCCGATGCACTTTTTCGTATCAGTCACCTTTTAAGGTAAAACTTCACCACCTCAAAGGAGAGTGAGGCAGACACACCACAGCAGTGAGGGAAGAACTGTCATTCTTTTTCCACATCGATGGCATTATACCAGCTACCGATCAAAGTAGTTTATCTAGCAGCAACTCTCACCTTTCCTTCAAGGATCATTTGTTTCCGCTTATTTATTTCTTTCTTCTCATCAAAATCCATTCCCTCCAGTTCCTGTCAAAGCAAAAAGGGCAATCAGTAACCAAGCACCGAGTCTGACACAGAGAAAAGCAGGACAGCTCTAAAGCATCAGCAGAACCTCATCACTGTGCATGCATTTGGGAGCCTGCAGACCTTCCCCCCAAAGTACCAGCCGCAATACTCAGCAGCATAAAAATGCTGCAAAAATGTGCAATAATAGAGCAAACCTAGGGAATATAACTAAAACAACCCTCCATGCACACACATCCAAGTGCTTCCACTAGAAAAAGGAACAAATATTTTGATTTATGTGCTCAAGACCAAAGCCGGATATCCAGAGCTGCACGCTGGGACTGCAATGAATCTCCTGGTTACACCCAGCTGCCCAAGGTCTCCAGTCCTCTGAACAAAGGGGCTTCAGGTTTGCACACTTACTATTTCACATTCCCTTCTGGTGACGTTCACTTGGGTGAGGATGTCAAGCACAAACTGCTCCTCCACAGAGAACTCCTGCAGCTTCAGTTCTAAATCAGGGCGAAACATTTACAGACCATAGTTGGTTACACAATCCAGGGGCAGATTCTCAGCTAGTAAAAAAACCCAATATAGTTCCACTGATTATCAGTGGAATTGTTGTCATATGCTGTGATCACTCTGAATTCTTCAGCCTACAACAGAGGATTAAATCCTCCCCTCTGCCTACAACTCCCCATAGCACAAGATGTTGCATTTCTTAGGTCTACTTCCTAAAAAAATAGGAAGTCTGAACCTATGCAGAGCAACCTGTTCTTTTTGTTCACATCAGCATACACAGTAGTAAGGAAGAACCTGGCTGCTTTAATAAAAAGGTTACAGAGAAAGTTCAACACACTTTCTCCTCCACTAGAAAGAGCAGGAAGACAAATATGTTCATGCCTGGCACACTGAAGAGCAGAATCAAAGCTGATGGAGGTTCAAGTGCTCCTGCTCTTTTCCAAGCCTTAGCCACACAGGGAAGAGAAACCATTTTTATGCTGATGTTCTGGATCATGCATCCTGCACTGATGAAATCAGGGCTACAGGTACCATAAACACAAAGGAACGTATATGATCCCACATTTTAGTAGCATTAATGGTGCTCTACTTACTGATTTCCTCCTCAATAGCATGTACGAGATGGATGTCGTACTGCGTCACCAGTGTAATAGCTATTCCTTTCCGACCTGGATGATGAAAACACAGTGATATATGAATCTTGACAAGCAGAGGGAGGTGAAGCTTAACCCATGGCAAATTCCATCCATCCCCATGAGTCAGCCTCGCACAGTATGGTGACGAGGTGCTCAGAGGGGTCTTTATTTGTTCTGAAAATTCAGTTAACTATTGGCAGATCAGACCCAAGTCAGGGTGGGTGATCACTGCAATCTTAAGGCAGGATGCCGAGCCAGTGATCTGAGCAGGTCTGGCGCTGACTGAAAAGACTGCACTGCAGCTGCTGTGCAGCCTCCTTGCACCCATTCAGGGCTCAGCCCCAGCACTGGGATTCCAGTTTTAGCCAGCAAACAGCATGCAGTTTTCCCTGCTCACCTGCACGGGCTGTCCGGCCAACCCGGTGAATGTAGATTTTTGGCAGGCCGGGAGTGTTGTGATTGATGACAACTTGTACTGTAGGAATGTCCAAACCTCTGGAATGCAGGGAAAGAGAACAGAAGTTGAGAAACACTTTTAATATATGCAGTGTAAGTTCCTGTCCTCTGCTTTCTCCAAAATCCCCGTATTCTCATGAATATAGTCTTTATTGGTTTGAGCTGATTCTAGGACAAACCCTCTCCTCATGCAATTCTCCAACAGTCACAAAATGCAATGTATCCTTGTAGCCTGCCATTCCCTTCTACACCCAGAGAACACACTAAGCCTCAGAGAAATCATTCTGTTGCTAGAACACACACCCGCTGCAGCAAAACAAGCCAGGATCACACACTACATCACACACAAGTGGGCTCCAAAACACAGCTCAGAGGTGTTCTACAACAGAAGTGAACAACCCTGTCCTACCCAAGTGGGGGCAATTGAAAGCTCTCCTCTTGCTAAACCCAGCCTCATCTCCACAGTGGTTCTGGTGCTTAAAAAGCAGGCTTAAGACTTTTGGCAACAGAGACATTTTTCCCTCACCTGGCAGCGACATCAGTGGCAATGAGAATCTTAAAGATGCTGGACTTGAACTTTGCTAAAGCTGCAAATCGTTGCCGCTGTAAAGAGAAAGGTCTGTATGAGGGATGTTGTGATCCACAGGAGCTGTAGGACTTGGACAGACGTCTGGCTCAGGGATGGAGCTGGAAGCATCCATATCCCAGATCTGTCCATCACTCACCTGCTTCATCATGGAATGCAGAGCTATAGAAGGAAAGTTGTATTTCCTAAGCATCATGTTCAAGACCTGGCAGTCCCTTGAAGGGGGGGAAAAAAAAAAAAAAAAAAAAAAAAAATCAGAATGTAACAGGGAAATGTAAAGCTGATGGATCAGGACAGAGCTGAGCTCCCACTACAATTACCACAACACGGTTCGTTACTGAAGCACTCTGACAGTAGGGAACAGGACACCCACTGCACACCCACCCACCCCAGAGAGTGACGGAGTTCCCACTTGCACTCGGGGGAATGTCACCAGCTCCACGGCTCAATCCCAGTCATTTGAACCACCCAAAGGAAGGGAACAGCCCAGGGGAGCAGACAGAGCTATTTTCCCCATCCCTTTTCCAGTATCCATCAGCAGGAAGAAAGGAAGATGCAGGGAGTTAAAGCAGCTTGACCTTCTGGCATGCTACTTTTCTGGGTGGCCCTTCAGCCCCAGATTGCTCAAAGGGAAAGGTGTTTCTCCACCAAATTTCAGAATAGACTAAGGAAGCAAATACCGTCCCAGCCTAACACCCAATACAGTGCGAATCTGGAATCTGAACTAGAAGTATAAAGGCACATCTACATTAAGAGCAATCATGAGGAACAATGCACTCACTTGCAGGTTTTAGTAAAGATAATAATAGACCAGTCTTCGTGCTCGTCCTGGAAGGTCTGGATTAAATGGACAAGGTATGCGTCCTTGACTGCTTCGGGTACAAGCAAGTAGCGCTGGTCCAATTCATCCACTGTCCGCACCCTGTTGGGAGGGGAAGGCAAAGCACCAAGAAGTACCAGTTTGGTAAGCGAAGACGGAACACAAGGGAGATGAAAGATAGAAGACAAGATAACAGAGAGGAAATAGGATTCTTCATCTACTCGGTAGAGTGGATGAAGACTTACTCGGACGCAGCCTCCCAGAAGAACGGTCTGTTCGCGGCCAGGCCCTTCAGCTCGTTCAGCGTATCAGTCAGCGTGGCGCTGAACAGCAATGTTTGTCTGCGTGCCGGAACAGCCTCCAGAATCACCTCCAGGTCCGCGGTGAAGTCAGCACAGCCCTGCTCCAACAACCGGTCAGCTTCGTCCAAAACCTAGGCACAGCTGAAAATAAATGAGTTCATCTGCATGCATACCTACAGAGCTAAAAAAATCTTAGAAGCATAAAAAAACCCCAAACCCTTGGAAAACTGCCTTACCAAGAACTTTAGCTTTTTCAGGCTGAAAGTGTTGGAACTGCGGAGGTGATCTGCCAGCCTGCCGGGCGTAGCGATGACAACGTGGGGTTTCCGGGAGAGCTCCAGTGCCTGTGCCACCATGTCTGCAACAAGAACCGCAGAGACCAGTTACGGCCAACTGAACGCAAATCCTAAAATCATTTCGTCCTTAAAGCTGGAAAACCTCACTCTCCTCATTCCCACCAGCCTCCGGCTGCCTTGGGCGCTGGATAACACCTCCTCAGCGTGAAGAAAACAAACCCTGTGGGAAGAGAACCTCCCCGGGTGCTCTGCTTTTTCCCAGCGTGACTCTGCTGGAGCCGGACGGGGATGGTGGAGGCTCCAGCCCCCCACCGGGTAGTGGCACTCACCCAGGCCGCCCACCACCACGCAGTCCTTCAGGCCGAGGGGCTTCCCCAGGACGCGGAATTGCTCGGCGATCTGGTACGCCAGCTCCCTGCCGGGGAAAAGAAAGCTTGAAGCGGGACCGGTCTCCGCAATGGGGACCGACTGTCCCGGTTACGGGCCCTCCCGGAGCCGCTCCGTACCTGGTGGGCGTCAGCACCAAGCAGAAAATACCGTAGGGATCCTCGGAGAGCACCTGCAACACGGGCAGCACGAAGGCCGCCGTTTTCCCGCTGCCCGTCTTGGCGCAGCCCAGGCAATCGCGACCTGCGACGGAGACAGAAAAGACCGGGATCCTGAGTCGGCCGTTAACGGCGGCGGAAGCGGACACCGGGGGACCGGGAGCGCTTACCTTGCAACACGGGCGGGATGCAAGCGGCCTGCACGGGCGTGGGTCGGTTCAACCCCACCTGCCGCGCCTGCTCCGCCAGCCACGGCGCCAGGCCCAGCGCCCGGAACTCCGCCATGGCCGTCCCGGTCTGCACCCGCCGCTTCCGGCCTCGCGTCACCGGGAGGGAGGGCGCGTCCGCCCACCCCCCCTCCTCATTGGCTGTCTCTTGCTGACCCTCTCCCAGCCTGCTTTGCTGGGTAGCAGCTTCCGGCGCAGTGGTGACGTTTCCGCCTCCTTGCGTGTCTATTGGCTGGTGAGGGAGGTTTCCATGGAGACCGCGGCTCCCGGCAGTCGCCGGGGCTCGGCTGCTTCCGGAGACGTGTCTGAGGCGGGGGGAAAATGGCGTCCGGGGCGGGTGCGGGCTCTGCTGGTCAGGGCGGCGACGCCGACGAGCTCTTCGACGTGAAAAACAGCTTCTACATCGGGGCCTACCAGGCTGCCATCAACGAGGCGCAGCGGGTCAAGGTAGGGGTGGTGGTGGGGGAGCAGGCTGTGCTTTGGTCCGCGGATCGGTGTCTCTCCCTCGGACCTGCCTCCCCTCGGCCGCCCCGGTGTCTCAAGGAGGGATCCGGGGGCTCCCCGAGTGCCCTTCGTCCCTGCCCGCCTCGTCCCAGGCTGTTTTGGGTGCTTTCTCCCCTCCCTTCTGTAGCAGCGGGACTCCGGGGTGGAAGGAGGGGCTCCCGTGGGCCCCGAGAATGTGTGTGTGGGTGGGTGGGTATCGTTCTTCGTGTGTGGAGTTACGTTGTTGCGGGGTTCGGTTATGGCTGCACGGTTCCCTGAGAGAGGTTCTTGTTTTCTGTCATCGCTCCAGCCATCTAGTCCGGAGAAGGAAGTGGAGAGGGATGTTTTCTTATTCCGAGCCTACATCGCCCAGGTGAGGTTGCGAGTTCTGCATTTGTAGCAGCATAATCTGACTGCAGGGCTGGAGCGGAGGAGGTTGTGAATCGGAGTCCTGTGAATGCAGCGTTATGCAGTTTGGTAATAATTCCTCCTTCAGCACTGGAACGTGTTGCATTCCCTGACAGAAATGCCATTGCGACTGCAACATGTTATATGTAAGATCAGGGTGACCTGATGAGACCTTTTTGAGGTCTTTATCATCTTTAAAATGGCGTATGGGCAAATAGTCCTCTTGGGGAGGTTATGAAATTTGGCTGTGTTTGTAGAGTGTGATGTGAGACATAAAGTAGAAATTTGCCGTTCCTGGTGGTTGTTGTTGTTGTCGTTCTTGCTGAGGCTTTAGAAAGTAAGCAATTGTTTCCTGTGTCCCAAAAATTATTAAGTCACAGATTTTTATTCGTTGCCTTCAATAGAGAAAATACGGTGTTGTCCTGGATGAAATTAAAGCCAGTGCTAGTCCTGAGCTCCAAGCAGTGAGGATGTTTGCGGAATATCTTTCAAATGAGAGTCAAAGGTAAGGATAATAAGTTGGAACTCAAGCCCTGTCTAACAGGGAAGATACTTCCATGTGGAAAGTTTCATGTAGAAGCATGGTCTTTATCGTGATTTTCTGTGGTTTTGCAGTGAATCTCGAAAAAGCAGAATTGAGGGGGGGCAGGATCTTTTCGTCTGGCTTAAGTAACGAAACACTCCCAAATTCTCACCGTTGGTCTTCACAGGGATGGAATCGTTGCCGATTTGGACAAGAAAATGGCAAAAAGTGTTGATATAGCTAATACCACTTTCTTGCTGATGGCTGCTTCCATCTACTTCCACGACAAAAATCCCGATGCAGCTTTGCGTACTCTCCATCAAGGGGAGAGCTTGGAATGGTAAGTGTAACTCACCCTGGCATCATGGAGGTGTGTGCTAGCAAAGCCTCTCTCTTGTCTAGGGAGAGGTGCCGTAGAAGTGGCTGAGGTCCGGCTTATCTCTAAAAAGCCTTGAAACCATTGAGAAACTACTTTGAGGTTTGCCTTCTTAGTAGTAAGTGATTTGGTGCTCGTCCTACAATATCAAGTCTGTTGTTCCCTTGTGAAACCTAAGAACCTGATTTATTGATTCATGTGTGTTCAGAATTGCTGAGGTGAGCGTTATGTCAATACAGTGAGGGAGCACTTGGGAGCTAGAAGCAAGCATCCCTGTTCTGGGTCCTGCTCTGTCGGTTCCCAACGGCAGGGAAGCTTGTCCCTGGGGGCTGGCAGTGCCCCTGTCTGCTCAGCAGCAGGCTTCCAGGCAAGGCACAGGGAGCAGTAAAGCCTGCAGCTGTGAAAATCACTTTGCTCTTGTTCATTGCAGCATGGCCATGATGATACAGATTCTTCTGAAGCTTGACAGGCTCGATCTGGCTCGGTAGGTTTGTGTGCCTTTGCTTCTTAATGGTGTGCTCTTGTGGGGTGGGCCTTGATAACAGAATTTTCATCACCCAGCCTCCCCCAGGGTGCAGTATTTCAACACCTGCAGTGGGCAGAACAACTTGTGTGTAGGTATGGGTGCCCTGCAGAACATTTTTGTTCTTCAAGTTGCAAAAGCTGTGGAGATAATAGAGCTGGATACAGCTAAAGGAAGAGACGGAGCTCTAGGTTTAATCTTGACTTCAGCAGAATGTGGTCTGAATGTCTAGTCCTGGGTTTCTAACTTCCCATAGGGAAGTAAAACAGGAAGGTCTTTCACAGATTGTTTCTGTAAAATATTAAGAGGTGTTCGTGCCACGTTACCATCTTGCTATGGCTGCTGTGCTATAGCAATGGAAGAGCTTGAGAGAAGAAACTACAATGTTGTTTCTGTCTCGAAAGAAGTTGCCTTGTCTTTCTGTTGTGTGACTCCCACTTTTGGTTCTGCAGCAAGGAACTTAAGAAAATGCAGGAGCAAGACGAGGATGCGACTCTTACTCAGCTGGCAACTGCCTGGGTGAACCTGGCCATAGTGAGTATCTTAAATGGGGATCCCTGGCCTACAACATCTGAGAATCACCGCTCCACATCTTGTTCCTGATGGCTCTTTTCACATCATGCTTTCAGAAAAGCTTGCAGGGGTTTTGTTGGTTTTGGGGTTTTTTTTTCCCCCCTTCTTCCAAGTATACAGAAAATATTGGTAGCTGGCTTCACAAACTAACTGGCTGTTTTGATTGTCAGTCTTTCATCTGTGCTCCTTAGCCTTCAACTCACATAGGGAAGAGCTAAACCATGCTTAAATGATTCACAAAACATTAAAATGTAAAATGGAAAGCTGCAGTGTTACTAGCATCCAGACCTTGCAATTAAACTCCAACAAAAAAATGTAATTCTGTGCTTAGAGCAGACTGTCTTTAAGCATGTTTGTGAATCGGACAAAAACGTACACTGTTTGGCAGTCCAGATAATCAGGCAATTGAAAATAAGTAGTCTCCTAAAATTCAGTGAAGTCCAAGGTTATGCATGCAATAACCTGTTGTACTATTAAGACTTCTTTTTTTTTAGTGTTCACTTGGTTTTGTTATGAAATCTCTCATATATAGCCCTTGCCTTACAATAGTGTGCTGATAGATTTTCCTTAAGATCTTAGTTTCCGCAAGGGATCCCACCTCTGACTGGTGGAAGCCACTGCATGTAGAACGTTTCTGAAGCTGGAACTTTCTGAAAAGCCAGGTCCAAAGCCAGGCCAGGCTTGTAATTATAAATTACAGCCAGGCGTGTAATTATAAAAATCTCATTTCATAATCCTTTATTATGTCAAACATCTGAAGTGGTTCTTTTGAAGTGTTTTTTTTCTTCTTGAATGGAAGCCTGGATCTTTTGATCATTTAAGTGGTACTTAATATTTTTGCATTTCTTTCATCTATGGTCTGACAGCGATCTGTTGCGGTACAGGAGATCACATGAATGCCAACAGCTTTTAACACTGGTTCTTGCGCATCTCATACCTGTGCTTTATAACCCTAGAAATGAACTTTGTGCCTAGTCCTTCAACATGGCAAGAACGTACAGGCTTCTTAGCAACACGTAATGAAACTGTGGGTGTTTGTCTCCTCCCTTTGCAGGGTGGTGAGAAGTTACAAGATGCCTATTACATCTTCCAAGAGATGGCAGACAAATGCTCCTCCACCCTCCTCCTACTTAACGGACAAGCAGCCTGCTATATGGCTCAGGGCAAGTGGGACGATGCAGAGGGAGTACTTCAAGAGGCATTGGACAAGGTACTTTCTGTTTTTGCCAGGTGGATTTGCTCTCAGGGGGATATAGAGTAAAAACAGCAAGGACTTTCGCTGTTAAACTTCACGAAAATACCAATATATTGATATATATCGCTAAAGGTGGTCGTTGTTAATACCTACCTTTCCTTCTCCTTTGCCTTTTCCGGTCAAGTGAGCTATAAGTTTGGCAGAACTTGTTCTTGCAGAGCTGTGCCGGTTGTTACACTTAGTCACGGTAGAGGTAAGTCAGATAGATCAGGTGATTGTTCTTGTTTTCAGGACAGTGGCCATCCTGAGACCCTGATCAACTTTGTTGTCCTGTCACAGCACTTGGGCAAACCGCCAGAGGTGAGGCTTGTTTTATTGTACTCAGCAAGCAGATATGATCAGCCCGTTCCTGCTGCTGAGGGCAGGTTGTGTGTTCCTAGTGCATGTGGTAACTTTGCTTGGGTTTATGCCATTTTATATGTTCTCGTCAGGATTGGCATTAACAAAATAGAATAGTTCTGGGGTGCGGGGAGCTCGCATCTTCAGTATTCAATAAAGTGTGGAAATACAGATGTTGTAGACAATGGCATATACTTGAGAGGAAGGCATGGGTGGAAAAAAGGAATCTCTTGAGTTCTGAGATCAGTTCTCACTGATTGTTTTCTTGAAACCACTATTTAAGGACGAATTTTGCATTGCAGAGTATGCACGGGTCTTACGGGTTTTACCTGGGGCTGCTAACATTCAGGACACTGAGAAAATCAGGTCTTTGCTCACTGTAAACAAATACGTTGAAGTGTGATATTTTAAACTCTCAGCTTCTCATATTATCTCAATGTCTAAATTTATCTCTCTCATCCCATCAGGTTACAAATCGCTATTTGTCACAGTTGAAAGATGCGCATAAAAATCATCCGTTCATAAAGGAGTATCAGGCAAAGGTACTAATTACTTTCTAATACAAATTTGAATTTATTTTGCCTCATACCAGGGTCTGATGGGGTGAGTGGATTCTTTACCAGTAAACATGACTGCAGTTCTGAGGGGGCAGGTCCATGTTCTTTTTCTGTCACATTACTTCCCAGGAAATTTTCTAGCCCTTGTGAGAGATGTTGGGAAACACAAGCCGGGTGTTAAGAGAAGGAGTGATGTACCCCAACCTGGTAACATCTTGAAAGAATAGCTCTGAGATTCGGGTTCTTAATCCGAGTCAGAAGTTTGTCACCGTCAGACATTATGCTTAAATAGAGGAAATATCCTTCTGGAAGAGAGAACTTGGGGAGGGGGGAAAGAAGGATAAAGATAATAGCGAAGGGAAAATGGAACAAATTGAAAAAAATTAGGAACTGATACAGGTGATCTTGCTTCTTAGAATTCCTTTTGCCTTAGTGAGCTGTGATAGTGGTAGTCTCTTCAGCTAATGCAGGTTTTATTAAATTATCAGTAAAGTTCAAGATTTGTTAATTTTATTTTTGTTTCTGATTTGAAGGAGAATGACTTTGACCGGCTAGCCATGCAGTATGCCCCCAGCGCATGAGGAGAGGGGAACGAGGCTGCAGGCCTGCTCTGTGGTACCTCGGGAACTGGGGTTCATGTGCAAAGCCTCTCTGGTAACACGGAAAAATGCCCTCTGCAAGTCAGTCTGGCTTAACTCACTGTGGCAGGGTCTTGCAAGCCAGTGCTAAACCTGTATATAACACGTAGCTACTTGAATTTGGTAGCTGAAAAGCTTGTGTTCTGGCTTACCTGGGTCCTGAACTCTGTTTAAAATACAGTGCGAGTCAAGAGTATGCAACACTGTACCTTAAACATTCCTAATAAAGCCTTTTCTGGATCTGTGTGCCCCTCAATTTCTGGAATTCAGGTAATTCCACTCTGGGATTGAGCCCTGTCATCTGTACCGAGGCTATACTTGTGGGAAGAGTATGAAGGTTAATTATAAGCATCTGCATTCTGTACGTGGATGAATCCTGATTTACGGATCTTCTTTCAGTCTGACTAATGACTCCTCCTTTAACTTCAGCATCCTCTGGAAGAAGCGTACACAGCTGTAGGGGTTACTGCTGGTGAGAGGGAAAGCTTCCCCAAAATAAAAATAATCCGATTGTAATAGGCTCAGCCTTAATCTTAAATTGGTAACATGCAGTAGCTCATGTCCTGGAGCCAGGAAAGTAACACCCTGCAGTACGTGTGGAAGTGCACTTGTCAGCCAGTCACTTCTGACAGTGTGGTGGTGGTTGTTGAACTTGACGTGTCGTGGAACATAACGTGATCCAGCACTACGTGATGACGCTTTTCTGTAGCCTCGGACTCCTGTCTAGCGTTTCAGACTACTGTATGTGTGGAGCAATTGTGTTGCGGCAGAGATGCAAAGAGCAGATGTCCAAGTGGAACTCTCAGCTGGGACCTCCTGAACTCTAATATTTGAATTATCTTTTCAATTATCATTTGGGTTGTGTTTGGGGGGGGGGGGTTATACTACACTGTAAATGTGTCCAACTGGCGTTTCCTTTGTGCCCACCTCGGCCGTGATTGCTCTGAAAGGGCTCATTGTCTCTCTCCTTGGCTTGTTTAGCGAGCAGCTATTTTCAATGAGGGGTTATTCATGGTCCAGTCTTGGATGAATGTTTCCTTTGTGGAGCTGTCTGAGGGAGACATGAAAGGGGCTTGTGTATTCAGGGCAGCCATTACCCACTTGATGGGCCATGATAAATTGACTTAAAAATGTAAACAATAAAAGCAAGTGGCATAGCAGGAGCCAGCGCTGTCAGTGTGAGAATAGGGGAACATGTTGTTCGGACCTCCGAAAGGAATGAGTTTGTGTTTTCTCATTGCTGCCCCAGACCAATTAGAGAGGTTCCAGAGAACTCGAAGGCAGAATGGCTGTGGTCAGAGCAATGACTTTAAATGAGATAAAACTCATTTATATTTTGTCTTTTTCTTCCCCTGTCAAGCTGGTTCAAGTTACAGTTCCATGAGTGCCTGTGAGGAGGATGATGATTATGCTCCATCTCTAGTAGTCAGGATCCCACAGCTGCAATTTATCCAATAGTTTTGGTGCATTAGAGCACAACTGAACTCCATTTACTCCTCCCTGGCTGAAACCGAATACCCCTGTGCCGCTCCAGCGCCGTTGGTCGGAGGTTCCTGTTGTGGCTTACTTACCATGAGACAATTTAAGCGTTGGTATTTTAGGAGAATCTTCATCTTAAACTCATGCTTCTCTGAGCGAGCCAAATGTCTGTGTGTGACTCTGGACATATGGCTTTTAATTTTAAACATATACATAACAAGGTTTCTGTTATCTGAATCAGCAGCTAGCCCGAGTGCAAGCTGCCTGCCTTCTGGAGGAGGCATCCAGTCAAGTCTTTGATCAGGGGTGGCCTTTTGGGAGCGTGTGTTTGCATTCTTCAGGTGTATCTCATTATTCCAGAGCCGCCTTAACTGCAGCAGGTGCCACAGTTCAGCTGTGATGGTAGCGTGGAAACACCTGATTGCTTTCCACTGAACTGCTTTGTGGGGAAAGGATGAATCTGCTGCTGCTTGGAGGCTTTTGCTGAGAGGTATGGAAAAAAGAAAGATCTGGAGAAATGTTTCTCTTTGCAAATCAAATGAAATAACGTTTAAGAGTCAGTGTTGAGTCGGGCATTTTGAAGGTGGAGAGCTGCAGGAGCTCTGGGTCGTTGGACAAGGTTGTGGGTAACTTCCCGCCCCCACGGCCACCCAAAGGGTGCACCTTGGCAGGCAGGGCAGTTTTCTGCTGTTGTATCGCCAATTGTCTTCTCTTGATACTGAAATATTAGTATTTTGTCTCTGCTTGTTGCTGCTGGAGTGACTCCAGCCCGTCGTCGCGGCTCATCCTTCAGGAGAGCGGTCGCGGTGGTTTTTTTTGTCTTTATTTTTTTCGGCACGTAAAATAATTTCATTCAGCGAGCGCCTCCGCTGACTAACGAGCACCTAACGAGCCGCTGCTCCCCCCTCCGCGCTGATTAGCAGGCCCTTAATGAGCCACCGCTCCCCTGCGGGCACGCTGCCCTCCCCTCCGGCGGGGCCGAACCGGCTTCTCCAGCCGCCGATCGCACCCATCAGCCCGGCAGCGGGGGGTCGAGCGGAGCCCCTAAGGGGCCGGCCCGTTGTTTCGGGGGCGGCTCTTAGGGCCCCGTATCGGCGGGGAGGGGAGTCCCGTCCCCCGTCCCGCCCCGCCGGGGAGCCTGCGCGGAGCCGGCGGGCAGCGGCCGGGCCATGGGCGGGCGGAGCTGAACACCGGCGGCGGGATCGCCATGCCGGCTCCCGAACCTATGCCCGGTTACGGGCAACTGCTGAAACGAGGTTACGGGAGTTTGACGGAAGCGATAAAGGCTTGCGGAGACTGCGGTTGGGAACTATCGCGACAGACCTGGACCGAAAACGCCTACCTGGGTTGGGGAGAGGTGTTGCTCTGCGGACTCTGCGCCCTCGGATGGACCGTGCTGCGCCGCGCCGCCGCCCGCAGGCTCTTTGGGGTCAGTCCCTACCGCCGGGGAGGGACGGGGACCGGGGGGGGACACACACACGTACCCCCCGGGGACGCCCGTGGTACGGGAGGGCTCCTCTCCTCCACCCCGGGGACGGGTTGGATGGGGAAAGCCCGTTCTCCTTTCCCCCGGGGCCGCATCCTGGAGGAGCGAGCATCCCGCTGCACCGGGAGAGCTCTCTCCCCTTTCCCCAGTCCCCTTAGCTGCACCCCGGGAGGGTCTGGGGGTTTATTTCTTCCGTGGGGGGAGAAGAGGACGGCATTTCTGCGTGTCATCCGTGGTTTGCATGAAAAATGTCCTTCCCCGCTCTCCCTCCCCGGCGCGGCGGTGGAGAGGATGGCGCGGGGATAACTGCTGTACTGCAGTGCTGGGCTGACCTTCTCCCGAGCGTGGGGAATGCAGGGATGCGAGCATCCAACCCTCACGGCCTCCCAACGGGTTTGCTGGCCGGGTTGTCCCCTCCTCGCTAATACAGTACTTTAAGGGATAGGATGAGCAGGACATCCCCGGGAGCGAAGAGCAGCTCTGCTTAATATCTCTCTGTGAAAAGCGTACGTAATGAAATAAGACCTCCCCTCTCCTTCTGATGGCTCAGTCCCAGCAGAGGCGATTTTTTTTCCACGCCGCTTTCCTAGAGAGATGCTGTGCGCTTTGCTCTGCAATTACCCTGGCCTTGATGGGACTGGAAAGGCAGGAGCGACGGAGATGTCGTGTTTTGGGTCGGGGATAGATAGCCCTCGGCTCTCAGGGATGCAGAGACAACCCTTCTCTCACCTACCCCTGAGTATGGTGGCATGAGGCCTTGAGTAGCTGCAGGAGCGTGTGTGGTTCTTTGCAGCTGGGTGGGACAGGCCTTGTTTCCTGGGTGAACCGCTTTTTGGAGGCTGCTTCACAGATTGAAGACAGCTGCCTTGCATCCCATAATTAGGCTATCGGGAGTCACTGCTGTCCCCTCTCTACCCTATCTGCTGCTGAGCCTGCCTTTAAAGTGGCTCTTCCTTTGCTGCTCAGAGCTGGCTTTGCTTATCCAGTAATGCGAGGTGGATCTTGACCTTGTACAAGGTTCCAGTCTAAGTCCTCTGGAGTCATTTGAAGCTGCTAAAGTGGCATGTAGGCAAGGTAACATGCTGGCTTTTTGTGTAGGACTGAATTTCTCCTTGTTAGCTGCACTGCTGCCTGCCTGTGGCTACCGATGGGCAGCGTACAGCACCTGGTGACGCTGGGAGTGGGTTGAACAGAGGTAGCCTTAGGTCTATTATAACAAATTGGAGGTAATTTCTTTTGTGCTCCAGTTTCTCATTGTGTAAGGCTCACCTTTACAGAGGGAGCGGTGATCAGAGCGTGAAAAAAGCTCTTAGGGCTGTGGAGTCTGCTCAGTGCCCTCGGAGGATGCTTGGCAGCTCCTACGAGTGCCGAGGTATTGTTCCTTTCGGAGAAATGGGTCACACTCGTAATTGCAGAAGAGCGAGGGGGGTTGATCGGAGCCGGTTCTTGTGGCTACATCTGCATGTGTTATAGTGATGAGATGCTGAGCGAAATTGTGATAGCATCAGTTTCTCCCAGCAGATAGGTGGAAGGGTAGCAGTAGGGAGAGACACAACTCTGTCCATATATGTATTTTAAAAGGATCTGAAGCTTTTCTCTGTTTATTCTGCTGGAGTTGCTATGGGGAAAGATGGAGGTTGTGGCTTTCCTCTAAAACCTCTGGTAGTATTTAGGAAATCAGTTTGTCCTGCATGGCCCCTGTACGGGCAGCAGTGGAGCCAGGGTCGTTCAGGAGGAAAGTCAGGGAGAAAAAAGACCTCCTGTTTAACCCTGGGAGGAAACTTCTCCCATGGTCAGGACTTTGCTTCCCCGTGCAGACTCAGAGAGTATCCTTACTCATTTTGAATCTCTTCAGGTTCCCTGCAAGAACTGAAACACTCACAGTTATAAAAAATGAATCCACTCAGTGTCTGGAGAACGCTACCTTCCTGCGTGTTGTTCATAAATAATAAATCTTGCCACTTGGATTGTGATTCTCTGCATCTGAAGAGGAAGCGACTCTTACCACAAGGCCTTGAAGCTTGGAGTGTAAAGTGCACCTTACTTAGCTCTGGCTGTGACCGCTCCTCTGAGAAATGAGTGCGTTAAAGCCATATACCTCTTCCTGTGCTATCTGCATGGCCCTGTTTTTGTCATTGGGATCGAGAGAAGAGAAGGTAGGATCCTCGCTCTCTTTGAGGACTGCAGCAGCATTTAGCCTGCAACATCTTTGTCACAGAAGGTCTCACAGTTGGGTTGAAAAAGTGGTAAAGGTTGTTCCTGTGATGGGGGGGTTGGTTAGGATTTGAAAGTGTGGACTTTCACCTGTTAAAACAGCTAGGCTAGTGCCTGTGCATAGATGTGGTTTTTCCATCATCCTTAGGGCAAAGATAATTTTTGGCCTGTTGCTGCTCCTTCACAGAATCCTTATTTGGTGCAAATTCGGAAAGGAGTTTTTTTGGTGTAGGAAGGATCCCAGTTAGCTGAGCAAATGTGGATTACTAGGTAGGGAAAGACCCTCCAAAGCCAGCTATACTGGGGGCACAGGCATCTCTGCAAAGGGCAGAGGGAGGTATCCTTCCTCTCTGGGGTCTGCCCTGAGAGCTTCTGCTCTTTGTCCCCTTGACTTCTGAGTGCACAAACGTGAATGATACCCAGCCCATGTCTGATTGTACGAGCTTGCTGGAGCTGCAGACTGCCTTCAGAAATGAAG
This sequence comes from Haliaeetus leucocephalus, assembly GCF_000737465.1. Lineage (NCBI taxonomy): Eukaryota > Metazoa > Chordata > Aves > Accipitriformes > Accipitridae > Haliaeetus > Haliaeetus leucocephalus. The sequence goes on from NW_010972600.1 coordinate 1,773,521, forward strand.
ACCAAGCTGGTTCTAGGCAAGTGTTCCCATCCCTGGAAGCCTCCTTGGTGCGTGTGCCCCTGTCCTCCTGCCACAGTTAGTGTCTGAGCTCCACTGGTCTCTGAAAGCCACCGTCCTTGGTGTGTCCCCTGCGTGGAGAGCGGCTGCAGCCAGGCTCTGTGGAGTTTGATTAAAAAGCAGCAACCTGAGCATCTCTGCATTAGTGAAACATCCTGGAGGGCAGCTGAGCCCAGCAGTGCCGAGGCCAAGCACTGTTGGAATAGGACCAGGCAGCTCCACTTGGGAAAGGCTTGGTGAAATGCCTGGAGCTCCGCAAGCCTGTGCTAGCAGGTCTCCTTTCCCAAGCAGGTCTTGAGCCGTGCAGTGAACTTGAACAGATAAAACTAAGAGCACACCTGGATTCATGCACAAAGATGATCCAGAATAGCTGTGGCAAGCCTAGGCAGACACTTGCGGCCCTAAACTACCCTGAGCCTTTGCTGCTGGGAATTCAAGTCCCCAAAGTCAGCTAAGTGTAAGTCTGTCAGTGAGCAAAATCCATTCTGTATGAAAGCTGCCTCTGAATCTGGTGATGTTCGTCAGGTATCACCTCTGTCCTTAACGGCTGTCTGCCTTTTCTCTGCAGTGGGTAAATGTTTTCCATTTTTGGCCCAGACACTAGTCAGCTTGCTCTCTTAGTGGTGTCAAAATTTGTAGGACATCGCAGTGTCCTCTGCAAGGAAAAGCGTTGTGTAAATTGAAAAATGTGCTCTGGAAAGCAGCGTTTCTAGGTGAGTGATACAGTATAGCCCCAGGAAGGATATGGAAGCTGGAAAGCAAGGGTCCCTATTATCCCTTTCAGTGGTTTTTGCAACTTTTCTCCACCCTACGGTATTGTCAAGACTTGTTTTTCCGAGCCCCAGCACTGGGCTTGTGACTTGAAGCTGGGGGGGAATTATCACTGTCCCAAAAACTGGCCACCCAAGACAATCTCTGCTGAGAGCAGAGGACACCGACCGAGCCCAGGGGTGGGAGAAGGCTCTGCTGCACCGCCGTTTCCTCGGCTCGTCCCGCTGTGCTCTGCCCGCCAGTTTGAAGCAAAAACCCTGGAAACTCAAGGGGAGAAAGCCACAACAATGGGTCTTTTCTTCACCCCAGGAATGAAGCTGCGCTGTTGCGCCTCGGAGCGGGGGCTGCTCTCCCTGTGCCGCTGTGTCAGCAGTCAGGCATGAGGAGGTTATTCAGCCCCCGCAGCACCCTGTGGGCAGCTGTGTCTTGTCTTCAAAGAGTGTCTTCTATTGCTTTTCTCTCTTAGGGGCAAATTTTACTGCTTGCAGAGGAACCAAGGAAGAAATAACGTCTGTTGGTTTGTTGCTATTGTCATAGCGCCTTTTTTTCCTACATGTTTATCTGGAAAGCGTCGTTCAGAGCCTCATGAAGCTGCCCAGTGTCTTAGCTGCTGTGCGGGCAGGGAAACTGAGGCACCGAGCAGCTCGCTGCCTGGTGTAGGGACGGAGCAATGAGAGCCGGATCTCTTCATGCTGTGCTCAGTTCGTTCCCCTTTCTTAGTGGGGTGACAGCCACTGCACTTGGGTCCACAGGCTCCAGGAGACTCATTTCTTTGGGTTCAGAGAACCGGCTCTTCCCTTCTGCAGGCTCTGTGCTCCATCCCTGATGTGTCAGCGGGTCCGGGAGCAGCGTCCAGGCTGGGTACGGAGGGGACGTAGTCCCTTGGGGTGGAAAGGCACCGTCACAGCCCTGAGGAGGCACGCACCGTGCTGCGGGGAGCTGTGCCACCGCCGCGGAAGGGGCAGTAGCTGTCGGTTGTGGCCAGGTTTTGAATTGGAGCTCTGCTTGCTCATCATTATCATCTGCATTGAGTAAAAGCTGATGTAAAGCTGCCAGTTCCCTGGGCTGAGGATGCTTCGTGCCAGCCATTCCTTTGTGTCCCTCTGGGGAACTCGTTGTGCCCAGAAGCCAGACGCGGCATGGCTGGGATTTGGCCGGGCCCTTGTCTCTAGGCTGGGGAGGTGGCAGAGGCGGTGGGGGCGGTCGGGGGGATACAATTCCTCTGTAACAAGCCTCGATTCATAACCCATCACTGCAAGCCTGCCGGGTTGCTGGAAGGACTCGTGTCCTGCTGCTTTAGCCGGTTGTAGATTTAAGGGAACTGGCTGCTTTCCTCTAGTGCCGGAGGCTGTAAAAAGGGAGAGAGCATGTGTTTGCTTTTTGCTGTGAGTATTTTTTTGACACTTCAGCGGAGCTGTGGGCAGTGACGGTTTCCATTCGGTTTCTCTTTCCAGCTCCAAACCGCTCTCGCAGCGCGCTCTCACCCACGGCTTTGCTTCTTCCCCCGGCCCCCGAGGTCGTGCCGAGAGGGTGCTGCGGGGGAACAGTCCCCAGTTAATTTTACAAGTGAATCAGAAGATGCCTGTGAAGGTTTGCGTGGGGGTAATGGAGGAGGAGGAGGAGGAGGGAGGAAGAGCCAGTTGCCCTTTAAGCGAAGCCCCATTACATCACTTGCCAAGAGCCTTGGGCTCTTTCAGCCGGAGCCAGATCTGCTGTTCCCGCCGCAGCACCCGTCACCCGTAGCAACAGGCATCTCTGCACCGTTGCCGTGGGAACGGCAGCCGGGTGATGGGAGGACATCCCACCACCTTGTCCATCTCCCACCCCCAGGGAGAGGGCAGATGCACCTCCTGCGTGGTGCGGGGCTGGTCTGTGCATCTCCTGGGCTTGCGCTTCCCCGTGCAAGCGGTCCAGGTTTTGGTGGGACCCCCCGCCAAGGGATGTTAATTTGTCCCCCCCCAGCCCCCTGCGTGATGCTGGTTCTCTTCTGATCCTTCCCTGTGTCTGCTCCAGAGCCAGCTCCCATTTCTGTAGTGCTCAGGGTACAGTCTGAGATGCCCCGTGGCTATTTAAGGGAGAAGGAGGGCTCTCTCCAGGACTTGTCATTAACCAGATACGCAGCGAGGGCTAAAACCTCCCTGAGCATTAGCCCCCACAAGCTGGAGTGGGGTAGCCCTTCCCTGGATTTTGCTTTTGCTCCAGACTGGGAGCTGCTGCCATGCCTGCAGTGGACTGTTCATCAGGCTCACAGTGGCAATTTGCTGCACTGCTACCATCTCTGCCGAGGGTCCGAGTGTCCACAAAATGCAGGTCGTCTCAGTAGTACGTGCCTGCCCCTCGTGTGATGGTCCTTGTCATCAGCTCTGCCTGCCTGGGGTAAAAAAGCGGTGTCGTTTCCCCTTTGCAGGTAGGGAACCGAGGCGCAGGGAAGAAGCAAATGATTTGGCTGGTGATCGGCAGCAAGGCTGCGACAGGGATTTGAGGCTGAGCTCAGCATCCTAAATTCAGCCCCAGCTTGCTGTCGTGGTAGCATGGTGAGCTGTTCCCCATATCTGAGCTGCTTCTGTGCTCCACTCTATGGAGACACAAATAATTCATGCTTTCTGGGCTCAGGACTTTGTCTCTGCATTATTTATTCACCCTTCAAGCTTCCTCCTCTTTTTCCTACCGTGGCTCCTGTTGGAAGAAGCCTTGGCAGCAGCGTGTTCCTGGTCTCAATGAGGACGGCCATGCTCTGAATGTGAGATGCGTAGCGGGAGGCCGGAGCTGTGCCTCTCTAGCTGGGGGGGATACGGACAACTTGGCAGACGTTTGTGGGGCTGGTGCTTCCAGGTCTGACCAGCGCTGGGAAATTCGGACCTTAGAACAAAGCACTTTTGGGCTGGAACAATGCTTGGAGCGGAGTCCTTTGAAAATCTGATGCAGAGAGGGGCTAAAAGCCAGACCAGCCACCGCCTGGGGACAGCTGGGGCCTTAATATAGCCTTTGAGCATCGGGGAGCCGAGCGCCGGCTGCAGAAAGTGCTGACCTGGGGCAGGGTACGGTTACTTTGCAGGCATTTTGTTTTCATCTCGAGTTTATCTGGTCTCTCCCTGGGGAGCTGTCAGCTGGGGGGGGGGCTTTGGGTGTTATCTGTGTTTTAGCCAGCAATGATTCCCTCTGGACCTTGAGCAACACTCCCCTGCATTGACTGCTCCCCTGCAGCCATGGCTGGGGGCTGCGGAGGTCGGCTGGGCTGATACGGCTCTGTCACGCTTGTGATGAGAAGCAGAAACGGTGCCTGGCGTTGCTCAGCTGCCACAGAGGGAAAAAAAATCCATGCCCGGAGCCCTGGCTGAGCTAAGGGCACGCTCAGCGTGCAGCATCGCTCACTCTCCACCGCACCGTCTGAGACGAAGGGCTGCTCCATTTTACTCCTGAGCAGCTGAGGCTGTTTAATGCTGGGGCTTTGCTTTTCCTATGATTTCCAAGTTGTCCCTACCTTCAGTGGCCCAGCTCTCACTGTCACAGAACACGAGTGTTGGGAGAGCTGGGCAGTGCTCGTCATCCTTGGGAGCGTGGGGAACTTGGGGTGAGAAAGTTTCGTTCTGATGAGTGTGAGCAGCCTGCAGAACTGCTCGTCCTCCCTTCCCTCGCTTTGGCCATATTTGGGGAGGCTTTGCCTCCTGTTTCTGAGTCCTGACAGGTGGGAGGGCTGCTGCAAACCACAGCGGGGGAAAAACCAGCAGCTTTTCAGTGCTGGTCAGCTGAAAAAGCTGCTGGGAATGTGGGTGAGCATGGGAAGGTGTGAGAGAGCAAGAGGAGCCGGTGCCCCAGCCTTTACTGACTCATTACCTGCAAATCTGGCCCCCTCCAACACTGGTTCCCCGTGCAGGGGAGTCTTGTGCCATGCTGGTTGGGTACAGCAGCGGCTGCGTGTTTAGGAGCCTTTGCTTCCTCAGCTGAAACGCTCTTTTCCGGGAGTTGGCAGCGCTGCAAGCTCCGTATGCACAGGATAGTATTGTTACAGCTTCCTCTTCTGGGTTTCCTAGTGCAGCTAGGACTTGATTTTTATTTTATTAGTTATTGACTCTGTTCTGCAAAAGCCAGCTGTGGTCAGCCCTGCTCCTGGAGGGAGGGTGATGGAGTGGTGCCCAGACTGTGGGACGCATGCCGTAGGCTTCTGCCTTTTCCACGAGGCTTTGCTTTCACAGCTTTCCAGTGTGGCCAAAGCTGAGTGGAAGGATCTCTAGCCTCATGTTTTTCCCTGCTTCAGGCTCTCTCTAGAGCCTCTTTGACCTCCTTATTTGTGCTGTAAAGAAGGCCAGAAAAAATGGGGTTTGTGACCCTGGTTTTGCCCCGTCTGGTAGTGGCAGTGCACGCATCATGCAGCGCTCGGTTCTCTTGGAGATTTGGTGAACTCTGCCCTGGGCTCCCCAGGACCTTTCTTTTTGCCCTGTGTGATGATCCTTCTCCCCTTTCCTTGCAGCCCTTCGGGGAGTGGTGCAACTTGCAGCCGAAAGATGCTGCCAAGATGCCTGAGAGTGCCTGGAAGCTGCTTTTCTACACGTTATCCTGGTCATATGGCATCTACCTGCTCTTCTTCACTGACTACCCCTTCTTCTATGACCCACCATCCGTCTTTTACGGTACAGTAAGAACCAGGGGGAAGTGGGTATGGATTAGGATATCCAGATTCGCAGGATGCCTGGGTTGAACAAGGGAACGGGAGTTGGGGTGAGCAAAAGAGAAGACTGAACCTCTAAATTGCCTTTTCTGTGATGCTGTGGGTACAGAAAGGGCACAACAGGCTGTCTCTGTTCATTTTGCTACAGAGAGAGTCACCTAGTGGCTATTGCAGAGAGCAGGGGCTGGGATGTGTCAGCTTTGGAGGGGAATGGGATTGAGTAGTTCAAGTAGGAGAGAAGTAAATCAAGGTTTCTCCCTTAGGTCTGGGAGAGGGACTGGGTCTAATGCCAAAGGCAGAGTTTGGGAGCCAGGATAGCTGGGCTCCCTTCCAGCCTTTGCCTCCTTTGCATCTGTGATGACCTCCTGAAAGGGAGCTGGAGCACCTGAGCACAGCAAAGTGCTGGGGCTGCTTGGGGCAGCTCTGCTGCTTGCTCCCCACTGTTTGCGCTCCCGTCTCTCTGCTGTTGATGGAAGCTCTGCGCTCGCGGCTCTGCGTTCACCCGGGTGTCTTTTGTCCCACCCCAGACTGGAAGAAAGGCATGGATGTGCCCACGGACATCGCCATCGCCTACCTGTTGCAGTGCAGCTTCTACGGACACTCCATCTATGCCACCGCCTACATGGACACATGGCGCAAAGACTCCATTGTCATGCTTCTCCACCATGTGGTCACGCTGACCCTCATAGCCTTCTCCTACGCTTTCAGGTGAGGTCCCTGGCTCTGACACTGTCCCTCTGCAACACGTCCCGGGCCAGCCTTGGGCAGCTACGCAGCAAAAGCCGCAGCCTTTCTGTGCTCACGTGCATCTCACGGGCATGTAGCAGGAGGACTCTTGCTGGGTTGGTGTGGATTCTCCCCTGCCTCTATGCTATTGCAGCAATCCCAGTGCTTATGAGCCATTGCCCAGTGCCAGACCCACCCTGCTACCAGGTCTGGTTGTCTGGATTATTCAGGGAATCTGTCTGCTCCCAGTGTGATGGACCATGGGTGTTGGGTGCTAACATCAACCCCCACACGTCTCCCTCCCTGCTCCCCTTTGTCCTACAGGTACCACAACGTGGGCATCCTCGTGCTCTTCCTGCACGACGTCAATGACGTGCAGCTGGAATTCACCAAGCTCAACGTCTACTTCAAGCACCGGGGGGGAGTCTATCATCGCCTCAACGACATCATCTCCAACATTGGCTGCCTCACCTTCAGCGTCAGCTGGTGAGTTTGCCTGATCCCACTTCCATCTGTCCTTGCCAGCTTTTGCAATCCCCCTGGTGCCTCGGGGTACAGCCGGCTGGGTTTGTGTGCATGGGAACCAGCCCTTTCAAAAACTATTTGGGAAGAGGTTCCCGCAGAGCCTGACCCCATGCTGGGCTTGGAATCCTTCTGTAGTCACTGTGCCGTCTGTCACCACAGAAGTGCCTGTGAAATCTCACTTGCAGCATGACAAATGACCCCAGGGGAGGAGGACCTGTTTCCATTTTCCCACTCGCTTGGTTTTAGCAGTAAGAAGCACTTTTGCAAGAAGAAAACAGGACTTAGGGCTGTCCCAGATTCCAGCTTTGCTGTTCCTCTCAGGGCAAGGCTGGAGGAAAACAAAGATGAAGAATAGAGATGGGTAACTCGCAGGTTGTCGCTCCTCACTTGTTCCTTTCTTTCCTTCCACCCTCTCCGCAGGCTGCTCTGAAAAGCAGCGGTGGCAACAAGAGCTCTCAATTTGAGGGAAGGGTTTTTAGTGATAAACTAGGGGTGCACGGGACTAAGAAAACCTTCCAGTTATATTTCCCTCCTGTCTCCCATCCAGTTGAGGTAATCTGCAGCGTAGACCTGCTTCTCTACCCTGAGAAAGCCCTTTCTCTGCCCTGCCGCTGGTGCCAAGCCTTTTCTACCCATAGGAATTGTATTTTCTCCCTTCAATAGCTGCCCTTTCACGGGGTCTGTGTGAAGTCCTGTCTAGAGCCAGACCTGTAAACCCAAGCCAGATGCCAAGAGCAGGGACTGCCGGGTGCAAGGGGAGCTGGTGAGGGCTGCCTGCAGGCAGGGGGTTGTGCTGGGGGAAGCTGCGCTGGGTCTCGTGTCTCTCCTGGGATCCCTGTGGGCCGATAAACCCACCCTGCTCCCTCTGCCCTGGCAGGTTCTGGTTCCGTCTCTACTGGTTTCCCCTCAAGGTGCTCTACGCCACTTGCTACTCCAGCCTCCAGTTGGTCCCTAATATCCCCTTCTACTTCTTCTTCAATGCTCTGCTCCTTGTCCTCACTCTGATGAACATCTACTGGTTTCTGGTGAGTAGGGGGAGCTCAGCAACCCCTACGCTAGCTTCTCCCTCCTCTGCTGCTCCTGCATGGCGCTGGCTCCCTGCTTGTCTTGGGGGCAGCTGGGGGGGACTGCAGGGATGGAGGAGGATTCGGAGGACTCGGGGGATGGCTTGGAGGGGAGGAGGGAAACCTCTGTCAGTGCCCGGGGCGGGGGGGGGGCTGCTCTGCACTGGAATTCAGACCGTCTCGCACCCCAGGGGTCTGTGGAGAGGGAGCGATAACAGCAATTGGGGCAGGCTGGAACTTGATGTGGGTGTAAATGCTCTGGCATCCCCTGAAGCTTTGGGAAGGGGGTGAAAAGGGTGGACGTGGAGGGCTCATGTCAGCAGGCTCAACCCTGGGCAGGGCAGGGTAACATCTGAGTTTATCATCCTGTGGGGATGAAGTCAGTTATGAGTAGTTGCAGGTCATTGACCACGTCCCAGGGCTTTGGTCATCCCGGAGAGATCTGCCCTGCCTTTCTTGGGGTCGAGGACAGCAGAGAAAGCTCCCACTTAGCAAATGGGGGTGAGTAGGTTAGGCGGAACGGCTCTAAGCCTTGGAGCTTGTGGCTGATGGTGTTTCTCACCCCACAGTACATCATCCTGTTTGTGGCCAAGGTGCTGATGGGGCAGATGCAAGAGGTGAATGATGTGCGTGAGTATGACGTGGAGGACGGCAAGAAAACCACAACGGCCAAGAAGAAAGAGGCTGGACTGCGGCTGCCCAATGCTCTGAAAGAAGGGTATGTGGGCAGGGGGGGATGACACATGTACAGTATCTGTGGACTAGGGGAGGGGGTGCTGGCAGAGCTCCCAGGGCACTGGAGCCATTGTCAAAGGGTTCACCACTGGGCTGGAAGATGGAAGAGCAGGATGCCTTGACACAGAATATAAAGCATTGCTGCAGGTATTGGGAAGGACTTTGTATCTCCATGCCTAGGCATTGTGGTGTGTCCCTCCATCTTTCTGTCCCGTGAATCCTCACCCACCCCTTCCCCTGCTCACTCTGTAGGACTGGCTCTTTGCTTGAGGCTGTTCTTTCTGAGCAGCATCTGCACTTCATGTGGTGAACACCAAGTCTGGCAAGGTGCTGGATCCCACAGAGCAGGTCTGGCTGACTGGGGACAAATTGTCTGCGCGAGCCTGTCAAGACAGGTCTGACCTCAGCAGTGATCTGTGAAAGTAAGGGAGGGAGAGTCAGTGTGGAGACCAAGGCTCACTGTCTGCTGTGTTCTTTTTCACAGGATGCACCTGAAGAATGGACTTGTAAAAGACAAGCGGTTATAAGGGAAGCGTGGCTGCTGCAGCCTGGGCAGCCTGGCTGGATCTGGGGACTGACCCGGGACCCTACACTCAAACCCAGCAAATGAAAGGCACAAGGAGAACTTCATCCCTGATACCCCTTCCTCCCCTGCCTGGAGCTGGGGAATAGATGCCACTGACAGGATCAGGCCCCTCCTGGGGCTTGCCTGTGACCAGGCTTCACCTGATGCTGATGTGCTTTCTGCAGCCAGTCCGTGCTGGTTCAGTTGAGAGGCTGGTGGCTTTGCTGGTCCAGGTAGGATTTGGAGCTGGCTTTAGGTCCCCTGGTGTTTCTTCTGTCACTCCATCCCTCGGCTACTCTCAGTCCCTTTGTGATTTCCCCTGTCTTTACCGTTGGACCCTCTCACCGACCCTTCCTCAGGCCCTTGAAGGGTCCTCGGACCCAGCATCAAACCGGGGTGGGAAACATCCTCTCTTCCATTGGCATCGCCGTCCCAGGCGAGGGGAGCCCAAAGCCAGCTCTTCTCTAGCTGCCAAGCAGGGACTAGAGAGGTGATGCAGTGCACCTCTGAGCCTTCCTCCTCAGGAGGAATCACTAATATGGAGCTGCCCACAGATAGCTGGAGGCACAGCACGGTTCCTATGTGCAGGTCTGCCTGGAAACCCAGCCCTGGAGCATTATTCCAGCCTCTTGTCCTGCAGGATGAGGGCCAGGCAATTTAAATTGCTTAAAAAGCCTATGTAAGTCTTACAACTGCTTAAAAAGCCAGTCCCAGACCTGCAGGGTCCCTTGCTGAGGGATCTCTAGACTCTCACCCAGCAATGTCTGCTTGCTCAAGTAAAGAACAAATAGTATCTGCTCCCCGTGTTGGTTTTCCAGGCAGCACCAACCCTAAGCCTTGCAGCTCTTCTCTCGCAGGGCCAGGACCCACAGCTCCTGGGTCCTCCCTGGGACGTGGAGCTCTGTCCCAGCTGGGAACAACAGGCAGTGGAGGTGGGGGATTCAGGGCATTAATTCCAGGCATCAGAGGGTGGTTAATTGTTTGGTTTGGTGGTTTGTTTGTTTTTTTTTTTCCCCTTGTTTGGTCTGTCATATTGATTCAACTCCAGGCTCCTTGTGAGAGCCCCAGGGAAAGTTCCTTGGTAAACAGAAAGCAAAACGTGACTTGGGCTGATGGAAACTGTCCCAAGCTGGGGTAGGATCTGTCACCTTCTCACTTGTCATCACCTAGCAGGGTTTCAGAGGGGTGCATCTCAGTGCTTTAGTTCCTTGGCTTTCAAGCGGGATTTGCAGGAAGAAGGAAATGAAGGGAACTGATATCCCAGGCCTCTTTCTGCTCGGTCATAGGAAAGTTGGGGCAGCGATGGTGCCGAGTTGGGGTAATGGCAGTACCTAGTCAGCACGTGTGGGGGTAAACTGAATTTTATAGTACCAACTTGCCCAGGCTTCAACATTTAGCTGGGTAACCCGTTGGCCAGTATTGTGTGCGTGTAACGTCGGATATGCTGCCTGCAGTTTTGCTGTGATGGCTAGAAAGGGGCTGTGCAAAGGGGGAGACCATGGAGTTCCCTCTGCCTGGCTGGGGCAGGGACCCTGTGCTGGGGGTGCGTGCTGATGTCTTTTTCGTGCTGGCCCTGGGGCTGCGTGTCTTGTGGGCAGGGTGGTGTGTGCGACAGGGAGCTGAGTGAAGATTTGGGGTGCTGGAAGTTGATGGCCTTAAAGAGAGAGGTGTTGGATGCTGTGATTGGGGAGGGAAAAAAAGCAGATTTGGGAGGAGGGAGCAAGAGGAGATCCTGGTCAGTGCCGCCTCCTGGATCTGGGCGGGATGTCCACAGTGGATGGGAGCAGCGCTGGACTTGCCAGCAGCTTTGTGTGGGGAAGAACAGCCTCTTCCCTGCCACCAAGGACTGTGGTTGGACCTTGATGGTGTGGAGATGTGGGAGAAATTGTAGGAGCTCTGAGAGAGGAGAGCAGCTGCCCTCCTGCCATGCAGCCTCAAAGGGTTAACAGGTCCTGGGAAGCCTGGAGGGACCATTCACACCCTCTGCCCAATCCTGGGAATCCCTCTGGGCTAATTGAGCACTAACTAGATCAAAGGCTCCAATCAGGCAATCAACACCCCCTGGCCCCTGTCTTCAGGTCCCCAGCCCAGGCTGCTCTTTGTCTGCAGGAAGGAGAGCAGAGCAATGCAGCTTCTCCCCAGCTTTAAAGCCAGCCTCGCCTGGGCTCTCCTTAGCATGGTTCTGGGGATGGAGTTAAGTTTGCAGGAAAGTTTACTCTTAAAATCCTTGGGTTTGAGCGCCAAGCCCAGCCCAAAAACCCCCGTTCCTGTGCCGTCTGTGCTCTGGCGGATCTTCCAGAAGAGAAAGACGCTGCCTTCTACAAACAAGGACCTGGTGGATGCCTGTAGGGTGGAGGAATTTAATGTCCCTGGGAACATCATCCGTGTCTTCGCTGACCAAGGTACAGAAACGCCGTGGTTTGGGTCCTGTCTTTTGGAAGCCCCTCTGATCTCTGGGCTGGGAGGCTTTGCTCCAGTCCTTCCTTTTCTGTCTCTTGGGTGTAGGTAGGAGAGGCTGGGGGAAGACAGGGCAGTGCCCAGAATTGGTCTCCGGGAGAAATCACTGCTGTGTAAACGCTTGTCCCTTTGGATGTTGTAGATAATTATTTACGGTTTAGAAATGAGTCAGTAGACAAGGTAGCCGGTGAGGGTGTGGAGCTGTGTAAGGCTCTGTCCTGGAGTCACCTAACAGTCTGGAGATGCCGGTTTGATCCTGTGTGACTGGCTTGACCCTTTGGGCTCCCGGCAGTGGAGGTGACTCCTCACCTGGGCAGTGGTAACGTGGCTCCTCCATCCGCTGGGGCTGTGGGTGCAGCGAGTGAGACCAGCACCCAGCTTGGGGCAGCGATGGGATGCTCGGCCATTTGGCTGTGTGTGTCCCCCCCTCCTCCTTATTGTCCTCATGCCTCTGGCTGACCATGCGGCACATCTGGCTGCTTCAGCCTGTGGCCTCTCTGAGCCGTTCTCAGTTACTTGGGAACTGTTTGGTCAGTGTCCTCTAGGTCTTGAGACACCACGGAGCTCGCTTCTCTTGTGTTTCCAGGTTTCCAATGGAAACCTCGGGCTGGCTAAAATGGGCAGCTTACCAGTTCCTAAAGTCTGCTGCTATTTGCCTTCATTTCCCCTCCATCCCAAACAGCCAGTGCCCACAACAACCCCCCCTGTCCTGGGGGGGGAGATATTTATAGCTGGGGAAAAATAATGCACCAAGATGTTAAATAGAGGAGATGCTGGAATGGCTGTAGTGTCCCAGTGCCGCAGGCTGGAGCCCGGGCTAGCATTTGTGCCATTGGGCTGATAGCCCTTACTGCAGCTTTGTCATCTTGATCCAACGACTGCAGGCGTGCTTGGCTGCCTGCCTCTGTCAGCCCCATCTTCCTCTTGCCATGCAGCCAGGAGCTTAAGTCGGAGCGCTGGGAGGCTGAATCCCGCTCAGCGTAACAGGGTTCAACGACCACCACCTCTATTTCTCCTTCTTTGTCAGGCCACTTCATTCATAACGGGCAGCCCCAGAGGTTGCTGTGTCTGCAGAAGCGTCTGTACTTTAACCTCTCCGTGCTGGAGGAGGGCGAGCGCTTGACCATGGCTCGGCTCGAGATCAAATTCAGTCACAACTCCTACCACACCTCCAGCCAGGGGCAGGTTTTTGAGCTGAGGCTCTACCAAACCTCCCAGATGTCTCTACGGGGGATGGCCTCCCACGAGAACGGCCGAAAGCTGCTGGTGGAGCAGTCCTTCGCCCAGCTGCACAAGTCTCTCCTCTTCAACCTGAGCGGGGTGGCGAAGGACTGGAGAACGCGCAGCAGGAATCTGGGCTTGATCCTGGAGATCGCGGTGAGCGGCGGCGATGGTGCATCAGCCCCGGCGAGTGGGGGGCCGCAGAACCTCTGCACCAGCATCGACTCCTTCCTGGACACCTCTCTCCTGGTGGTGACCCTCAGCCAGCAGCAGTGCAAGGCTTCCAGGAGGAGGAGAAGCGCTCACTACACCCCCGTCACTCCGAGCAACCTCTGCAAGCCCCGGCGGCTTTACATCAGCTTCAGCGACGTTGGTTGGGAGAACTGGATCATTGCCCCGCAGGGCTACATGGCTAATTACTGCCTGGGCGAATGTCCCTTTCCCCTGACGGCGGAGCTGAACAGCACCAACCACGCCATCCTCCAAACCATGGTGCACTCGCTGGACCCGGAGGGGACCCCCCAGCCCTGCTGCGTCCCCGTCAGGCTGTCCCCGATCTCCATCCTCTACTACGATAACAACGACAACGTGGTGCTGAGGCACTATGAGGACATGGTGGTGGACGAGTGCGGCTGCAGATAGCGGAGCGGCTGGGGGAGCGTGTGCCGTGGGGTCCCGTCTGAAATGTTGAATGATTGATGGAATAAATCCAAGCGTGTTAAATCCCCTCTGTGCTGGTGTTCAGGGAGTTTCCCGGTGGTGCGTGGAGTGTCGGAGCCCACCCTGGGCTGCCCTTCTCCAGGGTGGAGGTCTGGCACGAAGGGATGGTTACTGGAGTTGTGATTTAGTAATAGCTGGGTGCTCAGCCCTCCAAGCAGCTGTCTGCTGCAGCCAGCAGACTATTCACGGGATTATGATCCAGTCTGATGCTGGTTGTCTCTTCCATTCTCCACGGGCGATGGCAGCACCAGGTTGTGAATCCCAGACCCCTCTCGTGCTTGGCCAAGCTGCTGCTGGTGCCAGCGAGGCACCCGCTCAGGAGAGCAGCAGTGGGGCTTGTGCTTTTTAGGCTTTTTGGCTAAATGCTGCAGCTTTCTCTGTGCAAAAAAAAATGATTTTTTAAATTTTTTTTTTTTTTTTTTTTTTTTTTTTTTTTTTGTGAAATGATGCTGGTGGTTCCCTGCTGCTTGGGTGCAGGATTTAGGCTGCAGCGCGGCCGTGCTGGGAGGAGGTGACGCGGTGGCTCCGGTCCTGCTGCAGGAAGAGGTATGGTGTCACGGCACAAGCCGCATCGCTGCGGCTCTGTGTGACTGAATCCTTTCCCACGGGGGAGGCAGAGCCTGGAGGTGCGCGGGTTTCTCTTTCGCTGTAGGAACTCAGGCCTGAGCTATTTTTTTTATTGTGTGGTTGGTGATGGGGTGGTTTGGGGTGGGGGTGTAGGTGACTCAGAGGTGCTGGGTGGCCAAATGCAGCCCCCTGGGAGCTGCAGACCGAGGGGCAGGTTGCTGCGTGACAGATGTTTTTTGGCTGATGAAAAAAGGGTAAAGCAGGGGGATGTGGTGCAGTGGAGTCGGTGGCATCTTGTTCCCTCCCAGTCCGCTTGTGAGTCAGTAGTTAGTTTATTTACTTCATTTGCAAATTGATGAGACCAGGGCGCTGTGTGTGAATGTCCCTGCTCACTGGCCTGAACCACGGCTGGAGCCAGATGGCAGCCGAGCATCAGGCAACGGCGGCTCGGCACAGCGCAGCAGTGTTACAGCCCCGATACATCAGGCACATTCACATGGTTGTGCATTTTAGGGTTTGGTTGTTTGTGGTTGTTTTTTTTTGTTTGTTTGTTTGTTTTGTGGGCTGTGGTATCCAGCCCATTGCAATAGTGTGACTGTGCTCTTACTGATAAGGCCACTAATGAGCTAGCAGAGCAGTGCTGTGCAGCAGGGACCCAGCTTTGCACCACCTTGTCTGAGCAACAGTGATCACTGATGGAGGAGTTGCTTTTCTTCCACCTTCCAGCATGTGGGCTGTGAACTCTGATTGCAGCTAGAGGTTTAAAGCTGTTCCCTGTGTTGTGCTGGCCTGTGTTAAACAGCCAACACAGCTGCATGTGGGGCCCTGGGCTGAGGTTTAGCACCAGCCCTTCCAGGTGAGGCTTTCCTGACACAGCTGCAGCTTTGCTTCTTTTTTTTTTTCCTGAAAAGGAATCTGAGTTAGACTTGAATCTTTTGTCATCTTTTTTTAAAAATGTGAACCTGACACCATAGCATAGATTACTTTTGTTTGTTTTTGTACTGATGTTGTATTGTCAAGGTCTGATGAAGTATTACCAAGCTAAGCTGGGCCTTCTCCCTCCAGGGAAGCACTGAAGGTTTAACCACTGTTGGGTTTGCAGAGGAAATGTCTTCCCATCCCCTGTGACAGTGTTTTTGCTAACACCCTTGAACTGTGTAGCTGATGACCAGGACTGGAGTAGCTCAAGTACTTTAGTTGTGTAGTGTACTAATGTTTTCAGGTCCAAATGTGTTTCTTGACAGTGCCATGGACTAGCAGAGAGCTCCAGGGCAGGTCAGCCCTGCTTTACTCCAGCAGCTGAACAAGAGCTATGCTGAAACCCATTTCAAGCACTCAAATGTTTTAAGGGCTTAGAGTAGGACTGACTTAACTAAAGCAAGCAGGAGCCATTTCTTTCAAATTTAAGATGAGCAGGATTAAGAAAACCCTTAAGTATTAGGTTTTGTTGTGCCTGTGCTGTGGCAGATTAAGGGCTCAGCTCATTTAACATCCAGTGAGTCAGTCTCACTCCTTACCTGGTTCTCCAACATCATGGAGGGCAATTGCCTGCCTCCATCATGCTGTCCAAGCACTGATACTCTGGGGAGTGGTGTGAGGAGGTGAGTTACAGCAGTGACAGCCCTGAAGTAGCTGTAATCAGCTTATAGCCAGGGCAGTGCCAAGACCAGCCCTAAATGCTGAAGCTGCATTTCAGCAGACACTGAGCCGTGACTGGAGCCAGGCCGAGCTTTGCTGAGCAACTGCCTGTAACAGAGGTAAAAGCCATTTTTGTGTTTACTGCAGCACAGGGGAGGCAGGAGTGAGTAGAGATCTTCCAGGCTGGACTGGTCACCTCTAGAACCAGCCCTCTGTAACTCCTGCAGCTCCCCCCCTGCACCCCACACACATGGGCACAGACCACCACCATGGGGCTCCTTGTGGTCCCCTTTGAGCCAGAGGAGGGAAGAGGGGTAGGGTATTTAACAGAGTTTTCACAGTTCATTTGCTTACCCATGTATGCTATGCACACACCACACTTTTGTACTAGTCTGTGTTTAAAAAAAAGTAATAAACTTGAAGTTTATACAATCAGACTAAGTTTTAATGAGTGTTGCATGGTTTCATCATTGAAAGTTAGGGGCCACCTTGAATGCAAGAGCTGTTTATTAATATTTTTATTGATGACAAACAGGTTTAAAACAAACTGAGACAAAATCAAAAAAGAGTAACACCGTGCTAGCACTGATGTCTGGATTTATAAAACTCAGAGTAACTGCTACAAAGGAAAAAACCAGCACAAAGCAGAGGCAAGCATTCCCATCAGTGAAATAAAGGGGTGAGGGGAGAGGAGGGGGGTTACATTACTCAATGGATTGCATTGCACAGAGGGTTACAGCTTAAACCTATCAGAAGAGTCTATGCAACTACGCAGCCTACAGAAGGAAAAAAATTAAAAAGCCCTTCGGCAATGTTAATAAATAAAACAGTCCATCTTACAAGGAAGGAAGGTGGCCTGTGTCTCCATTCTTTCACATTTTAGAAGTCTAAACTCTGGAGGCTTTTTATGAGAAAAGAATGGTTTTCATTTCTGGAAAGTTTCTTTTGCAGTTCTTGAACTATGTTCACTGCAGGACTGAACAAAAATTTTGAACACCTGTTCCATGTTTATGTGCACACTACTCACGGTTTGTGGGTATGCTACACCAGGTCTGCACTGGGGGAGAGACACTCTTGAAAAACTACAGCAAATACAGGTTATGAAAGCGGGTCAACAATCTACAGAAAGGACAGTAATGAAAGGGCTTTCCCCCCCAGTTACAAAAAGTGGGTTTTACATCATTTAAGTACATTCATATGAGAGGTATTTTGAGTTCCCCCAAAAAAAAGACTAGAAACACTTGGAGCCCTTTGAGTATAAAGCTAACTTAATTCAAACTTTAAAAACACCTAGGTTAGTGAATCACACTCTACTGTTCTTTGCCAATTAGGAGGTAGAGGTTAGTCTAATTTAGGGATCTGATAAAAATGGGTCTGTAGGAATTTTAAATTCTCTGCGCTGTTTCTAAAAAGGTTTAGACAGAAATAAAATGCTCCCAGTGTTCCCATATGACTTATTTAAGACATGGGTACAACTTAGAAATTGGATGGCTTCTCTTATGTGCTGTTTTCAGTTTTGACTTCCAGCTATTTCTCAAGCCAGCATTGATGGCACAGCTGTGTCACTACCTGAAAAATAGGCTCCGGGTTTGGTTTTCAACACCTGAATCTTTCAGCTATCTGCATTAATCACCGAAGAAGCCACACAAAAGCCTAACCCATTATCTCTAATTATACCCAGCTATCAGAGGCCACCTTCCAACAACTGCCTGCTTTGTCCATTTTTCCAGCCTGCTTCAGTAACATTGTAGAGTCTTTACTTCAAAACCAATATAATCCCCAGTTTCCACTACTTCTTCCCCAGATCTGAGGGAGTGAGTAAAGCAGGCCTGTTAGCATCTTTTCCTCCAGGGCCGAAGGGCACAGGAACCCATCCCCTTTCAAGCGCAAAGTTCATCTTACAGAAAGGCTTGTTTTTCACAGAGTAGAGTCCAGACAGTAGCCAATTAAAGCATACAGAAAACACTTTGAAACCCTCCTCCTGCTCGAGCGCGCAGGCTCCTTTCACTCTAACTGCTATCCAATGTAGGAAGAAGAGGCTGATTGCTGCAACTTTAAATCACACTGAAAGTTCTCAAGGTTGGTGCTCTAATTTAGTTTTGTTTTAAACTTTTTGTAAGCTTCTCAGAACAAGGATCTCCCAGGTCCACCACTAAGAATTCAGAGACAAACTTCTAAAAATTCAGTGCTCCTTTGAAAGAATCTCTTTAAAACCACCTTGTCACGAAAGACCCGTTCAGAATGTGGGCGACACGATGACACTAGGATTTCAGAGCCAGCGTTGGACAACAAAACCTGCATCTCAGAGTTGAGCATCAGCTATGTTCCGCTGGATTTCTGCTTGGCTTGCTGTCACTTAAGTCAGGAACTCTCTCTCTCTCTCAGATACTCTGCTTCTAAAATGTAAACAGTTACTGCTAAAATATAGTACCCCTTTAAAACGAGAACAACTCTGAGATGAGGGTTTTCCTCTCCCCATCTGCTCTGAAAAGTAATGCCCTGCTCGCAAAGAGAAGTATGGAATGAAGTGAAACCTGCTTAAGGCCCTTCTCTCGAGCTTGTTTGACTGGGGGAGCAGGGACTCAGCTGACCACTCATTTCAGGGTGAGTTGCCTTCCCAGTGAGGCGCCAGCCAGTCCTTCAGTGCTCTCTCTCCTCTCCGGTCAGTCTCCTTGTCTCAGTGAGCTAGCAGTGGGCTCTCTCGCGCGCGCTCCTTTCTCTCTCTCTCCTCTCCGTTGGTTGGTTTCTTTCTCCTGTTGCTCTCACACAGTGGTGCTTCAGTTTTAGCAGTGGAAAACAGGTATCCATTTTATTTTATTTTTTTTATTACCCAGAATAAAATGCTGATGAACTAAGCTCCACACAAGCTTAGCTCTTCTTCCTCAACCTGAAAGCAAGAAAGCAAAACAACAGTTGCATTAGGGATATCACTCTTAAGGCAAACACTGTGTTCATGAACTTAAATCAGGGAGTAAGAAGCAGAGGAGTGAACCTCAAGTGCCTTACACTCTAATACTGTGACAGTCCCGTCACTCCACCATGTTGATATGCACGTTCACCCTGGTAAGTAGAGTCCTGTGACAGCGCCACGTCAATCTGAGATTTAAACTCATCACCAAGGTAACTGTCCTGAAAATGAAAGTGTGTGTTAAGCGTCTAACTCATTATCAAGTTCAAGTGCTCCCTTACAAAGCAGAATACCTGGCAGCCATGATTAATGATAAAGTCTGAGAGGTTTTGTTTTGTTGGGGGATTTTTTTTGTTTGGTTGTGTTTTAGTTTTTTAAAAATCTACTCTTTTTGCTGCAGAATTTCCACAAATACAAAGGCTTTTGCAATAGCTGGCTGTTGAATAGGCAAGCAGTTCAAAGTTAGGGCTCAAGTTGAAGTTGATACATGTAGCATTTCACTTCTATGCCTGAGTGTACTTAGAGAGTCCACCAAGTGGAGGAGTATGAAATGCTGTGGCTGCCATTGAAAATGGCTTTAGTTTCCATTTTCCTCAGTACTAGGAAACAAGGATGTGCATACACACAGATCACCGACACAATACCCAGGAAAAAGAGCAGACTACACATCAAAATTCTGCTTACCTGTGATAATTCTGGTTGGGAGAGCCCAGGCTGACTCATCTGTGATGGCTGACTCATGGAGATATACCCCTGAGTCAGTGGACCCTGGGAGAAAGGCTGGGACACCACATCTTGGCTCGCTTGACTATTTGGAAGGTTTGACTGACTAGTTCCAGGAATCCCAAAACGATTTTTCTGGCGCCCACCACGACCAGTCTTCCCTTTTGGCGCCCCACGTCCTGCAAAAGCATTCATCCCAACCAACAGTGAGAAGTCTGACACATGGAAACACATGAGAATTAACTGTTTCTATAAAGACTTGATCACTCGCAAGAGGCAACATTTTATATGTACTCAAGATAGCAGGTGCAGAGAAATCAAAAGGCGGAACCACCAGCGTAGGCATTGGCAAAGGGACACTCACTGGAGGCTGCAGTGCTGTCGGGTTTGTACTCCATACAACTAAGACTTATTACTGAAGCACATCTACTCTCATCAGCACTGCTGCGAGAGTAACAAAAGCCATTCTTCGACTTCAGACCTAAAACATGGCTTTTGTACTGCTTTACCCTTGCCCCTGTACCTGCGGCTGGTCCGTTAGCCTGGCCAAAGTATCCCGGTGGTGGCATCGGTGGCATCACAAGGTTGAAAGGGATAGGAATGTTCATAGCAGCGACATGGCTGGGGCCAGCACTAATCATCCCGATCTGGTCATGGGTTTGGAAGTACATGTTGGATGGGCGCCCTGGGGAGGGGAGGAAAAGCCACAGTGATTTCAGGCATACCGAATATTTAAAAATCAATTAACATTCCTGCTTTTAACAGTACTGGGAGGACTTGTGAGCAGGATAAATCAGGATCAAAAATTGAAAGGACAAGCCTACCGCTGCCAAGAACCACCAATATTTCTAGTTCATCATTTATTCCACACTTGAAAATGTCAGAGACTCATCTAACACATGCTCGTCCCTACAAAGTTACTCTTTTACAGCACCATCTAAGATTCCTGAAATGCTTACACACACTCCCTTTCCCTCTCATTTTTCATTTGCTCTGCAGACATCACATTAGACTGTAGGGGCTTCTACATACAGAGAGCAAAATCCAGGCAGATCACAAACCTCTTCAGTTCTTAAATCCCATATTTTTCTGTAGTGGCTCTTCAAACATTTAGAAGTTTGATATCTGTAAGATACCACACCCCAAGAACTAGTTGGGGAAAAAAAGTAAATCTATAAAGGTGTTAATTTTGACAGCTTCCTTTACCTTGACTGCTCCGGTCATAGACAGATCCTGGAATAATAGCCTCACGTGCATCATACATGGCAGTAGTCATGAAACGGGCACCCTGGAAGCATTATAGGAGTTAGACAAAGCCTTTGCATAGAAAACTTTGCACTGCAGCTTCAGTGTAAGCTATTTCAGGTAAAAATCCAGTAAAACTCCACAGATCATGCATACTTTACAAGTGCTGGAAAACACACCACTAGTATTTCAACTACATCATGACAACAAGATAAAGTAATAAAGATCCTACAGGCAGCCTATCTCAAATTGTGAAACATTTGGTGAATTTTCAGTCTATTTTGAGGTTCTTATGATAGTTCTCCCCTTACTCTATTCCTACCACTGTCCTTCTGTGATAGCTGACAAGCTTCTCTCCCCAATAACTACTTAAAGGACTAAGTATAAAACTTGCAGGTTGAGGATTAGAGTACAATGCTATTAAGTACACATGCCTAATGAGCTTGCCATTTCTACACAAAACAGTTACTTTACGTTTCATTCACCTCAGAAGTTACACCCTCATAAAATTTTGCAGTAAATAAAGAGCAATAAAAAAAAGCACCAAAAAGGCTTTTCTACAAGCACTCAACTTAGAAACAGCTGAAGCAGCAACTTAATTGGGTCACACTGCATTAACTAGGCAACAAAAATGGAAAGTTGTGGGTGTGTGAGGCTATGTGGGTGACTGTTTATTCCATCCATTTATAGTTGGTCAATCAACCCCCAATTGCTTCACACCACAAACACCTGAGAGACAGGAGAGGTCAACTTACTGGGTTGATGGTATTGACAAGTTTCCGGGGCTTGCTAAACTGCATAAGGCTTTCCCGGAGATTATTCAGTGGTCCCTCCACCAGAACCTTCTGCTCCTTGTAGTAATTCAGCAGGTGATTCCAAAGTGGTTGTTTAGACAGTGCTTTTGGGTTCCCAACAATAATTACTCCATACCTGTACAACAACAGACAAAGAGAAAAACTAAAATTAACTTTGAGTAATATGTAACATAGCTTTATTTTTAATGTCAGAACAGCCTCAAAGTCTATCTCTTTTTTTACAGTAAATCAAGGCACCTAACAGAAGTCCACGATGGTAGGTTTAGGAGACCCTGACAATTGTTTTGTTTACAGCAGATGATTTCTGTAGTGTGACAAAACACTTGAAAAGAGATTGCTGCAGCCAGTTTCTCAATCATCACAAGCTTCCTTTTGCAGGCTTGCCAAACACATCAGTGTACTCAACCAACCACCACCCTGTATTGGTCTGAAAGCTTGCAGAAACCAAGGAAACCAACCAATATAGTGTTGATTCCACATTACCCTTCTCAGTAATCAAATCCATTAAGAGAAGCAAAATGGTAAAAAAAGGTTGCTGGAAAGGATGAAGCAGCAGATGAAGGGAAGACTTCTGTCCTGCAAACAAAGGGGAATGACACAGCAGCTTCTACAAACTACTGATGCCAAATGGTAACACTGATTAGGTTGAAATTGCTCTTTTAAATTGTAGGGAATGGGGAAATCATTCAAGGCTTCCTTAAACGAGGTGCAGCAGGGAATGGGCCCGCTACCCATAAAACACAGACTTTTTGTTAGTCAGACTGTATCGATGCTTTAGCAGACTGAATTAGGTCTCTAGAATAGAAAAATTTGCCCAATTTTATTTTACCTTGCTCTTGTAAGAGCTACGTTAAGACGCCTGGGGTCATTCAGAAACCCTATTCCTTGGTGTTCATTGGCCCTCACACAAGAAAGGATAATAAAGTCCTTCTCTCGGCCCTGGAAGGCATCCACACTTGCAATTTCCACTTCCTGAAACAGAGGAAAACATGTAAATCACGGAAGCACAGTGCAAAACAGCTATGCTACCAACAGGCATTACAAAATGCATTGGCCATGCACTAGCAGTGCCAATCATTTGACAAAAATGTTATTTTTCTTATGACGAATGATTTGGTAATTCCACTAGTGACTAAATAGTTTCCCTAAAGGAGAACAGACAGTCTCAGTTTAGGACAAATTACTTTTATGTTCACTGCTTTATGATTCTCATATTTCCCTAAAACTGGCATTTGCACTATGGAAAGCATCCCTTTTCTAGGTATGTTGCCAAAAAGACCTCTGACTATTCCAAAACCTCGTAGTAAGACAGGTCCAAATTAGCATTGCTGCTCCCAGCTACCAAGAAACCTGAATCAGAGGGACAGATCATTCCTGGCAGAAGTAAGAGTATTTCCACCAAGTTTTCCTTCAGTGAAAACATTGACCAAGTTCTCAATATTGCAAAACAGACTATATTAAACATACAACCATCTTGTTTGTAGCAACAGATTTTAATGTTTGGTAGAAGAATTCCAGTAAATAAATAGTATGACCATCAGAATTTATGGAGCTTGGTTTCCTGCATCTCTTGGCACGATGTTTTTATCTAAGATACAAGCTAAAGCTTTTCCACAGCTGAAGCACTCATGACCTCTCCCTTCTGCGCCTCAATGAGTCCTCAGATGACAGACTCACTGAAACCTTCCTTTCAACAGAGACCTCAACAGGGCTTTCTCTTTTATCTGGCCAACTGCTCCCTTGACACTTACTGGCATTTGATACCGCCTAAACTCTTCTCCCTGGTCTATTTTAACCACAATCAGCTAAACTCAAAAATTACTGAAGAATAAACACAGACTGATGCCTAAGAAGCCAGACTAAAAGTGAAAACATTGTGAAGTTTCACAATATCTGACTTTTCTAGCTTCTCTGCATCCAAGTGTTCTCATTTGTGCAATGACTCCGTACCTGGTAAAGCTTTGTATGCAAGGAACCACTGAATTGCATGTACTGCACCAGATAGGATCGTTGACCTTCATAAGGAGTAATAATGCCAATCTGATCTGGTTTGGCACCAGCTTTCAATAGCTTTGTAGTTATCTTCTCCACATTGGCAGCTTCCGTCCTAGAAAGACAGATTTGTTTATCTAAGGAGAACCAAGGCATTAGGGCTAACTTTTTGCAAGTTAATGGGTCTAAAAAACTTGAACATATATGCCTTGCTAGTGTTTTGTCAGAAAGGCTACTTCAAGAAAAAGACCAGTTTTAGACTCTTCAAGCACTCAGATTAATACAGCTTAAGCTTTGCAGGAACATTCACCATTACCACCTCTTAACTTAGGCCATACACAGATATTCACAGCCAGAGGAATATGGGCAAAAGCCAACTTCTCAAAAGAAGGTCTCAGAATGACACAGAAATTTCTCCTTACATATACCTCCACCTTCTCAGAACTACACAACTAGACTTCCTGGAATAGCAAAATTCATGGTGGCCATCATTCCGAATGGAACTTCTTAGTAGAGTTAAATGTACACGTGTACTTTTATGAGCGAGATCATTAAAAGTGTTCCAGCCTGCTGTGCAAACAGATCCTTCGGTTGCTTTATCTTAAAGTTTTAAATATAGAATGTTTTTAATGCCAATCTCCCTGTCAGCCAACTATCATGCCATTTGTTTGTGCACAATCTGGCTTGCTGCATTCAGCAGTCTTGCACATGCTGTTCATGAAACAGACTGAGATTAAAAATATCACAGCAGATATTTTTCATAAGTTGGTCTGGTTTCCCTTCCAGGCCCATGAACGAATGCATACAACCAAGAGGAGCAAAGCGTTTTAGGCTCATTCTTTGAAAAAGAAGTTGGAATATGCAGAAAAAAGGGATACAAAAAAGAAATTTGAATTCCCCTCCCTTTCACACCCCCACCAAAATCTAAGACTTAGGACTCTGCTTCTGGAATTGGAATTCTGGCTTCAAAAATGCAACCTAATCAGTATTTCCTGCTGCAACTGCAGTCAGTTTACTTGCTGGCCCAAATTCATCCAACGTATTAGGCACTTAATTGTCCCGTGCTCCTTATACTACCAGTGAAGGAAAACACGCGCCTCCACAGAACAATTCAAACACACTTAAGTTCTGAACTGCTCCCTCTGGAGATGCCTTTTTCTCTTTGTTTACTGTAAAGGGAGCCTAGGGCAAATCAAGTCTGAAATGCAGCTCAGCCTGCACTATCCTTGATGGCAGCTTTTATTAAAAAAAAAGCATACAAGCAATTTCAATCATAGCTGTTAATAGGAAACAGCATTTTATTAATTTAGAAGAACTACTGCAGAACATAAGAATCAATAGCACCGAAGTACTGTATCCCAGCACACAACACATCTGAGGTCTGTGGGTTGGCTCATTTGAAGTACAGATACCACCCTGCATAGAAACAGAAAGTAGCTCTTCTTCAAAAACACAAGCCCTTTATTTAGCTCTTATGCCTTTATTCACATTGCAAGGCACCACAAGTCACAGTGACTACAGAATACTATGAATTTTGTTGCAGAGATTCTGAAGGATAGAGAAATGCCAAGATATTTGGTCTGCAGCAGGAATTGTATATTGCACTTTCCCTTGACTTCATTTAATTGTGACTGTCTCCAAGGGGTGTCACAGGATTATTAATAGTTTCATTTAACAATCTCCCTTACATTTGAGATATTTAAAAATACTTCGTCCCAGTGTAAGTTTATATCTCAGTGTTGAATTTTGTTTACCTGTTTAAGTAAGAGGTGCCTGAGCTGGCAATTTCCTCCTGTCCTTGTGTAACATAGAAAAACATTGGCTTATCTGGCTGTGGCCACTGGAAATCAAACCCTTTTTTCACACGGTCCGCTGAAGAGCACAAAAACAGTAAAAAAAGTTAGCACTGCTTAACTAGCAAGAACACTCACTTTCATATCAAAGCACCTTAAAGACTCAGAAGTAAGTGCAGTGGCAATTCTCTTTTTTAGCTAATGTATTAACAAACTCATCTAGATTAAAGAATCCTTCCTTTGATCCTTAATGAATGGCAAAGAAAGTAATTTGCAGGAGTACCATTCTTGCTTACCTGCAGTAACACCATTCTGGAGTGAACCCTCATAGAAGATATTGGATGGAAAAGCACTAAGTGCAGGATGCATGCGATACTGCACTTGCAGGCGAATTGGACGAATCCCCAGCACCACAAGCCTCTCGAAGAGAGACTGAGATAGGCCAGCCTTTGCAGCTTTTTTACACATCACAACAGGACCAAGCTGGCAGTGGTCACCCACAAGAATAAGCTGTGGAAAAGAAAGTTTGTAGATATCTAAGTTTGTTTTCTGAAACTTGTCCAATAGCTAGAAACAATAGCAATATCCTACTATAAAATATATTAGGAACTAATCAGTCTGACTTTTAAGAAGCTTCAGATCTAATCTAAGGCTTATAAACTTTTAGTGTCAACTAGCTTTTCAGCTCATCATTTCTGAATAAAATCTTACTCAGTCTCCAGATTGTTCCAGCAGGACCAACATGTTCTAGGCAAAGATTATGCCATGGAAACAGAAAACTAACAGGACTAACACAAAATAAAGTCATTTAGATCTATATTATGGAAGCGTTTTCCACGAAAGGAAAGAATTTTGTACTCCTGCATGCCTACACCGTGAATGTTATTGCTCAATGCTACTTCCTCTATTTATAAACTCTTTCTTTAATGAAATTTTCTTTGAAGAAATCCAATGGCTCCTACCTGTTTTGCTCCCAGGACAACTGGCACCATGCACTCTGGCTCAGTAGCCTGTGTGCTTTCATCAATCAGAATGGAGCGGAACTGCATTTTTGCAAGTCTTGGATCACCAGCTCCCACACATGTGCAACAGATCACATCTGCATTCTGAGACAGAAATGAAACTGAAATTAATCAAGTAGGATACCAACACACAATATTTCTACATGGAAGAGTATTCAATACCATTCCAGGAATCCCCCCAAAAGTTAAATTGTACTCTGATCTCCACCAGCAAATTGCAACTAAGCCTCAAGTGGGAGAAGGCAATTATTTAAGCTGCTAGACCCAATGGAACCTTACCATAAGTAATTCACGCTCTGCTGTTCGTTTCAGTGCACGGTAACGTTTCTCATCAGCAGATGACAGTTCTCCAGTTTCATCTTTAAGCTGCTGCAGTTTCTGAAGCTCTGGCATGCTGGGAAAAACAAAAAAAATAAAAGGAATTTTGCTTTATGGCTTAATTAACAACTTGGTAGGATTAGATTGAAATTCACTTGTAAAACTAAATACGACACATGTATAGAACCAAAAAAGTTATCACATCAAGCAAATACATGCTGTCATCATTACACAGTTAGTCAGCTGTGTCCATCACAACACTTAAGTTGGTTTTTTCATTCCCCTGCCCCCCTCAACCATTTCTTACCTATCCATGTTTCTGATCTGGTTATGCAATGCCAAGAAGGATACAGGAGAGTCAATTGCCTCACGACTTTTAGCACACAGACGAACCACTTTCAGTCCAGTTTGATGGATCTTCTCAGTCAACTGATCTACAGCTATATTACTCGGAGCACAGACTAACACAGGCCTTGAAAAAGATTAAGCAAAAAGTAAGTCTCAATGAGCTGTATACTTTTTTCCATTAGACTTGTAATAAAATCATGTGTTACAACACATCCCTTAAAAAATATGCTGGGGAAGAATATTTTCCGAAATAAGCACAAGTCTCCCCAGAAAAATATACTTCTAGAAAACCTTTAGTTCAATGATACAAGTTATTTTGATTTTTTTAAATCAAGTTGATTCTTCAATCATTAATAAAGTAGCCTCACACATAAGGACTTAGAGAGAATAGTTCTTACCCATTGCCCTGTCTAGCCAGATGATAGACAATTGTGGCTGATGTCACTGTTTTTCCGGTACCAGGGGGACCCTGAATAAGGCTCAGAGGACGCTGCAGGACAGTCTTCACAGCATAAACCTATTAAAAAAATTTTTATTGCTATTTAGCATTCAATGCATAAGAAGTTACAACCTCTATTCATACATCCTTTATCATATTCTTTGTGTGTAGTAAAAAGGAGATGAGGTTACCTGAGAATGGTTGAGATCAGGAAGTCCTTGTGCTGTAAAGCGCTTTGGCAACTGGCATTTAATAATTACATCTTCTACCTCATGACCTAACAGTTTGTGATAGATGTACCCAGACACTGAAGTCTCATCCACAGCAAATGTTTTTAAAGCACTCTGCATTCTGAAATGAGGGAAGGACAGGGGGAAAAAAAAAAAAAATCAGTATGACCTCAAATACAACTATCCACAAGTGTCCTACACAAAGGTTAATTACACATCAGGCACAAATTAAAATATACCTTGGGACAAGAGAACAATGTAGAATACTAACAGAATTAAGAGACAAAAATTAGACTCCGAGAACACAGATCTTGTTTTTCCCCATGTGAATACTACGAAGTATTATAACCAGAAAAAACCTGTAGAGAAACACCAGCCTCTGACAGAATCTGCAATAGTAATTCTAGGTGCAAGATTGGAAGAAAATTTGTACTCAGTGTATCTCTTTCAGGATAATAAACAAACTCCTATCTTACAAAATGCAGTACAGGCATATCTGAAGTCTATTGACCTCACAGCTGATTCAAATGTCTTGGAATTTCAGCTAGTTAAAGCAATTCAAAGTTTAGGAATACCAACTAAAATCAGAGAACACTTCGTGATGGACCAGTGTTCAGGAAGCCGAACTACAAAACAGTTTTTCTTCCTATATTCCAAGTATTACTAAACATAAGGTAAATTTCCCTCCCTGATGTATTTGCAAGAAACCTCAGATGTGCCTTCAAAATGAGAAAAATCGACAATTTGATAGCATTCAGGTTAATTCTATTTCTAGTAAAAGTTAGGCCTGTTGCTTTATGAACCAGATATCACATGTTCATAGACTTGATACATTGGGCACACTCGGATTTCTGATTGCTGGTGTCATGAAACAATACAGCTTTTCTTGTTCAAAAATTCTCACTGAAGGTAAAGGAAGATATATACACCAACTGCACCCACTATCTGCCAAGTTTTGAAGTGCCTTCTCAATACCTGTCAAATGAAGTAGACTTCCATACAAAATCTACTTGGAAGTTATGAGTAACTTCCACAGGCGCTCCAACGCTGCTCCTCAGTTCAATGGCTATCTCATCACCATAATCTGTAGAACCTCGTTAAGTAGTAATCTATAGCAAAAATTTGAATTTTATTTTTCCCAATTTTGATTTTTGGTTTTGGGTGGTTTTTTTTCCTAGCAAATCCCCACGACAAATTAAAATTATCTCAAAATTACTTTTGTACACGTTTACTGATTTCTTGGAGAGACTTCAACCTTGGATTAAGCCTTCCTGAAGGCTCACTAAGTAAAGGATACTATCAGGAACTTTGATAACATGACCAATTCCTTTCCATAAAGGGGCCAGGTCTCCTTTATACCTCAAGCAGATCTCATCTCCTTGCATAAGACGCATATCTACAAAGGAAGGAAAAAATGCTCTTAAAAATGTTCACCAATGAACAATCATCCCCCAACACAGAACACTTACAGTACTATTTTACATCCCAGGCCAGATCATCACAGTTCTTTAAACACTGATGCTATTCACCAGGCATAAAAAAAACCCAGACAAAACATACAATCAAGCTGTCATTACCTGAATCAGTCTTTGGCAAAGTGAAATAAGCAATTCTTTTCTTGTTCAAGCCCAGGTCCCATCTGACTGTGATGTTATCTTGGGTCTAATGGCAAAGAAAAGGCATCTATTATGTTCTTAAAGAGCAGTTTGCCAACTACCAGGGTCCTCACTGTCCTATACTTCAAAATAGCGGGGAAACACAAAACTTGCTGTTCAATATCACTGTATAGACAAATATCTGTATTTATTCTTATGGACTGAGTTCACATCATCTGCAGAAGATAATTCTGTTCTACAAGAGTTAATGAGAAACAAAATCCTAATCACCACCTGCTTTATTTTCTCCCCCCCCCACCTTTAAAACATTCACTAAGTGCTTGCATGACCTCATATAATTCAAGTTTGATTGGAAACTCTGACTGACAAAGGTAACTGCAGGTTATGAGGATAACATAAAAGAAGGTGGCCAAGTTGCACAGTTCTACAATAGAACATGGTTCTTGGAAAGATAAACTTTGAACACAGAAAAGATGGAAGTTCGCAAGTGTTTCAAGCTCTTTTTTAAAACCTCAGTTTGAGGATTTTTCTTTCCTCTTCCTGCTGTCAAACATCATCATTACTACTGTAACTACTGCGATGTAGTAGTACTGTAATTAAGACATTTATTTCACTTGAGCCATCCTTCTATGCTGCTGACAGTGACCATGTGTTTGATACCAGAGAACTAGTCAGAAGCCTCCTCAAACAGGCATATTGCAAGCATATTACCTGAGACTCCTTGAGTTTCTTGTCATAGTCTGCCTCAAGCTTGACTAGAGGACCAAATATATTTTGGTATTGATAAGCATCTTCATATCTAAGCAGGACATGCTGTGGCTCTTCATCAACACCAGGCTTTTCTAAGTCCTCAAGGGTTGCAGATGGATTTTCCTAGAATTTAAACCATAAATGTTTTGTTTCAAAGCTTTAAGTACAGACAAGTGACAATCTCTCACTGTGTAACAGGACTACCAATACCGTATTTTACTACTACAGAAGTTATATCAAGGTATAACCACTTGTTAGAACTACACCAAGACATTATATGTCATTCTCACTCACATTCAGTCAGGTTTGTTATGCTTTAAAGGATGTACAGAAAAACCTCCCAAAAAGCAGTAATGGAATACCAAGCATGGACTAACAGTTCCCCACTCAGCTAGTCATCACATAAAGCAGAAACAAGTGAAGGACTTCATATAGGGAAGGAAAGATGTTTTTTCAGATTGCCTGACAGTGCAACTTGAACAGAGCTGAAGAACCTAAGGGTGAAACTTTCCTACTTTGATAAATGATCTCCTGAATCCTTTGATCAATTCCCAGTTGCATTGCTTGTCAAATCTGCAGGATTTAAACCTCATCTGATTTGAGTAAATTCCCTGCCTTATACAGTTGCTAAAACAGTCTTGCCCTTCCTTCATAAAACCCACAAAATTGGCACTTGGTAAAACATAACTGGAATTTGAGAAGCAGCACATACCTTCCAAAGTTCTTCCAGTTTGTTAATCTGTTGAGCCGTAATCTGACGTGCCCTCAACTGTTCCTGTTCAGATGGAATCTTTACCAGCCACGAAAGGAAACAGCGATCTTGGATAAGAGGCTGCCACTGTGAACTGTCCCAATTAATATCCTTTAAACTGCTCTGACTGGCACATGGCTGCCTGCACAACCAAAATATTGAAAAAAATTTTAAATTAGACAAGTGTAAGAAAAAGTCTACCATGTGAAGTGTAAAAATAGGTTTATCATGCTCTTAGAACAACTCAAGTATCTCATTTAAAAGGAAAAAAACAAAACAACCCTAACCTGCTGGGCCAATTCTTTTTTAATTCCTATATTTGCCATTTCAAAACTGGTAAGGCTTGGCATCGTAAGTTGTATTTATTGGGTGTTTCTAGAACTGAAAATTTCAGCATCCAAAATATTAAATATGACACTCACCTTTGAAAGTGGTTACAGTCCACTGAGACTATGCACACATACAATATATCAGAAAACACTTGGGATTACTTCCCATCCGTTGTTTAAACAAATAGAAGAACTCATTCCATAGAAACACACCTACTGTCAAATACACGGTAAGTGACAGCATTTAATTAAAATACATGCAATTATAAAATCATGATTTCTGACAGAACCTGTCAGAGAACAATTTCCAATCTACTGTCATCTTCAAATGATTCTACGAGATGACAGAAAAACATACTGTGTAATACAGTCACTACTCCAGTAGGGCTCCAGAGTAATTTCCTGAACTGATCTGTTACTCTTCCAAAACTGAAAATCCCACTTTAAAAAGGGAGAAACACACCTTTCTTCCATTAAGGACTGTTTCATTTGGGAGAAATACTTTTCTATAGAACTAAGACATTTGCCTAGCATAAGAGGATTTCCCTTTATTGCATTATCTACTTGTATACAATTCATGAAGTCTGTACAATCCCCTAAAGGAAAAATGGTGGCAAATTAGAGTATAAAATATATTTTGGTACAAAATGAAAGCAAGCCTTGCCCTTTAGAAATAAGGTTATGCAACAGACTTGACACAAACATGCCAACAAAGGCATTCTCTCACCTGCACAGCAAAACAACCACAGAGTCTGCCTTAGCTGGAATAAAGCCAAGGAGAAACACATTACGACATCCACAGTTATAACATTCCAAGACAGTCTCTCCTAGAGGTCCATCTTTATGAAGAGTCACCTCTTTGCACTTTGCTCTCACAAGATGATTAACAATGTGGCTGAAACCAGAGAGGACATACATTTATATGAAGTTAATAGGAAAATCACATTTAGTCCTAACTTAATATATCAGCTCAGTTACTAAAAGACACAAACAAAATCTATTTACACTGTGGCAGACATTGGTAAGATCTTGCTCTTTTCATCCAAGCAAAGACTGCTAACACAGTTTCAATGATTTCTCAGCACATGAGTGTTTTTAGGGTAGATGAGTGTGAAAGAATAAGGAATGCCTAAAAAATTCTTTTTATGTTACTGGTAATTGAAAGAAGCCTCCAAAAACTCCATTGGTCAAGAGCATCAGTTCTACTGTGCTTTGGAGGAAGACAGGATGAGGGAAGACGCAGCAAGATCATTTCACAGAAGTGATTCAAGCTTTGCTGAGATCGAGGTCTAAGTTGACAACAGCATAAAAGCTAAAGAGGAGGTTGGAGGCTCACATTTAAGTCGCTAGACTTCAATTATCACCAAAATGTAAGTCACAGCCATCGCACCACTTCAAAACAAACACATTCTAAAACAAGACTGTCATTGTTATTTCCATCATTTGACCATTTACCTGCCAGATGTATTTCCACGCCCATTACAGAACCACTTTTTGCTGGTGTTACAGTAAACCACACAAGCAGGGTCATGGATACCACAGTAACTGGAATTAAAAATGAAAAAACAGGAAGTGATTAGGTACTTGCTTATAGGAAAATTCAAATACAAGATTTAAACTACGTAGTAGTGTACAAAAATAAGGGAAAGTGAAAATTAGGGAACACAAGTGTTGGTAAAAGCATCAGATACGAGGTAAACTTCTGAGTCACAAGTATTTTAACACTTCTCACCATTACCATCTCTATGTTGGCTTAGCCTCCTGTTCCTCAAGGGAGGTCAAAGACCTGCTGGACCTGGCAGCTGTAAGCGTACACAAGAACTCACCAGAGGGCACTATCTTCCTACCAGTACATAGATGTCTCCAAGGAATTTGCTCTCACAATCCAAAAAATCCTCTAAGCATACACCCTTCACTCACACGAAGCGCTCCTGCCCTCTGGAAATAATAAGCCCGCGGCAAAGATTAGGTCTTACCTGCAAGCATGCACAGGAAGATCCTTTGTGTAATACGTATCTTCTTCATCTTCTTCAAAATTCAATTCTGCCAGAAGCTGGCTGGTTTTAGCCACATTATCATCCACAGCTCCATTCTGTAGAATGCCATCAGGTCCATTAACCTGAAATACGAGGTCAGTGCTTAAGTTATACAATGAACACAGACTCCAAAACATAAAGCCAAAGACAGTAACCCCTACTCCTCAAAGCAAAAACTTGTGTTTAATTTGGAAAATCTCAAAAGGAAAGAAAAATGCTGGTAAGAACTGAAACACCAGTTTCACATACCAGTTATATAATCAATATTTGCTTCATTAGCTCCTATTTTACAGGATTATTTACACTACAACTGATAAGTAGAAGAAAGTTAACAAAAGGAGATTGCTTTTCTGCAGAACACATTTTTCCATACAGTTTTACACAACACATGAAATTCCATTTAGGCAATTCCAGCAGTATCAAACATTGTTTTTTCATCCTTCATTTTACTGCCAAAACCAGGTTCTTTATTGTATAGGACTTTCCCCACCCATTTCTGCTGTTGTCTATCCACCAATTCAATGTTTCTCCTTCTGCCAAGGTATCAGAAGCACGACTTCATGACACTTGGACAATAGAGAGCAGGTAACTGAGAAACCTGCTGTCATATAAGCCTAATTTAGAAAAAAAAAATTGAAATAGTGCAAGAAATAACAGAAACTGGTTTTCAGCAGAGTGTCTAACTCTCCAGGCAGTATTGTTTGTTCAAGATGTACCAACCATATTACAATCAAAGAAACACACTTAAATACATCAGGTATGACAGTCACTATTGCATTACTTTAAATTTGGTTTAGCTACGATATGATTTCCTTTAAAAAATGATGCTAAAGTTACCCCAGAAAACTGTAAAAGTCCATCAAAACTAGTAACACAGCTCAAGTTTTCAGAGCAACACACTTCAGAGATCAAGTGTGCCAACACAGCACACACAGAACAGGTGTGCTCTTTCCACTGACAATACACTTAACTGCCAGAACCATGAAGTTCTGCAACATTTGGTGCTGTGTCAGCATTTTTTACACATCAAGTCCTTCTCAAGTTAAAAATAACTCCTTTTTGGCAATACTGAGTACAGTGTGTTTACCACCAGGCAGGAGCATCACGAAGTGTGAATATCACAAATCAGATTTTGGCATGGCTAGAGCAGCTGTTGCCCCTTGGGCCTCACAGGTGTTTGGGTTTAATTCCACAGCTGCATCTCTACAGACTAACAGCCACAAGGAAGCTTCAGCATCTTAACATGAAGCTGTCAAGAACCCCCAAGATGGCTAGATCCCCACCTACTCCAAAACCCTGTTCACTCAATCACTTGATTCTTTGACCTGTCTAGCAAGATCTCGCTAAAATCCAAGAGAATAAGCATACAGTCCATAATCCACATTAACTTTGACTGGAAAAAGGTGGGAGAGGGACCACCACAGTGACTGCAATGATTAGCACAATATTAAGAAAACATCTGGGACAAGTGCTGTGAGGTAGCTTCCCTATCAAAGCAAAACCATCAGATGTATTAAAACTCCCAATTGTTTCTAAAGGTATTGGGTTAGACAAGGTTAGATAAATACTTATTTCTGAAAGTTTTAACTAGCTAATCAATGGGAGCATAAGAATCACTCAAGGCCTTTGTCTATCAAGACAGTATTTTAATAACTCTTTTGCACTTAGACTTTTAATGCAGTTTAGCTGGTATCTGTAACTTAATTCTCTGACAAGACATGAGAAAGCTGTCCACAGTGAGAAGAATGCTAAATCTTTATTAAAAGAAATTTGATAAAAATAGTTGCTGTAGCGTTTTAAAGCTGCAACTCATAAGAAAATCAAAACGAGCTTACTTCTCTGAAAGTCTCATTTAGATTCGATGCCAACTAGTTTCAGCATTGCACATAGAAATTTAACAGCCAATTGCAAGAGTTAAATTTAAAAGTAAGTGTAAGCCACTTCACACTTGCCCTCAGCAGTAAGGAACTGGACTCAATAGCACTTTGTTTCATTATCTTCAAATGAAATGCGGTGCATTTGCAAAACCCAGTCTAAATGGTATGACTTTCTATTCATGTGCCCTGGTTTCACTCTATCCCAGCTGGGATAGAGTTAATTTTCTTTCTAGTAGCCACTATAGTGTTATGTTTTGGATTTAGTATAAGAAGAATGTTGATAGCAACAACTGAAAACATAGCTGTGTTAAGCAGTGTTTAGACTAAGTCAAGGATTTGTCAGCTTCTCATGCCCAGCCAGCAAGAAGGCTGAAGGGGCACAAGAAGTTGGCATAGGACACAGCCAGGGCAGCTGACCTGAACTGGCCAAAGGCATATTCCATACCATGTGACATCATGCCCAGTATATAAACTGGGGGGAGCTGGCCAGGAGGGGGAATCACTGCTCAGGAGCTAACTGGACATCCGTCAGTGAGGGGTAAGCAACTGCATTGTGCATCACTTGTTCTGTATATTCCAATTCTTTTATTATTGTCATTATTATTTTCTTCCTTTCCATTCTATTAAACTGTTCTTATCCCAACCCACAAGTTTTACTCCCCACCCCAATTCTCTCCCCCATCCCACTGGGTGGGGGGGAAGTGAGTGAGCAGCTGCATGGTGCTTAGTTGCTGGCTGGGGTTAAACCACAACATGATGTTACCTCCAAGTACTGGCTTTTAATAGAAAGATCAGCCAAGAGAAACCATCAGTGTAGAATGTGAAAAGAAGTAAAGGGGAAAAAGGAAAAAAAACCCAAAGAAATTGCAGTGGCATACAACAACCCATTAGTATGATGAACCCAAATCCAATCAGCTCACTGTGTAATAGCATCTCCACAGATGTTTGAAGATAAGTATCCATTTTAAATAGATAGTGCCATTTTTACAAAATATGAAGATAACTTGTAACTGATCATGGGACAGGTGGAATGCCAAAGCCTTAAGTTAATCTGAATTTCTTAGAAGCAGGAATACCAGGCATTCACAGGTCCATTTCTATCAGTCTATTCAAAAGAGCCACAACACATTATTATACACATCAGTTGACAAGTTTCATCAAATTAGTTTTTGGGTGCTCATAAAAAATTGGATTGCTGAACAGTAATGAAGTTAAAAGAAAACACAGACTTTACAAGCCAGAAAACCCAGAAACTACAACAACTGCAAGCTATTTGTACTTCTGCACCAGGTGACTGCTAGTTACACCCCAGGGAGCTCCTACCCTTTCAGAGAGTTAGGCAGGAATGATGTCACCTGTTACTATGAAAATCCAGCAGCTAGTACTAGGCCTTGGCAGGCACACAATGAGGAAGTGACTCAACTATTGTTCTCAAACCTACTGTGATGTTAGCCTATGTGCATATTATTAAAAATCTGGCACCATCAACTGTTGTATAAGCCGGGGGGGGGGGGGCTTCTCTATTTTAAAAGTGTTGACTGAAACTTCTGGCACAGCAAGTTTAACAGCTACAGCAATCTGAACATTGAGGCACTCTGAAACTACCACTAAGGTACTGGTCCATCCCTCCCTCGCTCCTTTTTTGGCCTCTAAAATACTGTTCAAGAGACAACAGTAAAGGTCCAGGGAAAAGAGTTACAGAATGGTAAATCAGACGATGTAGTCGCTTCTCCTGACCATATGCGAGTCCCCAAATCAGAGGTAACAGAATATTGTCATCTCAATCTCTCCTCGTCCTTCTGGCTAACATACCCCCCACCCACCTCTGTAGCTGATCCACAGGTGAATGCAGCTATATCCACTTCATGTAGTTCTACTTTAAAGTGGTACATTTCAAGCTGTAACAAGAAAACTAATTGCAGTTAAGTAGGTATTTTGCTAGGAGTACTCATTACAAGACTGCAGTCCAATCAGTCATGGCAATGCACTTCAACACTGCACAGTAGCCGCAGGACACCCAGTCACACTGTCCTGATTCGGGTAATTTTCCCTCATGCTTTAGAAAAAAATATACACTTTCAAACTTGCATGGGTAATTCAACTATTTGTTGTTTGTACATTGTTAACATTAAAGCTATAGGCTATTTACAGTACCTTATTATAATCTCTTATACTGATTTGCTTTCTCTTTCAAAATAAGGAAGGGGATATTACTGAGAACATTCACCTGCACACCACCTCCAAAGCACTGTGGAGTAAGCTGTATTTCCACATGGGGACCTGCGCAACAAGGAGCAAGTCATTTTGCTAAGACAAAAAGTCTTTGTTAGAACTGGAAATTAAATCCAGCCTCCATAGTCTAGACCAAAAATCTAATAGCTGACCCAGCCTCTTTCAACCACTCAAACAGCTTAGCTAACACATTAACACCATGTGCCTTGTCCATCAGACTTCTTGAGCATGTGACTGCCTCCTAGCATCATAAACTAAGTCCTTGCCTGGAAGAATGAAAAAATAAGGCAGAAATCAGAATTTATCTTAAAATATTTAGAAATATCTATTCCTATGTTTGATTTTAATCACATGTAAACAATGGAAATATAGTTTTCTGAAGAGAAAACAGTAGACATTGCTTCTGCGCTACTAACCTCTCACTATCTTTTGTCAATTGGACACTAATCAATTGTAACAACATCCTCTTAAACTATTAGTTAAATATACGTTGAGAAAGGAAGCTCTTATAGACTGCCTAAATCAATCACATTTTCTTAAGAAATTAGGCGCTCTGTATTGCTCAACTAATATTTTTAAACACTAGGACACTAAAAAGATACCAGAATATGGAACAGCAGAGTAAAAGTATACACCTCCAATGTTTATCAGCTTCAAATAAAGATTATTTATTCAAGTAGCTTTAATTATAATCACAGTGACAACTTTTAATTAAGCAAAATGTATGTGATCCATTTTAGGGCCTTAGAAGTTATTATTTGGTACATCCCCTGCCAAAAGGCAAAACAAGTTTTTTGTTGAAGGCAGCAAAATTTTCCCCAGAATCTTTAAAAATACACAATTTCTGATCTTATCGCTCATGAGACCATTGAAACATGCAAGTCTAAACAGATCCAGGGATCTGGGTTTTGCTGTACTTCAGCTCAGGAGGACACTATACTTACTAATCTTCTGAGAGTTCTTGTTGCAATAGGTCCATTCCCTTTCCCCACCCTCCCCCCCAAAAAACCCTAAATTTCTAGAGTATAAACGAGGATCAGGATGACCACAAGAGTTTGCGGAAACATCATAAATGCACTCGGTTTAAAAAAAAATTAAAATAATAATAAAAAAAATCTCTTCCTTCTTGCCAGGACAGATGGTTATACACATACTAGTACCTGAATGTGCTCTCCAGATATTTTTTTTTCTTTTCACTTCAAAGGCTTTTCAAACATGTTTAGACAAAAAAAAGAGACAAATTAATCCTCTCATCTGGTCTTTTAGCTTACAAGGCTTATTTTGGGGTGTTTTTTTCTTCTTCTTCTGGCCACATTTTCTCTACTAGGAGTTCTGGAATGATCACAACCCATTAAAGCTTTAAAAACTAAGACTTTAATAAAACTGTCTTTTTAATCAAGCAATGTATAGTCTGGCTGTACACAGACAAGATTTTACTACCACTGCTTAATAATTCTGATATCTCAGTGCTCAAACTGGATAAAGTCTACCAAACCCAAATTCAAAAGCTGTAAAATCAAACAGAAAATAAACATGTAGCCCATGGGGTCACGTTGCTAATTCTGTCTCATAAACACACTAACCTGGAGCAAGTCACCGCACAGCAGCTTCGCCCAGGCTGTACACTGAGCACTTTCAAGCACAAGAAAATCATTCAAATTTGTCCTGGGATAAACCTGATACGGCTCGGACAGGATAATACCACCTTCAGTCCTGTGCTGCACACCTGTAGGTTCTCAGCGCCTGGACATGCTGGCCTGTTTTCAGTCTGCTCACTTCTGTTTCCACAGCTCTACCATTTACAGATCCTGATATGTCAGGTTTTGCAAGTAAAAGGAAAAATCAAGCCCACTCAAACTATGTTTGTTTCAGGATTAAAAAGTTACCTAAAGCATTTCAACTCCTCTTTAAAAATCATCCTTTAAAACGTAGACAACATACAAACCTTTAACTGTTAAGAAAGGGACTACATGAGTATTTATATAGATGCAATGAAATTTAGCAGAATAATCCATGATTTTAAATGGAGAAAAAGTTTGACTTTTTAAAACACGTGGAAGAGTTTAGGGGTTTTGTTTTTACTACAGAGACAGTCAAGATGTAGCACAGTGACAGATAGTATCTTCATCTGCAAGACTTCTTCACTTGTGAGCATATAACCCTAGTTACTTCTTTACTTTCTCTTTGTAAATTGTGAAATAAATACAATTGTCACGTGCATACCAACCATCAACAGACCATATTAAAAAAAAATAAAATCACCAGTTTTTAAGTTATGGGGAACTAGGCCTCTCAACTTAAATCTCAGGCCAGATCGACTGTCACTCCCATACAAACCCAAAACAAACCAGCCTAGCAACCGTGCCGCAGAAAAGGTGGCAAAGAAGTAAGAATTAAAAAAAAAATAAAAAAATTGAAAGCATATTTTGCTTTTAGTCAGAGAGAAATTAAAGGAAGTAACGCTGAACTTCCTCAGCGCCCAACTTTTGATAACCAAATGCCACCTATAGCCGTCTTTCTTTTGAAGAGAAAAAGAACCTGAAACGACATCCAGAAGCATTTCCGACTTCTTCCTTCAACACCGCACCGAAAAGCGACACAACTGTCACGATAACAGCCGCGGACCTCGCCGGCTTTACCAGCGGACAACTGCCTTCAAGCGTTATCCTCAACGCTCTCCCCCTCTATTTCCAGGGCAGAAGCAAAACGCTCGGCTACCGGGCCCGCTCCGGAGCCGGCAACCTCCTCTCTCTACGGGGCAGGCGAGCAGCCACACGCGGCTTCCACTTCCCCGTCCGGCGCTGCCGGGGAGGGAGGCGGAGGAG
>NW_010972600.1:1813491-1813810 GCF_000737465.1 Haliaeetus leucocephalus
TGAGAAAAGCGGTCGGAGGCGGCGGGCGGGCGCCGCCGAAGAAGCGAGCCCCGAGGCGCTACGAGCGGAACCGTCCGGCTGCTGCTGCCGCCGCCGCGCGCCAGGCCAGGAGCGGTGACGCGGAGCGCACGGAGGAGGAGGAGGAGGACGACGACGACGACGCCAGCACGCCCCGTACGCGTGGGAGGGGTGACGTAGCACGCACACACCTGGGGAGGGCAGGCGAGAAGGGGGAGGAGCTCCCGCGGAAGGCGCGAAGGGGGTTGGCGCCGCGGCGCGCGCGGGCCGCCAGCCACCTGGCGGGCGGGGGAAGGGGAGG
>NW_010972600.1:1813820-1905976 GCF_000737465.1 Haliaeetus leucocephalus
GCGCTTAGCGCCACCCCCCCGTCCTCGCGGGGAGGGGCGGAGCCTGCTTCTGACTGACTGCTGTGCCAGCCAATGGGTCTTCGAGGTGAGGACGAAGGGCGGGCTGTGGAGGCGGTGGCGGGCTGAGGTGGCGGTTCGGCCCTGAGGTGGCGGTTCGGCACTTGTGGCGAAGGACCCTGGGGCGGTTGGAGGGAGGAGAGGGGCTGTGGTGGTTGTCGACCCTTGTGGAGGCGATGGGGGGGGGCTCTGGTGGTGGATGGGCTCTGTGGGAGCTGCGGCCTCTGTGGTGGTGGTGGTGGGAGCCCTGCGGTGGTACCAGGTTCCTGTGAGGGGAGGCGTGGTGGTGGTTGCCCCTGTGGCGGCAACGGGGGGGCCTTTATCCCCACTGTGCCTGCTGTGAGCCTGGAGCTGCAGCCGCTGGTTCTGTGGCCTGCCTGCCTCACGTTCCTGTTTGAAACGAGTGTGTAGGGTCTCATAGGGACGTAGCTTGGGTAAGGGAGTTATGCAGGGGCTTGAAGTGTTTTGAGACAGACGTGTTGATTAAGAAGGATCTGGTATTATAGTAATACCTGCTCTAGCTGTAATACCTATTATACCTGCAATACCTAATATAACGGCATGATAGCCAGAAAGCTGAGTTGCTATGAGGTGAGGGTAGTGGAGTTGGCCATGGAGATTCTCGAAGGTCAAGGAAGGTGAATGACACATGTTTATACCCATAAATAAACAGAAAGTTTTGGATTTGGGTGCCCTCATTTCAGCATCCTTTTATTAGCTAGCACACAACAAATCTCTTTTAAGATAACTTCTGTGTGTTGTAAAAAACATTGATACGAAAGGCTAGATACTCAGTCCCTCGTCCCTACTAAAGCCTTCAACTATAAGATTCAAATATGTATCTTCTTTTATAAGTAACTTTAATTTTATTCTTCCTTTTGGTGTAGGATAAAGCCTGGAACTGAAACAGCATGTACCAGATTTGCAGCTGTTAGACCGAAAAGATCTAGATGAAGATTGAAAAGCATCCTTGTCCTAGGAATATTGTGCACCAAGGAAGGGAAAGAATGAGTAAAGAGAATACAGGAGTCAGCACTTCTGCCTACAGACTGTTAGAGTTAATCTTTAGCTTTAAGCCTCTAGGAAGAATAGACTGTACCAATAGTTTATCATAAATGTATCCTAATTCAGGATTCATATTAAAGTAGGTTAACCCAACAAGCCACTAAAATCAAAAGGCAGAATGGAAAATTGATTGTTGAATTATGACTGTCACATCGGCTCCAGTTTAGCATGGTGACATCAAGGTAAGTCAATGTATACCCTTACAGAAGTTCTTCAGTTTTACAAGACAGTTCTAATGTTGAGACTCTTGGTTCCTAAGGGTGAAACACAACTCAATTAAAACCCGCCAGAAGTTTGGTTGGAAAGCATCCACGGATGAACTAAACTGGTGCTTTCTTAAAACAAACTGGAAATTAACTGTTTTGTAGTTCAGAGAAAAGCATAACTGTGAGAAAATATGAATTCCTACTTGAGGATGAAAGCGGAATTGAAGAAGAGATTTATAAAACCAGGTAGGCTGCTTGGTATGAACACTTATTTATTAATAAACAGAATGTGCTTGCAACATTTGGCTGGTTTACAGAATCCTCAGAAGTTCTGGAAACCGATCAAAGCTTTGATGCGCTGCTGGATTTCTTTCCCTGTCCCCTACATAATACAGAAAATAACAGTGCTTTTAAAGAGAAGTTGTTTGGAAAATCGCTGAAAATTGCAGGTCCTTAGCTCGCTATGCCATCAGAAGGTAAATTGGTCTTCTGATATGGAGGCACCAAGGACCGTTGGCCGTGTTCACAGACAAGATGGTGCTGCTGTCTGAGGTGCTGAAGCTGGAGGGCTGGGAGGAGATCCCCCACCACACGGGATGGCCTGCTCCCCCGTCACACAAGGCAAAAGTAGAACCAGAGTGAATCGGGTGTGGAAAACCTGCAGTCCACTTTGATATATTTTGATGAGGGATGAAACCGGTGATTAGTTGTGACCACTGTGTTTAAAAATGGAGACTGCAAATAGTCTTTATACCAATATAGAAGCATGACTTGTGAAGAGGGTACATTTGAATTTCATTGTATTATTGCTTAATTGTAGTTCACTGCATGCTGGAAACTCTGTGGACTGCTTTGGTGCTTCTAAAGATAAACATGGAGGCACATATGCAGGCTACACTGCAAAGCTCCTAGACAATATTTTTTGTGTAAGCCATGTTTTGTGAAAGTTCTCTCTTTTAAATCTGGGCTAATGCAGAGAGATGGCACTCTGACTCATTGGTCTTTACTGTTGTGCATTCAATATGAAATTTAAAAAGGTAACACTTCAGAAAACTGGAACACATCCTCTGAAAATGTTGCTGCTTTACCATTTTTATGCATAGTTAGAAGCTAGAATTCGCAGGACATACTTAGCCATAAGAAGCTATCCAAGAGAACAAATGTGGGTGAATTTAATTTTTAAAAGCATGCTTTCTGCTTGCTTCCATGAGCTAATAAGTTTAGCGTGATTATCTTGAAGGGGTGATAATGAAGGTTCCTGATGATTGTAAGTGTAAAACTGATGCATACAGCAGTTTAGGTGTTGGTAGAAATAACACAGTCCTGACTCAAAGTAATTGGCTTTGCCAGAGGACTTTCCTTGAAACTCATTTCAATTCCAAGACACACTAGTGCTGGGATTTGATAACATCCTCCACTCAGGACTGCACAAGAGAGGGCTGAAAACAAGCTGTTATGAAAAGGAATAAACTGATTGGTCTCTGCAAACTCCAAGCCATGGAGATAGTGCTAGAAAGTGTCATCATGACGTGGGGGGTTCAGAGCCAATCAAACTGAGTCTGAGGAATCTTTGCAAAACTGCTACTTCAAATGACAGGGCTGGATAAAAAAAAATGTGTATTTTTATCCTGGGATAAAACAATTCAGGTTAGGGGAAAATGAGTATGAAGCAGAGATCAGATGTTTTTGACAAAGAATGCTTAAGGAATGCTCACACATTACGCATCTGATGGTGGTATATCTATATAATAAGTACTGTGGTTAGCAATACATTAACATAGAGAACAATAAATGCAATCAGTAAATTTATTATGCATAACTTTCTTATCTGCTCTGTCACTTCACATCTCTGTTTCTTCTTTTCTTGTTTAATGTTCAGGTAGCTCATACTGTTGTAAAAGTTCTTCATTTTCTGTCTCTCTCTGTTTTTCCTTTTGCTTGTCTCTTCCTTAAAACAAATCTGCAAATGAAAATTCCATACAATTTTACCTAGTTTACCTAGCCTGAGTATTAGTAAATGGAAGAGCAAAGAATACCTGTTGTTGGTTTTTTTTTAAAGAAAAACTATTCCCCACTATACTATTTCAATAAAATAAATTTTTTATTGAAAAAAAATGCACCAAAAACGCAGCAACAAAGCAAAAATTTTTGAAGGCTACGAATTAGGGATTCCATTGCAGATGTTACAATTCTGCTCAGTTGCCACAAGAGGGACATAGAAGGAAAGCTAATGCAGCTCTGGAAAAAAAAAAGAACAGCTTGATGCAGCTACATAGCAACATACATTTTCCTTTTGTTTAGGAAGATGTTCTGGGATCATAACATTTCTATAGCTTCCTTCATCCCATATAAACCTTAAAAAGCTTTATAGACCTTAGAAAATGTGATAATAAGCATTAATAGCTAAAATGGATCTTCTCCCAGAACTTTACAATCTTTCCTCAGCTTTTTCCTATTGGAATGTCTGTAGTAGTGTCGGGACAGGGAGCGGTTGGGCTGGCTGTATTTTTGTTCCATCTCTAGCTATTGGACCAACAAGTATTGCAGCATTTAGTAGGCATGTGGAGAAGGTTATGGAGCTATTTTTGTTTATTTAATTTTCACAAATTAATGGCTGATGATGCAAATGTCGTAAGATCAGAGCTCATATAAATGCCTTTATGAATTAAAAGGACCATAAAATCCCCTTAGGTATATATTGAAGGGTTTATTGGGCTCTTGTGGAATTTTAAAAAAAGCGCAGTCCTAATATGCACTAGATTTAAAGTAACGCAACATGTATGTTTAAGTAAATCTGTATTTCCAGCTATGGTGAGACAGAGGCATCACTAGTCAGGCATGCTGCTTTCTGGGATCTGAACAATAATACTGTGAGAAAGGGCTGTTTTGAGTAAGGTGGAAATAAAGACTTTTTTTTTTTTTTTTAATTACAGCTTTATGGACTTCAGTCTTAATGCCTAAATTTATATGACAGGTATTTTAACATCACATTAAAAGATCTCTGTCAAGTGGTACTAGATTGAATGGTCATTTTTAAAAAGCCCTTTAATACACAGAATGTTTTCACAAACTAAAAGCATGTGAGAAAAGTATTATTGTGTAAATGTAAGAATTTCTCTAAGGTGCCAGAAATCTAAGTGCAATAGTAAATGCAACCTAACTTTGATTTCAGGAGTACGAGTAATATACT
This sequence comes from Haliaeetus leucocephalus, assembly GCF_000737465.1. Taxonomy (NCBI): domain Eukaryota; kingdom Metazoa; phylum Chordata; class Aves; order Accipitriformes; family Accipitridae; genus Haliaeetus; species Haliaeetus leucocephalus. The sequence continues at coordinate 1,818,339 of NW_010972600.1, forward strand.
ATAGAAGATTCACAGAAAAGGGCTATTACTCATTATCAAGGGAATCTCAATGCTTTTATCCTTCAGCAAATTGTGTAATATTTCTGTTTCAACTGGTTTACCTGCAGGTTCAATTGTGGCTATAAAAAGTGTTCCTGAAACAAGTCGTGGTTAGCTAACTTAAAACCATGAAGGAAAAGGAGGAGAAGATCTTGACATTTCTTCGGTGATCTTGAATCAAGAAGGTATTTAGATATTAAGGTGATGAGTGACATAAAAAGATAATGGCAATATTTGAAAGCCAGTAAATGAAACTAGCTGTAAACTCTGTACTATAAACCAGTTTTCTTTCACTGTCTAAGCTAAGTGGATACTAAAAAGCTAATAAACTGTGAAAAGGTAACTTAACATTAAAATACTAATTAAAAATACTTCATTTCAGTATAAAATTTGAAATCCTTCCCTCCAAAAATGTATTAAAAACCTTTCTAACTCCCACTCCTTGAAAATAGCTGAAGTGTGTGTTCATCTGAAACAATGCCACGTTAGCACAGAATCTGAATTCAAGGAACTAATGTAGGGGAAAAATCTTTTTATGAACAGAGCTTCTGGCTTTCTGCAGGTTTTTGGTTGCAAAAGTACTACATGAAGTGATCTACTTCTCTAACTGGCCACAGAAGTTAAAGATCACTAGCAAAAAGGCATACTTTCTAAAATCCCAGAAAAAAATTTTCTGGAATTGATGGATATATTGAAGCAGATATTTGAGAGTATCTGTTCCCTATTAAATCTGTCTTTGGTAGGAGTTCTGGAAGGAGCAGACTTGTTAAAAATATCTGTTTCTAAAGGGGCATCAACGTTTCTTTAAATGGGACTTCAAAACAGAGGTGGTTGTATCTGAACTTAAAAACAAATTTTGAAGCTCTTGATTGACTACAAAGAGTTTACATATTTCTTTGTTTTAATTTCTGGCAGTTATCCGAGGCAGATGGAGAAGCAGTGAGGTTATTTCAGTATAATGTAAAATCCAGTACTTCGCAAAGGGTTTTGATGTGTGTTTGACTCTTGTGTACTGGTGTTCCTCCCCCTGTTTTAGTGGAGAAAATAAGAGTGGTGAATTTTCAGGTTATCCCTGGTGTCTCATTTAAATTTATAAATAATCTGAGTTTTACCAACACAACTTCCAACGTGGTGACAGCTTGCTCTCTTAAAGCATTACTGCTTTACAGACATGTTTTTAACTTTTGGGGAAGGTAGCATGCACAGAGTTAAATATGAGATTGTTTTTGTAAAGAGTATCTTAAGAGAACAAATAATTTGAAAAACAGTATTTTTTGAGTCCCACCGTCTTTTTCTTTGCTTTTTGTTTAAGTGAATAACATACTTACATTCTCTACATATAAAGTAAATGCTTCCAAGTAAATCCTTCTTCCTGCTGTGGGAGAAGTCTGTTAATTTGGCATTTGTCTTAAAAATGAAATAATGTAAGTAATCCAATAATTAGGTGTGTTGCCCTTTGGGTTTTGCTGGGGGGGGGGCTATCTAAACACACATGTAAGGATGTGTGTTTAGCCATATAATGTGGCTACATGACTTACAGGAGTGGTTCAGATTCTTGCTGGATTAAACACCTGCATCCAAGAAGGTCTTTGTCCTGAAATATGAATCATTTAGTTTTCTGGTCTCCAGCTCTCAAGAATTATCCTCTCTGACTTTTTCATGGACATCTCAGTTCCTTTTGATGTGAAACGCAGAGTTCATCTTTTCATTGCAGATCTTAAAGTTTCAGAAAACAATGAGTGTAAGAACTTTCATACTTTCCTAGCAGCAGCTATAGGTAAGGCTAGTAATATTAACAGTTCCTTTTCCTTTATTTCTTGCCTGAAAAAAACCCAGATCTAGAATCGAGGGAGACCAAATGTATTAGGTGTTGCAGTTGTTTTGCTATCATGGAAGCCCTTCCATTAGAAAGCCTGTATTTCTGATGTCTGGGGGTGAGTGCAGGGCAAGAAGAGGTTGGGTGCCTGAACCAGGCTGGTTTCAGGATGGAGAAGCTTACTTGAAGTGGAAAGAATGTTTTCTTTGCAGAATGTTGTGGATTTGAGGAGGAACCAAGCCAGTACTGAACACAGGTCATGAATGGTTACAGTGTAGCTTTGTAATGCCTTCCCAGAAGTCATGAGTTCCTTGGAAATGTACCCAGGCCACTGGTGGAATTTCATCAAACAGCATATGAAAAGATCAAGAGGACAGTGGGGTCCCAGATTTTAACAGTACTCCTGAGAGCGAACGTTTCAGTTGATTATACCACCTGCTTCCTAAAGACTGGGCTTAAAATACAGGGGATTTGCCCCTACTTGCTTGAAACAAGGTTTACCACTACCAGATTGATGTGAAGGAGTGTTTCATGTAGTTCCTTTGCTAAGGGTTTTCCCTTTCTCAGTACAGTTTCATAGCCTGCTCCTCAGCTGCTAAGTCAGGGCAGAGGTGGAGCGATTGTCTCACCCCAACCTGGTGGTGCTGGTTACTGAGACTTCCTCAGACTGGACAATTTAAGACCCACTGACCTGCCTTGGGAGCAGCAGCACCCTGATGGCAACACCTCGGGACCTTCTCTGGACCTGATCCAATCTGTATTCTACTGCCAGGCTTTCAACAGCACTTCCAAATTAACTGCCCAGCTAGCCTTTGCTTTTGGCTTTTCCATGTGCTATGTGAGGAGGCGGAGTTCCCACTGTGGAAGGCAGCCAGTGTGACAGCGAGTAAATAAATGGAAAGGTGCTGGAAGAGCTATGAAAAGATAGAGAGATACGGAGTCTTTCCATGCTCTTCCTTCCAGTGTCATGCAGACCAGCAATTATCAAGTGGTGCCGTTTGAGATTCACGTTGCAGAAGCTGCTACAGGTGCCATAATGAAAGTGGAGTCTGCTTGAATTCCTGGACCCTGAGCAAGGCCCATGGCAACACTATGAACCCATCGTGGAGTCTGGAAACTGTGAACTGGGGCTGTTTTTACTAAAAAGGTAATTACTGAGCTTGATTTATGATCAAACAGAAGTTTTCAAACGGCTTCTCAATTCTGGTCCAGAAATCCTTGAGCCTTATGTCATACGGAGGAAACCCAAAACACAGAAATTTTTTTATGTAGTTGTTAGCAAATGTTATTAAGAAAATGAAATGTTGAACTAGATCCTACGGCCTTTATTTCAGCTTTAGTATGAAGACAGAGCAAAGGTGCTATGGGAAGCTTGCTGGCAAGTAAGTGGTGTTCCAATCTCAGACAAGACACTAACATATTAGACCACCTTCCTGGCAGCAGATCAGTATATGACTGCTGGAGGAGGTGATTGCAAAAGGGATGTGAAGGAGATCTGGAGAGCAGTAATTCTAAGCAGCGCTTTAGTAATGATGTCATTTAAACAAAAAAGTAATGTTAAACATTGGGCAATGAATTCCTTTGGATCAAGAGCAACAGAGGGCCACTAGCCAAGATGCAGAAGAACTTCTACAGCAGGAGCAGTTTCACTGTGTAATAAAGAGCTTGTGGAAAGTCCAAAGCATGCAAGGTCATGATGGAAAAGCCATATTAGAATAATCCTGAGGAGTGGCAGGATAAATAACACAGTATTTTCTATGAGCATGAGGGCTTACTAGGAAATGGAGGGGAGGAAGGCATTATAATGCTAGTCAAATAGTGTATTCACTCGTGATCAGTCCATGTGTCTTGAAGTCAGAAGCCAAATCTTGGGCTAGCTGGAGCACTGGAACAGCCTGAATTGTTCCTGTGATCCCAGACTGATCTTGAACTTTTCTCTTAGGGCTCAAAACAAATCCAGTTACAGCCTGCATCCACCTCCTTTACTGAGGAAGCAGAAAGGCTGAAACAAAACAAGGTGTATTTATTATTCTTGTGGACTTGACAACTTCATGAACATCAGGAAACATCAAAAATATCATTTAAAAACTGTGTTATTACAGGTTTTTTCTTTATAGGATGACTCATTATGGTGCTGCAAGTGGTCTGAATTGATGGATCAATTAGGCTAGGATATAGAGATTAGACCTTTACTAGGAAGTACATACAGTTTTAAACAAATTCCCACTGAATTCAGCTATGAATAGCTGAAGGCCTGGTCAGCTTTGTAGGAGGCTGCACATGCCTTGCTCCTTTTTTCCCTTTTTATACCATTTGTTCCATATTCCGCTAGAGGCCACCACAAACCTCATCTGAAAAAAAAAAAAAAAAAAGAAAAAGAAAGGGAGGGGGCACCTGCAGTACTAAATGGCAAAAGCTCCTGTTTTATAGGGAGATTTAGAAGTGGAACTTGGATCTCCCTAGGAACAACTTCTCTTCCCGATGTGTTAGGAGTAACTCCCAGATGTGACTTGAAGCCAGCAAATGATCTCAGGCTGTGAGATCAGATTTTGCTGAGTATACAGGGTTAGACATGTTCATTACTCTTTCCAGAAGATCTCCTATCCAAACCATGCATTGATATTTGATTTCCTTGGGAAATATTGGCTTAATGGTAGCTTTTACTGCATTTGTGTATAGAGACTCAACATTTCAACATTGTCTCCTGCCTTGCCAGTAGAAAGTTGCTTTTGTCATTGCTATTTATGCACCTGAGGCGTGGGGTTCCTGGAATTGTGCGCGCTTTCCTGGAAGAAGTGTTGAAGGGTGTAATGGCTTGTGCAGAAAGCATTCAAAGACTGAAAAGATGTCAAGGAGAGACAAGGCAGCTGGAGTTTAGGGATAGCTCTTGGATTCCACTCTCATTATAGGTATTTCTCTGGCCATCATTGTCTCAGGAACTCGATGTCGCTTACACCCAAAGTGTTTTGGCTTGAATAAAGGTTAATGGAAGAAACTGACTGCTGTGCTAGCCAAAAGCAATTGGCCTTTATTGAAGGAAGCATTGCAAAAATACAGAGGATCAAACTTCTAGTTTCCATGTGGAATTAAAATTAGAGCAATTGTGACCATCACAGTTAGGCTACACATGTGCCCTTGCAACCTTTGGATGGGAAGAGCAGTTTAGATGAAGCAAGGACTTACTCTGGATCTTTACACAGACCGTGATACTGAAAAATATTGTGAAAAAGAGTAAATTTGCTTTTGTGGCTGTTTTTCAGCTTTGGGTGGGGTCAGGAGAAGGAATTGCCAGAAATCTCCAGAGCCAGTTCATTCCTGTGAGATTTCTGGTCTGATATTTTCTTGAAAACTCAAGAGGTTTGGATTAGTCTCCAGACTCCCATCTTTCTGGAGAGCTTCCCACCACTTGTAAGCCTTTGTACACGCCATTTTTCCATTTCTCTAGGGGTGAAATAAAAACCAACCCATAGTCTGGATGATGTTGAATTTTCCTCTGAGTTTATAAATGATGTACAAAGAAACACAAGTTTTGGATAAAGCCAGTAATCTTCAATGTCTCAAAGCTTATGAAAATAAAATGTGCATGTGAAAAGAGATGTACAATAAGATGAACTGACAGTATGTGTGCCAGGAAAAGCACACATTTAGTAGCCAGTGGCTTCTTTGTTTCCACAATCCGTGAGGTTGGTGAAACAAGCAGTTTCACAAATGAAACTGTCTAAGGCTAATAGGCCTCCTAAATTGTTTCTTTTGACTTGCACCTGTTAATAACTTTCTAATAGTCTGGACCAGGTAGCACAGATGTTCCCCTTAGCATTGCAAAAGCTGCAACTCAGATAACATTTCGGAGTCGTACCTGTGTGCTTTCAGGCCTGAGTAGGGAGATACTTCTGGGTGAGAATAGCTGAGTATTTAACATTGTTATCTAACCAAACGTGAATGAGGGCTCAGCTGCCTGGCTCTGTGCTATTATTTCCATTTGAAAATTCATCTTTCGTATTGTATGACATCTCTCTTTTGAGAGAGACAAAGTGCTCCTGCTTCTGAGGACGATACCTGTCCTTCCCCACCCCCAGAGCGTGGGCCCTGTGAACATCTTTGTCTATTCATTCCTATGACAGCCGTAATTATCTTTGACAGAAAGCCTATGGAACGCCTCAGGCAAACACTGGAAGGGGGACAGCAGTGTGGAGAATATACTGCCTTGTGATATGATGGGGTCTGTCTAGAAGACACTGGGATTGTCATTCTCTGCTCATCCTTGAGGAGCTCACATCCTTTTGTGGTCAAGATTTTGGGAACAATTAATGAAGGCATAAAAGGCAGTTTCCAGGAAGAAGATTCAATCTTGTTTGCTCGAAATGTAACAAAAGTTATTAATCAGTTGAAGTGGGCTATAAGCAAAAAAGATTGAGAGAGTGTTCTGCTCTACCACCATCATAAGAGGAAGAATGATTTTTGTGGAATACTAAGGTTCTGCTATAATAATAAACCCATTTTCTGTTTTCATATTCAAGATTCTCATTTTATGTATGGATAATGAGACTTTAGAGAACAGCCTTGACAATCTGCTGGTGCTTCCTATATCCCTCTATTCTTTGTGCCCTCCATGAATCTCCTAGTCATCCTGATTCCACAACAATCGAAGAAAGCGCCTACACTTGAAGAATTTTCATTGTAATTCATAAAGGCTTTCCCCCCCGTTTCCCTTGTGTAAGAAAAAGTCATATTTCTGCATGCAAGTCTTAAACTACTCATATTAAAACTGAACTTAAGTGTGTAGCCTCTTCCTGAGATGAGACAAAGAGTATTGCATTTAGTGATCTTTTCTCCCTTTTCTGTCCCATCCAGTTTTTTGAAGAGTTGAGTCTGGAGAAAGCAACAGTCAGGCTTCTGACCTCGTGCTTTCAGCATCCCCATAGCCAGTGAAGATGTGAGGGGGGACTAATACAGTGTGACCTATCCTTTCTTCCTCTTCGTACAAGTTAACTCTAATTTTCAAGAGTGAAAAGGTTTATGTATCCTGCAAACAGCTGACTGCAAATTACATTTTTACAGAGTACCTCAACAGTGGTCTTTTGATTGCTTGTGTCCTGAAAAGACCTGATTGCTTGGTGCTGGATTTGCTTATTTCCAGCTGTTAAATCACACTGGATAACTTCCTTCTGGTTTTTGGTGGGGTTTTTTTAAGTGTAAGCAGTAGAGCTAATTGCTATGGAGGGGTTATGTGAGAAAGAGCAAATGGGAAGAAAAAAAAATGGCCCCTATTGCAGTCAGTAAGAGAGGAAATGTCAAGAGAACTATCATTAATCTTGAATCAACACTTATTAAAAAACTACAGCTTTTTGCTGCATGTATCCAGGAGACCTGAACAGGTTTGCTTAATATAACTTCTGGCATGGAAAATTTCTCAATGTTCCCTTGAGATGTCCACAGAAAAGACAGCTTTGTGGTCTGTCTGAACACAGTTATTAGAACTACTGGTCCAGCTTGTTGGGAAAGGTAACTTACCACTTCATACTTCTGAGGCAGAATAAACTGTGAAGTTCACATTTTCTCTGTGGGCCTTTGGGATGTGACCATAGAAAGCACAGTTCTGTCTCCCATGAATGGATGCTAACCATTCCTTGGCTCTCTGTATAAAAAGCAAGGTTTTCTCTGGAGTCCCAAGCCAAATATTTCCCTTTTTTTCTGCTGTTCTGCACTCTGTTATGTATTTGGCTGTGCTCTCTGTCCCAAAGGTGTCTATGTTCTGGTGGTATTAGGTATGAATAGATTGTCAAGTTCCTTGGGATCTTCCTTGCTGAAAGGCATGATGGAAACTTGATCTTTTTTTGAAGCTGCATGTCAAAAGGCTAATGGTATGTGCCAACTTGTGGGTTGAAGGCAGTAATTTGAGGACAGCAAATACTCATCTATGTCATGCTTGTATATATGATACAGAAATAGTATTATTCATACACAGTATGTGCATTTATGTATAGCTACTGAACTAATCATGTGCAGACAGCTCCAGCAACATATCAGAGTAGATTTCCAGGGTCCCTCAGGTTCAGTGTTCTGCCTATGAAGAGGTCAAGGCCAGATGTTTCTTTTGAGTTAATAAGTCTTGGTACATGATCAAATCCAAGTCAATGCTCCCTAAGAGAGGTCCCTAGACTATTAAAAAGTGTACGTGCTGTCTGCCCACCTACATGTGTGATCTCAGAGCACTAAGCACTTCCAGTCCCTTCTGTAATGAGACAATTCCTGTTTACACTCCCGCTGAAGACCCCTGGATTACACAATAAGAAAGTTTGACCACGGAGATGAATTATATATATCATTTAGGGGAGAAGAAAAACCAGTCTGCTTAGAAGAGCTTCTGTTTTTAAGGTTTGCCATCCCTAAGAGTTTTGGGAAGTGACTTAGTACATACTGAGCAACGAGTGAAAGCAATCAGTAAAACTGTGTTATTGTCATTATGACTCTGGGAGGTGTCTTCTAGTAGCAAAAACCAAAAAGGGAGACTATGGCCAAAGCAGTTTTTCTGAAGAAAACTGCATACTCTAAGCATTAATGATACTCCCAACAATAATTCCCAGCAAGACGTGATGGCTTAACCATCGCATCAGTTTGCATCCCTCTTGGTCAAAACAGCCTTCAGTCTTCTCCTTTTTTCCAGTACAATTCAGTTAATTATTCCCAGATCCCTCAACGAGTCTGAGCTCCCACTGGCTCCTGGAGCTATAGTAGCTCATTGTTGCAAATGAGCTTAATCCAGTGTTAGAAATCTTTATTGTCCCTAATAGAAAATGGCATGAATAGTAAAGGAAAAAATGTGAGATGTTTCCTGTAAGGTTTTAATAACCCTCCTGGGTGTATGATTACAACATATGCTGAGGAATAGTTTTGAGCAGGGTGGTGGTGGGGAGAAGGAGCTCTGGCAGCATTGTACACCCCCATCTGTAAGCCTCATTATAGTGAGCTGCTTGAGAGGAAGGGAAGGATGGGAGACAGCTCTTCTTGATCTACACATGCCACTGCTTTTTGGCCCCTTGGGCTTCTATTTGTCATAGTTTGTCTTTGGCAGGCTGAAGTGAGGGGTAAAGCAAAACTGAATGAGGGCCGATACGAAATTTGTGGGTCCTTTGATTGGCCTCCTGCCCTCAGTTTTGCAAAAAGCATTTTAGTTCCAGGTGTCTAAGTTCTCTTCAGACAGGATTACGTTGACACAATGTCTCAGGCATTTTGGAAGGGGTAGGATTATCAGTTTGGGACCCAGGAGTGCGGAACATTTGACAGTGCTGACCTTTCTGGAGACAACAAATTAGATTATCAAAACTCAGCAAGCCACTGGGAAGTTCTGGACCATATTTTAAATGAAGGACAACATTCAGGGTGATCTTGTAGCCCTGTCTCTGGATAGACCTTGGACCTGTATTATGGCTTTGTCACCAGTCCTGTCACTGGCCTTGTCTCCTGCTGTTCCTAAGTAGACTCCCTGGATGGAACTACTGATAACCAAGTAATCTAGTACCTGAACAGTCTAGGTTAGCCTCATTCATGCTTCCTGCTGCTCTCTGAGTATTGGAAGTTCAGTATCACATCTGTGATGAAACTGAACTGCAGTGTTCTTTCTGTGCGCTTAGACACTTTTTATTTGTTGCAGGGCTATAGTTGTTTGATATTTTCTTCTCTTGTAAAAGTGCAGCTTTTCTTGCTGATGCTCCTCAGAGTTCCTATGTCATCGTGTGTCGTTCTCAGCCAATGTGGGCAGAATATGTCACTTCCAGGAAGATCAGCCACTTACAGTGGTGGTAAGGCTGCCCAGACAATATGTAGTATCACTTATTTTAGATGAATGCGCCCGTGCATTTTTTTTTTTAGTATCTTTTCCTGCCAATGTTTGTGAATGAAGATTCCCCTTCTTCAGAGAAGAAAGGCAGTTTAGTTATTACAGTGCTGGCATGAGCTTTGGGTTTCCAGGTTCAATTTGCTTGCATGGTGTGACCTAGCGCAAGCTGCTTAGCTTCTGAGTGATTCAGTTCCATGTCTGTAGAGCAGGATTCTTTCTTCCTCAGAAGAGTAATGTGGCAATGAAAAGTCAGGCCATTTAGCACTCTCATGGTTGGTACAAATTGGTTATCTTGTTTGGAGTCTCATTAGAGAGATCAAAAACCAAAACAACTTTGTGGGACAGGAGCTGCTTCGGACTCTTACTGGTAGCTTCCTAGGTCAGGTCCAGAGGCACAGGGAATCTGTCCTACTGACACACTTAGAAATTTGCAGACTAGCACCTTTCTTTTCCCCCTACCCCAGCATTCACTGAACTGAAAAAAAAAATAAATAAAAAGGAGGTGGTAAAGTCTGCAATTTCTTGATATGTTTGATGGCTTACAAATGTCTCCTACTTAGTAAGTGTGCATTTATTGTGTTGGCTGTTCAACAGCCAAAAATATTGGAAAACCGCTACTCAGGTCATACTGGTTCTGGTTACTATTTTTGGTTGGGGGTTAGGACCTGAGGATAAAACAAAGTTTGAATGTGTTCTTGGCTCATCAGTCTCTTTTTTGTGGGATTCCTCGCTCAGACATTGGAAGGCATCTCTGCGCCTTTTTTCAGAAACCATTTTGCAGCTATTTTTATACACCAACATTACAGTGTTTTTGGTTTGTTGCATTCAAAACTCTGAGAAAATGTTTAGGTAAAACCCGATGTTCCCTTGAAAGTCAGCCTTTCATACGCAGAAAATATAAAAGTCTATTTCTATTAGTGTTTCTAATTTCTAATAGTGTTGAAGCAACAAGTGGGAAGTTGACCCTTCAGGAACTCCACTCTTACTTCAAGGAAGGCCCCACTTTCTGTGGTATAAGGCAGTAGCTTCCTCCCAGGAGACGTCCCTGTCACAGTGCGCCAATTGCTGTGACACTGTGGTGGTGGCCCAGCGTTATGTCATTCTGCCTATTGCGACAGCGAGTTGTGTGACTCTTTTTTTTAGCACATGTAAATGGCTTTACTGACATTAGTCAAATTCCATTAGTAGGGTAGAAAACAACAAGAAGAGTGAATGATAAAGTTAGCATAGTGCACAATGGAGCCATGCCCATTTATTATATTTTGCAGGCTTGATTCTCTGTCATTGCATTTTGCCATTGATTAAATGATAAAAACATTAAAAGTACTTAATAATAAGTCTTCAGTGACCTTCAGTGCCTTGCTTTCCTGAGGAATTTGAAGTTAGAGACATAAAACAGATTGCAGCAAGCTGTAACTCTTCAAACATGTAACAAACCACAACCTATTTATTCCATCTTGCAATGAATGATCCATACAGGGAGCGGATGGTGATGTTCTTACTTATTGACTGATGGATTTTGTGTCTAATATTTGCATCGCTCTAGGTGTTTATGTCAAATAATGAATCTGTCTTCCATAAAGCATTGATACCTAAACGTTGTTACCTCAGGACTGCAAATAGCTCTAAGTAGATCATTTAGGAATCCTGTTTGTTGAGATTGTGTTTTAGCAACGGAGGAAATAAGTATTTGTACATAATCAAGCTGTAAAATTATGTTTTGCAAACTTTTGAAAGTAGGTTTTTGTTTTGTCTGGAAGCACATAGTAGAAAGGTAGGACAAGACTGAAGATTCTGCTGGCTGCTGGGCCTCAAACTTCAGTGTCCAGTCCTTTTCACAGTGTGTATCTTTGGAATTTGCAAATGTTAGACAATAGCATTCAAAATAAGTACAAGCTGAAAAAAACTGCTGTGAAATTCTGATGTATTGGGGTTTTTACTGATCTACTCATGAGTGAAATATGCAGGGTTGGTTCAACTTCAGTTGTAATCTAGCAGTTCACCACAATAGATAATGTATCTTCTGAGTCAGATAGTTTATGTATTGTGACAATTAACAAAAATCATGACTGATTAAGAGTTAGTTGAGACTTCAAGACTTTTATTTATCTCAGAACTGACTAACTGTTGACAGTCTGCAATGACTATGATCATTTTTCATCTCTACGTTTCTATATCAGTTGTATAAAACCTGGAAGCTGCATACATTACCAGGCTCTTTTACAAAAGTATAGAATTGACATGCAAGTTTTCAAATATCTAGTGCTAGTTCAAAGAAGGGGCTAATCTGCTCTTTGAGTCTATGGTGAATAAGAAAGAAGCAATGGGCTTAAATAGCATCCCTCGGAAACATTTTCTAAAAGTGGGAATATAAAGCACTGGAAGGCTGCCTGGGGTGGTTGTGGAATCTCCATCGCGGGAAGCATTTAAGAACAGGGTAGAGAAGTCTTTGTGAAGAGTGCCATTGGTACTATTGATCCTGTATTGGGAGGAAAAGGAGGAGATGTTTTTTGAAATCTTTATTGGTCATGTTTTATATAATTTGGGTTTTTATGGCCATAAATATATAAGAACCATTGTAAAACACTTAGCATACCATTTCAGAGGGTGTAGATGTTTTTCACTTATTTTTAGAACTTGACCTTACAAGACTGAAAAATAACTTTTTCCTTCTGACTTTTGTCCTTCACTTGGCAAAGATTAGTTAAAAACAGAGATGGAAAATATTTAAACTTTAAACTTGTATGAGCTTTTCTTTTTGTTGTTTGTTTGTGTGCTGGTTTCATTTGTGATGTCAACTCCCGACAGGGAAAAAGGTGTAACTAACCTGGCACTGCGCAGAGTGCAAAAACACTTTTACACTGAAGCCCAAATAAACACTATCTGCTGCTCCCTTCTTTTTTTTTTTTTTGATCAGTAATGCTTAAAAAATTATATTGACAAATGTGGAAGGTGTTTCCCCATCAGATAATAACAAGTTCATATATATCAGCTACTTCTGAATTTGCCCTTTTTAAACAGACAGAGGGACCCAGAAATAACCAAGCCATGACCAAACAGTTTCTGATCTGCTACTATGTGTTTAAGCTGCATTAGAGTGGTGATTTACAGGGATTTCTAGCCCTCAGATCTGAATATAGAAAGGTATAAAATGAGTCCAAGGAAAATAAAGGTAGGAATGACCTCACCCTGTGGAGACACCATGTCTTGCTCAACTTAAGAAAGCTCTGTAGAAACTAGGTACATTTTAATTTGTACAGTTATTTAGCTACTGTCAATGAATAGAAATGATTCCAGAAACTGTTGCAGACTAAAGAGAAATGGCTTCGGGTTTCTAGAAGAATGTAAAGACATATTTATCGCTGCCTTAATATGTAGAAGACTTGTTTGTTCAAATATTTAAAATTGGTGTAATGCAGATTTAATATGCTTTGGTTCATTTCATTTAGAATAAGTAAGCAATAATAAGCACTATTCTGTCACCATGCTGTCCTACACTAATTGTTGCTGAGGGAAGTGAATGTCATTTCTCAGCAGTGAACATTCCTGACTTTACTGAGTTTTTGAGAACTTGCATCTTCTAAGTACCTGCTCAGTTTTCCTCTTGTGCTGTTAACACCTCAGCTAACTGCAAAGTTACTTACAAGTAACATGTGCTCCTTGTGAGCCAGTTCAGTATACTCTCCAGCCTCCACTAATAAATTCGTTATTAATGATTCTTTTGCAGAGAACAGAGACATTGATGTACTTGCAGATCATCCACTTTGCAGATTGTCCACACTACCAAAGTTCTCTTTTTCTCTTCCGTCATGGTTTTACCTGAGCCAGCAACTAAGCACCACACAGCTGCTCGCTCACTCCCCCCCCAGTGGGATGGGGGACAGAATCAGAAGAGTAAAAATGAGAAAACTCATGGGTTGAGATAAAGACAGTTTAATAGGTAAAGCAAAAGCCACGCATGCAGGCAAAGCAAAACAAGGAATTCATTCACCGCTTCCCATCGGCAGGCGGGTGTTCAGCCATCTCCAGGACAGCAGGGCTCCATCACACGTAACGGTGACTTGGGAAGACAAACACCATCACTCCGAACGCCCCCCCCTTTCTTCTTCTTCCCCCAGCTTTGTATGCTGAGCATGACATCGTATAGGATGGAATATCCCTTGGGTCAGTTGGGGTCAGCTGTCCCTGCTGGGTCCCCTCCCAGCTCCTTGTGCCCCCCCCAGCCTGCTTGCCGGTGGGGTGAGAAGCAGAAAAGGCCTTGACTCTGTGCAAGCACTGCTCCACAATAAGGAAAACATCTCTGTGTTATCAACACTGTTTTCAGCACAGGTCCAAAACATAGCCTCATACCAGCTACTATGAAGAAAATTAACTCTATCCCAGCCAAAACAAGCACATCTTCCTGTGAAGAGATCCAGGTTCACTGCTGGTAGCCCTGTATGCTTTAAATACTTTGGTGACTTGCGGCTTGTCCATACAAATTATTCTTCAGAAGAGAGGGGCTCACTCTTTTCCTTTTGTCCTTTGCAGTGACTCCAGGAGCTTGGGAGATTTCTTCTTTTTAATGTCAATTATTTTAGTTTCTTCAGGCCATACTAAAAACAAAGAAAATTATCTAACTTCTCTATAATATGGTTTTGATTAGTTAATTTGGATGTTAAATAATAGGCATATTAGAAAATATAGTGAATTTTATGTATGGCTTGATCACCAGTTTATAGTATTATAAAAGGGCATGTGATTCTGGGCAGCTGAAAGTGTTCAGAAAAATGCTGAACTCTGTACAGAGGAAGCAGGACTCTTCCTGATAGTCTTTGAGAGGTCTTCCTAGATACAAACACCTCTCCTTTGCTGGCTGGGAGTCACATTGTTTTACAAGCCAATTTCACATGGTCTCAAAAATGGCTGTTTCTAGTCAGCCTACTGTCTCTTCTCAAAAACTGGGGTTTTTTGGCCCCTGAAAACTTAGAAGCACAGAAGTATCCAGTTAGCTGGATACTGGACTTTCAAGCAACTTTTTTATTAGGTGTCTGACTTTAAGGGTGTTTTTCATGTGGGTTTGTCCTGATATCATTGAGTAATAGTTTGCTTAGGTAGCAGAAAACATCATTACTTCTCATACATATTTTATTTGCCTTGTATTTTCTTTTAATTTCTTTTTTGTAGTACTAGGATTTTGATTGTCTCATCACTCTATATGGACATATATTTCTCCACACAAAGCAAATCTGATGTCAGTTGTTTCCGAGGTGACCTCAGAAGTGACCCTTGTCCACTCTTCATTCCATGTGAGTTACATCTCTTTCTTTCTGGAGTTTTATTACTTCTCCCCACTTGAAAAAAACCAGATTTTTTCTGAATAGTTGGCAAGAACCTTCCTTTTTTAATGACCTACCAGGCTTCTGTTGAAGTAATGTGCTTTTCCCTTAAAACTCTCCACTATCATAACAGGTACCAGTGGGCTTCCTTGCTTGCCATCTAGCAGGGTGCTGGACTGAGCAGCCTGCAAAGTCTGAATGCCTCTCTCACCTCTTGACAACAGCACCTTCAAACATAAGCTCGACGGACATCAGCTATCACTGTTTCAGGTGAAAGACTTGGTCTCTGTGGAGTGGGTGAAAGGGCATTTTTCATTCACTCCCCATTTGCTGCTATAAAATAAAAATTGTAAATAATATTTCCTAGAACATCACTGGAAAAAACAGTGTATTTTATCTTTAATGATCAGTTGCCATGGTTTTGATTTGTCCAGAAGGACCCAGAAATGCTAAAACCTGGGCAACTCAGTTGTTCTGAGTTCTGGCTAAACCACAAGTATCAAACCTTCAAAGCTGATTTACCTGTGGGTTGACAGCAAAAAGTCACTTGCTGCGTGTAACATGAGATGGCATGTGCGCCAGACAAGCAGAATTATACAAATGCCACCTTGGTTACACATGCAAATTAACTTTATTTTCAGTATAAATTTGCTTGGCGCAAGAAAGTGTAAAATCCGTCTGCTGCAGTATTCCCGTATTATAGAACTAGTAATATTTATTTGCTTACTTTAGTGAACATGCATGCTCACCAGTGCCTGCAAGACTGCACCCAGTTACCTTCAAGAATTGTGCACAGCCACCGGGACGGGGAGTTTTTTCTTGAACACGGGAGGTCTGAGGTCAAAATGAGAAAAAAATCTTTTATGTAAATACCCAAGGATCCTGCTGCTATAACACTTTAAAGACTAAGCTACTGTTTCCTGGGGCTTTCCTGTCTGTGTCCCCAAGGGTGTTGTATGATCAACATACTGACAGATTTCACAATCAAACAGTGAGAATGTGTGATCAAGAATTTCACTGGTCTTCAGACTAACCTTTTTTACAGGTCATAGTTTAACTTGCAATTTCCTTGATGTAGTAGCTTTAAGATTTTCTTTGGGCAGATTTTCTTTGGCTGCTCTAGATGGATTTCTCAATCTGCTCTCTGTCTTCTGATGGAAAGTACTGGATTGAGACTGACTGATGGAAAATGCTGGATTGAGACTCATTCCCTCACAGACAAGAAACAGCAAAGTCTACCTTCCTTTTATGCTGTCACTTCTGCACTGCATCCTTCCTTTAGGCAAGCCTGGGTGGGGGGTAATAAGAACATCAGCCTCTAAGGGTTAGTATATTTGCCCGATCCCTCTCCAAAATAGGATGTGTGGCTCCTCTTTGGAGTTGGAAGATGATTCAATAGTTCTACACCAAGCATGAGTGGTGAAATTGTCTTTTGGGAGTTTAAAGAGCCTTTTCTGAAACCCTAGTGAAGTCCAGATGTCTCATAGCTTTTGTGATCCTGTGAGCAGCTTTAGAAGGAAAATCTGTGAGGGATAGGGCTATGAATCATCTGTCTATCCTGTGTCCATGAAGAAGAAATAAAAACCCTAATCCAAAAAGAATCCATTTAATTCTGGAATTTTCTGACCTATTTTGGTGCAAGCCGGTCTAAAAAAAAAAAATTAAACTACTCTCCTGATGAGTTTCTCATATTGTTTACTTTTGTAACGTTCTCTGTGGACTAGCAGCCAGAAATGACGTCCACCCCTCATCCAGCATCAGAGAATAAGAACTTCAGAGGAAGGAATGCAACTTCATAAATAGCAAACCACAGACACTAATGGGGAGCAGAGGCAAACCTGCAGGTTAAAAATTCGTTGCAAGAGAAGCCCATACATCCACACTGCCTGAAGACTCAAAGATGATTTCAGCTCTAGCATTGGTTTTTCTCCTCTGCCTCTCTTGTCCTTTTTCATCATGTCAGCAGAGAAGAGCAGGTAAGTAATTTTAATTATCTCTACATTTTCTGGACTCATATGCTTTCTAGACTCCTATGAAAATTCTGTTTTGCAGAAGGGAATGAGGAGGAAGGTTAACATTTCAGCTGCATCTACTGAAGCCTAAAAGCAATGTTCAGGGATCTTGTAGTTTCATATGAAACTTGAAGCTTAACTGTGTAAATGTTCAGTCTTAGATTTTTTTCCCCAGTTCTCCTGCTAAGTAGGGAAGTTTTGTTAAGGAAAACATTTATTCTAGTGCAACTGGGAATTTTGTTGTGTTTTGTAATGACCTGCAAGAGGCATTTTACATTAACCTGCATTTTGCATGTGATTTAAGTTAAAAAGCAGATCATACAGAATGTCCGATAGCAGGATCCTTGGATATTCTCTCTGCTTGTGCACACAGAGCTCAGGGAAGCCCTGACTTCTAGGAACGTAGCCATGCTAAGTTCATTACAAAAGTTCCACTTCTCTGAAGAGCCCATTAAGGGAATGCTCAACTCAAAGAGGATCTGTGAGATCTGGCAGACTCAGACTGTGTACCAGAGACTCAGATGTGTGCTTGTGGAGACAGAATGAGTCCACGGAGAAGGATGCATAGTAATGGCAATGTCTGCAAGCACACAGATTTCCTTTGGAAATCGCTTCTGAGTGGTTGAATCATTATTGTGCATTTGAATATTAAAAAAAACCCCAAACTTTTATTTTAAATTACATCTTGCTACTAGGGATGGAAAATTCTTCCCAGGAATAACAGAAGTTGCCTGAAGCCTTCATGCAGAGCTTATTCAAAACCTCTGTTTGAAGTTAGAAATTAAGTGCAAGCTCCTTGTTTTCAATAAAATAAGAAACATCACTTTAATTCAGTCTTTCTGTCTTAGAATGACATTTGTGGTACTTTCAATTTAGTTCCCAAACCAAAATGTATTGGAGAGGTTACAAATATTCATAAAGTCCTCTTGGTTCTGTGTGGGGAGGACCCATGAGGCTTTCAGGTTCATTTGTCACATGAGAATGCTGAAGTTGTACTAAGTCAGTAGTACGGGCTCACATCCTGCCTTTGGCGCTGGCAAATTCCTCATGGTGAAGGAGGCAGACCTCTAACTCCAGCTAATTTCCCCTGAACACACAGTGGTGTTTGTAGAAGATACTGCTATTTCTCTCTTCATAAAGGTTTGCTTACACTGTAGGCAAGGTGTGACTTCTGTTAGAGGATCGATTAATCTAGAAAACTAGAGAAATAAGGTTGTACTTTCTCATGGCAGACAGGAGAATACCAGAGTTGAACTTTCTGTCCAACTGTTTTTAAATGGTTCAAGTTTTCTTAAAACTTATATAATTCTAGAAACAATGAGCTACTTCCATTCATTGTTCTTGAGCAAAGCTGGAGTGTAGACTCAATTTTTAGCATGTCTCAAAGGACTAGGCAAGTCTAGAATCTAGCAGATGGGAGGGAAAAATCGTGTTAATCTGCCCTAGATGACCTTGTAAGGTGATTTATAGCCTCTGTTCAGCTTAGTTTAAACAGGATTTTACAATGTTGCATGGATGAGCAGATGGATCCTTTGTGCCCCAAAGCCACTACACAGCAATTCGAAATTGCCGCTACCCAAAAAGAACCCAACTCCAGCAAGAAAAAAGTCTGTACCTTGAGAACAGGCAAGGCAACGACTGATGTGCTGGTTTTCCACGTTCAGTGCTTGGCAGCACGTTTGGGATAGACTCAGCAAAAAGCCTTACTTTAGTGGTGCCCTTCACAGGAGCTTCCACAGCACTGAATTACTGATTTGCTTCTTTTGGCAGCAAAGCCTTCCTATGTGTGAACTGCAGAGACCATGCCAGATTAACAGCTACCACAACTGCCAAACTGCCAGGCCAATTTGTTTGCTGAGGGGTAACTGTTACCTACCTGACAGGCATGGCTGATTATCACTGTCTGCCCTGCCCAGAGCAAATTCTACCCTACCTGCAAGTCTCTCTTAGTTCCAGCAAGCTTCTAGTTAGGAACTGGCAGAGACTGGTGTGGAGGAGTCTGTATCTTTAATATTAAGCTGAAGTTAATAATATCAGGTGGCTTGTACTGCTAATGGCTCTTCTGTGTTTTCCCAACCACTTTGGGTTTTTTAGGAGGTGACGTTGGGCCAGAAATGCTGGAAGAGATGAGAGAAACTAACCGTGTGCTAATGGAAGTTCGAGACTTGTTGAAACAGCAGGTAGGTGAAAAAAGGGACCTAGTTCCTTATATGCTGCACAAGAGAGGTCTCTGAATCCTCTGCTGAGTTCTGGAATTTGGGGGCCTGCTTCTTGCATTACGTGAAATAAGCAATACAATTATTGCGCTGCAAACCAGAATCAAGAGGTGGTCTCACAATCAGATCTGTAATTCTGAGATAAAGTGGATTCATTTGAATACCAAATTCTGCTGTTTAGAACTGTGTCTCCTGAAAAACAGCGCACATGGAGAATGAACTCAAAAAAAAGACATGCACACACAGTGGGTATATATTTAACTGGAAAAACAAGTCACTTTTTCCTTGATTTTGTGGGCTCATGAAATCAGTAGAGAGTCCAAACTTGGAAGATGGAAGAGACCTTTCAGCCATCTATTAGGGTCCTGGAAAGGGAAGTCATATGGAGTCTAAACAAGCTCTGTATTCACTCTTTCCTCTTGTTTTAATCCTAAGCCTTGCTGGCTCCTGTAGTTTCTTAGGGAATTTGGAACTTCTTGGGTGCTTAGATCTTTTCCCATTTTAACGAGGAGATTGTGGTTTGTCTGGTCAACTCTCTTTTAAGTATAGAAAAAGGTTCCATTCTCCCTTTATCCACTCTGGGAGCTGAGGGCAGCAGCCTCTGCCTGCCAGATAATTGGAATGGCAGACAGGTCTCTGTGCCAGTGCAAACTGGGCGGCCTCTAATCTGCAAAAACATCTGTTGCATTGAGTTGCTCTCACATTTCAGGCTGCTGCATAAATACCCAGTGTTTACTAGGAATCAGGTCAGACATGGTTCCTGGCAGCCTCAAGCAATGATTTCCAGTGTTCCCTTCCAGCTTAGCACTGCTTCTCCATACAGGTTTTCTATTTGTTCTTTCTCTCACTCTTGCCACCTTTACTTTTTTTTTATCCATGGCCTTTTTCTCAACAGCACTTTCAAGAAAATTCTTCCTCAGAAGACAAACTTGCATATACAACTGGAGAGCCAAGGTGGCAGTTCATAATTTCTTAATCTGTGCAAAGATTTTCTAAAACTTACTTTTCCTTGAATCAGCATCTTGGGATGTTGGCAATAAGGATGGCAAAAGGCATAACAATAAAAGGCCAGATCTACTCTCCTGAGCCAAAGGCTGAAGGATTCTTGGCACAAAGGAACCACTGACACTCATTGACAGTGCTCCGAATTCTCCACTCAGCTCTCTGTCACCCACTTCCAATGGGAGATGTTCTGGGGATTCAGCTTAGATCTATCTCTGCCTTAACTATTCAAAATACATGACCCCAGGCGGTGTTGGAGGGAAGAGAGAATCTAACATAGAATGAAAGCTTGCTCTTATACCTGGAAGCTGGCAGAGAGACATGAGTAGAAGCTTTTGTCAAAGTGAAAGTCCACAGGGTGTGGAAGGGTGGTCCTGAGCATCAGTTGTAGATAGCCAGTGAGGCTTTTGCAGGAAAGAAGTCTGCTAGGATTGCTATCTAAGATGCTAGAGAGTCATATAAATGTTAGCTTGAGACTGACATGCTTACTTGTGCCTGTCCCGTATTCCTTTCTTCACCAAAGGAACAGCATCTTTGCGCTGCTGATGCTACAGATTATCTCTTTATAAGAGCTTGAAGGAATAGGAGCCTAGAGATCAGAGGAAGTCTGGAGGGAGGAGCTTTCATTAATAGATTCTAAATATCCTCACAGCAAGGGCATTAGGGCGAAAGAATGGCATAAGCAATCTCAGAGATTATTCATGTATCTGCAAAAATGGCTCACAGGGGAACCCCCTCCTGAATTTACCTATGCAATGTCTGGACTGCAGATAAAGCAGACCTCTCTAGGACTGCTAGTTCAGCATCTTCTAGAGTAGAGACCCAAATAAAGTAGATTTCTCTTTCTTTATGACACTTGTTTCTATGTATTCAAGTCAAGTGTTTCCTGCATCTGTGATAGAATAGTAGTATCAAGTTAGCCTGTAGAAACACTACAGTAGGAAGTGATTTACAGCAGGGAATACGAGCCACCTCTGCAACATAGACTTTGAGGTAAAAGTTAATTTGTTTGTAAGCAGCTGTGCAATCTCAGAGAGACACCCTGTTTTCTGGCAGTGGGGCTACTAGTTTGCGTGGGAGCAAAACTGAGCCTTTGGCTAAATGGTGGTTCTTGTTTTCTTCTAGATTAAGGAGATAACATTCCTGAAGAATACAGTCATGGAGTGTGATGCCTGTGGTGAGTTACTGAGCTGAGTTCTATGTTCAACTGCCTCCAAGTCCTCCATACCTTTGTGTCCAAACAAGTAGTAAAATGCCACCTGTGACCATCTCCCCAAAGGAAATAGCTTGTTTCAGAATTAGCCCAAGTGTCACAGGGTAATACTCAATATTGGTGATGCTTTTTTCCCCAACATCATTCTGCATTCATGGACCTGTGTTCCATGCTGTTCTTGTCATTCAGTGGCAGCTGAAGCTATTACCCCTTTCCTGAGCATGGGGTGCAGAAGTAGCCTTAAAAAGTTCATCTTTCCTTCCAGCAAATCCCCAGCATTTGCTTACTTCCATTATTTTTAAAAAAAGCTTTGTTAATGGTTTTGTGACATACCATGCCATATTTCTCAGGGTAGCTGCATTCTGCTGCGGAAAGCTGCCCAGCCACATCTCCTAATAACCCAGGCCGTGGCCAATGTTAGAATTGCCTGGGAATGCACACTGGCTATCCTGTGGGATATAGCTGGCTACTCCTGAGCTGCAAGTGGAAGAGAACATCACCCCCAAGAGGCATTGCTCTGCTATTCCTTCCATCCTAGTGCTGCCACCATCCAAGCAAAGAGGTTGTTTACAGAGGATTCAGGAAACAGGGTCATAAATTTTCCCATATAAATCTTGCCCTCTGCTCCCCAGTATATGTTTTTTCTCTAGACTGGAACTTACTTCCAGTATGTCTGGCTTTCAGAAAGCATGGTTCTTGGAGATGCTCTATTATTTGCCAGTACACTCAAAGGGTGGAGCAGTAACCATTTCTGCATTTGGAGAGATTGTACTTCTGCTGGAAAAGAGATTAGCCAAAGCTTCTGGGACCCACAGTACAGAAATGCATTCATCCACAGCAATTGTTTTAATAATTTGCTCATAAAACTGTCCTGAACTTTCTCTCTGTTACTTGATTTCTGCCTTCCCCACTTGCTATTCTGCTTTATATGCATTCTTCTCCTGTACTCCTTACCATAGAATTTGAGCCTCTTTTAGTCATGCATTGAACAATCTGACTCACAGCAGTCGTGTGCTTCTCATTATTTCTCAGAAAGAGAAGCATGAAGAGAGGCCTTGTTTTTAGTGAAGAATTTGCTGCTGGTGATGGTAGAGTGTTGGTTTTTGGGTTGGTTTGTTTCAGGTTTTTTATGTTGGGCTTTTAAGCTGGAGAAAGTGGGAGAAAAAAGTGTCCCTGCCACTTAGAGTAGTGGGTGTGGGAGACTTGTGACAATTTTAGATTCTGGGAAAGTTCATTCACAGTCTTAAATTGGCCTTCAGTGAAGTTCTGCGTCCCGTACAGATTAATTTTGCAAGTTCTCTTGTGCTGTGGGTCAGGTCATGACAATAAGGACAAAAACCTGGCATTTGGCCTAAAACTTTAAGGGAAGCTGGTGCGCAGCGGTGTGGGGACAGGCTTGATGTGTTCAGAGTGCTTCTGAATAGGACTGCGGCAGCATTTTATATGGGTTAGAATTTCCTACACATCACACACTTCATGCTTAGATAGACTATATTGCTGTATTCCAGCCTAGAAGTGATGAATGTCTGAATTAACAGATTGATTTCTCATCTGCCAGGATGAAGTGAGGTTTCCTAGCCCTGTGGAGATAACAGGTAGCATGTTATGCATAATGTTACAGCATGAGAGCCTTCTGTGTGAGTGTATTCCTGCTACAAACCAAGCTGACCTGTTTAATGTGCCTGCTGTCTACAGCAGAGATTTTGGCTGACAGCCCTCCACAATGCTTCCCAGATTTAAGTCTGTGTGGGTTCTGCTTTAGCCAAGTGTCTGAGTCCATACCACCAGTGAGGTGTAGCTATGGGGAAACCGGGGAGAGAACTGATCTCTGTGGAACTACAAAAGCAAGGGCATTACACCAACAAAGAAGGTGGCATAACAAAGAGTTTTGGACTTGGAGCTAAGACTTCTGGGGTTTCTTACTTATTTTTTGTCTGCTTTGATTCAGAAATCTGTCAAATTGCTGCTTCTGGCTTCATTTTTCTCCATTTACAAAATAGAGCTACAACTGCCCAACCCTCAGAAGGGATGTGAGGAAATATCCTGTGTGTGAAGCACACTGATATCTTCTGAGACAATGGGACCACCTGATGATAGTGTCTGGCAGTGACAGCTCTGTTTTTAATGTTCCTCTTGTCCTCTAGGCATGCGAGGCGACACGGAGGTGACAGGCCCTGTCATCACTGTGACACAGTTTAACAGATGCCTCCCAAACTCTTGCTTCCCTGGAGTGGCCTGCACCGAGACCGGCACTGGCTTCCGCTGTGGACCCTGTCCCCCGGGTTATTCAGGCAATGGGTCCCACTGCACAGATATCAATGAGGTAAAAAACAAGTAGGATAGGCTGGAAGCTATAAAACTGGCTCGCTTTTCTTAGAGTGTTGCAGGTTTGTCTTGTGGTTATAAAGAAAAGTCTTGCAATTCCCCTAGGAGCTGCAGTTCAACAGAAACACCATTTCACTGGAAGGAAGTCTGTATCTCACTCTCCCTTAAGCTCTGTTCCATGTTGGTTTTATATCCAGTCTAGCTAGGCATTTCTTTCTAAAAGAGACATAGGCTCAAACAAAATAAAGCTTTTGGTTTGTACCACACAGGAAGGTGAGTTTGGAAGACCAGAACAGTCCCTTTTGGTCTTACAGTCTTTTGAGCTACTGGCTGATGAGTTGTTAGAGATAAGATTTATTATGTGTGGAATAGAATCAAATGCTTCCTGAATAGTCCTTTATACAATAAATCTTACCACACTACTTGTATGGCTTTACTTCTGCCTTTAAATCAAACCTTGCTAGGCAGATACTGTTTAATTTTTCTTTTTTTTTTTAGATAGTGTGGCATTCCATCAAGTTTACTTTCTGTGTGTATGCAAAGCTTTACTCAACCATTAATTGTGTATGTCCCTAAGATTCCTTAGTTCTGTGGTTCCCAAACCATAGCCCTATGCTCACTGATTAGTCCACCAAGCAACTGTAAGTGTCTTGCAAAGTCATATCACCTCTATAGCATTTCAGTTTAAAAACCTGCTGAAGTTAAAAGGGTCGATGAGAGATTTTGAGATTGATGATAATCTGCTAGTCACCAAAACGTGGGAACCGCTGTATTAATGTAATGCATCTGCCAGTACAGAGCATAAGAATTCAGTGAAAGTAATAAAGTGTTGGAGAAAATAAAGCAAGCATTAATAGCAACTTTGGAAAGTCAATTGCTTCCCAGAGTAGTACACAAACAACTGTTCTTGTCTTTCAAAACCAGTGTAAGAAATTATCCAGTTCTCTGGATTCAGAGACTGCCAGGAAAGAAAGTGTGAAGCCAGCTCTTTGCCTGGGCAATTGATGTCACCTAAGAAGAATTAGTCCTGAAAGTTGATTTGTTTTACTTGTCTGCACATATTGGGACTTGGGAGAACAACTGAGATGGGGAAGCTGCATTTTCCACTTGCAAGGAAAGCCAGGAACTTCTATGCGTTTTTGGTTTATTCTTTAAAAATAAAAGTACAATAGCTGGATCTCACCCAGCAAGGCTTGCTTTGAGAGCTGCCTTCACAGCTGGCCTTGAGCGAGCCTGCCTCACAGTTCTACACAACCTCTTCCTTGTTTACAGTGCAACGCAAACCCCTGCTTCCCGAAGGTCCAGTGCATTAATACCACCCCTGGCTTCCGCTGTGATCCCTGCCCTCCCGGCTTCACTGGGCAAATGGTTGAAGGTGTTGGACTAGCTTATGCCAGGGCCAACAAACAGGTAAGGCCCAGAAACGTTTCTGTCTCCTTCAGAAGCCACTAACTCTTTCCTCTCCGTAATTGTAATTCAAAGGTCTTGGAACCCTCAAAGGAATGGGAGGGAAATACAAGATGACTGTGTTGTATTGGTGGGGAGACTGGTGCGGTGAGAGGCGAGACTTGCCAAGGATGTCCTAGCACATCAACAGCAAAGCAACCTCCACTCCAAGACCTTACCGCTGCTGAATTTATACTGGACAGAATGTTATGTCTCTGACACCTTTGTGGCTGTGAAGCCAGCCTGGGCAATCCTTCATACTAGGACACAGAAGAGCTGATGCAGCGGCTGCCCCTGCTGCTTCCCTGACAGCTACAGACAGATGAAAGTAAAAAAAAAAACAACAAATCACCTAGTCTTAGTATGGTTTATAAGAATATATTGCCAAAAGTAAGAATGGCATGTGGCTTGTGTTATTTAGAGAGCTGCTAGGTGGTCACAGGACGCAGTCTTTGACCTTCTTGCTCCATTGACTCTCTTCTATCCTTTTACAGTAAGGAGATACTCTGACAGCTCAGCTCAGAGCTAAGCTATTTTGCCAGGGTAAAATCTCTGGTGACTCTGTAGAGGGTGAACAGCTTGCCTGGGGTCAGGAGTATTGCTGGGATCTGGCTCAAGCTTGTGTGAAGGAAAACTTTGAGCTGTGGGACCTAGTAGGGTGTGTCAGGGTATTTGCTTCTACATCTAGTGATGCCCTAATTCTGTAATCTGATGTGGTTGGTATCTGCTTAAGAGTGAAGTTAATGTCTATTTTTTTCTTCCTGGGCAGGTTTGTACTGACATCAACGAATGCGAGACAGGTGCTGCCAGAAATTGTGTTCCAAACTCTATCTGCATCAATACACGGGTAAATATTACTGGAAAGCCTTATGTGGATCTCTCTTCCCCAGGCTCTGGGGCCTCTGTTAGCTGTGGCAATCCAGTTGCTGAGGAAGGTTACAGCAACGGTTTGCCAGGACTCATGTTCTAGTTAATTTCCTATTGCTTTTTCTTGCAGGGATCCTACAAGTGTGGGGCTTGTAAACCTGGCTTTGTTGGGGATCAAGTCACTGGCTGCAAGAGCCAGACGGTGAGACGCTGTCCTAATGGTGAAATTAGTCCATGCCACGAGAAAGCACAGTGCATCGTGGAGCGCGACGGGTCCCTCTCCTGCGTGGTAAGGTCCAAACCTCCCTGCGGTTGGGGTCTGCTCACTCCGCTTTCCCTTGCCCTGTGCTTGCTCTCCTGGGTCTGCCACTGCCCTCTCCTGGAGAGCGTGCCTTCCCGACACAGACCTGCTCTCCATTAACACCTGAGCTACAGCAATATCTGTCGGTGCTCCCAGGAGAAGTGGACTGCTCCTGGCACCTCAGATCCACCGTTGTTTGCTTGGGTTTTTTTGCCTGAAGCACTACAAATTTGTCAGTCGTGGAACATTACACACGGCTGAGCAGGGAGAAGCACTGTTCAGCAACTTGCTGGAGCCCAGAAGTTTTGCTGCTGCATGTGTCTTTATAATCTCAGGAACAAGCAGAGAGCTTGTATCTGAGCTATTTAAAATACTATTTGCAGCATAACTGTTTCTTGCAGGCAATATTTTTCCTGTAGAGCATTGTGTACCTGGATTTGCAACGTTTTGTGCTGGTTCTCATGTAAAGCCTTCAATTTTGGAGGTGTGTGGCCATCAGGGGACTCACTGGCAGCCTCATTTTGTTTATCTGCTGTCTTCCAGTGCCTCGTGGGGTGGGCAGGGAACGGCTATGTCTGTGGGAAGGATACGGACATTGATGGAGTCCCTGATGAGAAGCAACGCTGCTCTGACAAAAAATGCCGCAAGGTAAGATGCAGTTGTCTCATGTTTTGCTGGAAACAGTATATCAGAGGAACGCCTAATGAGAACTGGGCAATTCTGATTTGAGGGCAGGCCTTGGGTGCTGGTGAGACCTGCCCAACCTTCAGAACTCAGGCTAAATGACACGCACAGCTTGCTAACAGGCCCTTTGTTGCTTTCTTTTCAGGATAACTGCATGACTGTCCCCAACTCTGGCCAAGAGGATGCAGACAGGGATGGAATTGGAGATGCTTGTGATGATGATGCTGACGGAGATGGGATATCAAATGCTGAGGTTTGAATTCTAATGCTTAAGCCCTGACATACCTATATGTACCCAGAAGTCCTGCAAAGCAACTGCCTTCACCTTTAATGTGAATTTAGAGAACCTGCAGGTAACAGCATGCAATGTTTCTTTTTAATCTGGATGGTCTGAAGCCTCTAAAACCAAGCAGACAGGAGAGAACATCATGGCACTGAAGGGACTTTACAAGTCATGGTCCCCTGAGAGTTAGGGAGTCTCTCTCTCTCCCACTTGGTCAAGCACTGGTTGGAGGTATTTTCAGGTGCTACTGGTATTCCCTGAACAGGCAGTGACTAGGCTGAATAGAGGGAACTAAGACTGGCTGCAGATAGGCTGCTGGGCTTCTCAGAGCAGCTGGTCACATACCCCAGAACTTTTGTTCAGTAGCATGCTCAGTGCCAAACACTTCCCCTCAGCCAGTCCCTCTCTCCCGCAGGACAACTGCATGTACACACGCAACGCAGACCAGCGCAATGCAGACAAGGATAACTTTGGTGATGCCTGTGACAACTGTCGCCAAGTGAAGAACAATGATCAGCGGGACATTGATGGCGATGGGAGGGGAGATGAGTGTGATGATGACATGGATGGAGATGGTAAGAGCAGCTGGAGAGCATCCTCAGAGAGGTGCAGACATACTGACCTAGGAACCAGGAAACTATTCATTGTGCAGCTAGAGATCCTCACCACAGGTGCCAGCCTTCAGCTGCTTGAGCTCTACAGGAGTAGAACTAATTTCTGATGGGATGAAGCACAGCTCAGTTCTTAAGATGCCAAGATGAGCAGTCAAGCCAGCATCCTTCACAGTTCAGCTCTTGCAGGGTTTAAAGATCTATCATCAGGATGGTGCTAACAATTTTTTATTAGCATTCTTGTGCACAAGCACATCAAACCTGTGTCAGACTTAAGAAAGAAAGATGTACCATGCAAACTGATCTCAGTCCAGTGCTGCAATTTAAACTTACGAAGAAGTATGGGAATATCCAAGTTGTTAGCAGCTACTGGCTCAAGGCAGTATGTGTCAGGGCTGTCTTCTGGGGTGAAAAAAAAACCTGGCTGGCTTTAGAAACAGTCTGTGTGCTAACGATGCTGTATTTGCACAAAGCCTGCTTTTGAAAGCCAGAAATCACAACTGCTTCTGGTCTGAGACATACGTATTTATTTACAGAGTATTTCCAGTGCATCTAGTGCTGTTTGGGTCTGGCTACATCCTGCCAAGTAGCTCCCCGCTGGCACGATTTGCTGGTGTAGTAGGTAAATGCAGAGAAGTGGGAAGTGAAGTCATACAGGTTGCCAATTAGATTGTTCCTGTCCTGTCTCAGGCCTTGAAAAGGCACTGTCTAAATCTTCCATGTCAAATAGCCAAGATTAACCTTGACTTATTTTATAATTATATAGACGTCTACTTTAGAGGAAAAAGACTCTGTCATGGTTTAGGGAACTGCAGATAGTTTCATCTTCATCCTCTTGGCCACTCACTCCTGCACAGATATGATGACAGTTTGAAGCATCTTCAGTTCTTTAGCTGTTACGCAGTTAAGGACATTTCCTCTCGGGTTCATGTGCAATAGCATGCTCAGACATTCATCATGATGCAGTCTGGAGTATGTTTAAAGATCAGTTGCTGCTGATCTCTTCCATCCTCCACAGCTGCTAGGATGTGTGTGAAACATACACAAAAATTCGAATTGGGGCTTTATTACATGAATTCAACTGTCCTAGATTTTTGCCATCTCTTACGTCCAAAAGAGATCTTGCTGCGTAGACCTTAACAGCCCTATTGCCCTGATGGGTCCACTTTGCATGTTTTACAGGGATCAAAAACACAATGGACAACTGTAAAAGAGTTCCTAACTCTGATCAAAAAGATAGCGATGGTGATGGCGTAGGAGATGTGTGTGACAGCTGCCCAACAGTCAGTAACCCAGACCAGGTAAGCAAGCACTCTTACTGGTTCATTTCTCTCACTCAGGACACTGCTTGTGTCATCTGCCTAAGGTGTGCATACCTGGTAACTCACCAAGGTTACCACTTGCAAATTTTAGCTGCCATCCTGCAGTACAAAAGTACAGCCCCCTGAGATCAAACATCCTGGCGTATAGAAGAATAAGTCAGAGGGGAAGTGTTGCAACTCTGGACTTCACTCTTCCTACCTTGTTCTTCTGTGTTTAGAAATAGTGCTGCATGAATTCAGCAGGGCAACTTGTAAATACTGCAGAAGGAACTCTCCCACTGTTGTCAGCTCTGTTTGCGATCAGAATGACCATGGCACTGAGGCTAACAAACACCTCTTCTTTGTTCTCTTTATTGCCCAATATTCCTGTTGATCTATGCAAAGTTTAAATGATTATTGCTTTATTTTACTAGAAAGATACTGATCATGATCTAGTGGGAGATGTCTGTGACACCAACCAGGACAGGTGAGAGCTTGCTGCAAAAATTATACTTGGGTTGCATGAAATCTTGGGGATGGACGAGAAAAAGGCATGTGGTGGCAACTCCCTGACAACCTGGCTTGGCCTTATCCGATAAAAAGACAGAGGTTAAGGGAGGTGGAATTTTCTTCAGACCTCAAAAAAACTTGCCAGTGGAAGTATGGCCCAAAGGCTAGCAGATGTAAGCTTGCTGACAGCAGGCTTCCCCATCATTAGCTACCACTCACGGATTCATTCAGAGACTACAGATGGAACATTTCTGCTCTATTATTTGTGTAACTAATACCTTAAGACTTCATAAGGCTCGAATCACCAACTTCTGCTGTTCTTGCTGAGGATGCCAGCTCCTAGAAAAGTGTTGCATGCTTATTTTAAAAGCATGTATCAGTGGATAATCTTTACCTGTAATTTTCTCCACCAGTGATGGGGATGGCCACCAAGATACACGGGATAACTGCCCATCAGTGCCCAACAGCTCCCAGCTGGACACAGACAACGACGGGCTGGGAGATGAATGCGATGATGATGATGACAATGACGGGATTCCAGATGAGAAACCTCCAGGCCCCGACAACTGTCGGCTTGTCCCTAACCCTGGCCAAGAAGACTCAGACGGTAAGGGAAATGGATGCACGTTAGCTCTGCTTGGGGGTCTTCTGTTCCTGGTGGCCAATGCATATCAATTTGACCTCTAGAGATAGACAGGAAGCAAGATCTCCTCAGTATTGACTTGAGACAGTCTTACATCATTTTCAGATCTCCAATAACCCTGACATCAGGATCATATTTGGGAAAAGTTCTCTTCCAGAAGTGTCTACAATTTGAGGTGTTTCTTCTGTGAACAGCACCTCCGCAAGCAAGAGAAGCCTCGGGGTTTCTTTGCAACTGACTTAAAGGAAGAGCGTACCGGTGCCCTGAACATCTCTTAACCTTGCATAGACATGGCTACCTTTAACTGTGCTAGCCAAAAGCTAGCTGAGTAAAACTCAGGTGCAAGGGGCAGGAGAAATGAATAAAAGCTCATTACTCCTTTTCTTCTATCGTGCTCTCAGGTGATGGTGTGGGAAACCTTTGTGAAGATGACTTTGACAGAGACACAGTGATTGACAGAATTGATGTGTGCCCAGAGAATGCAGAAGTGACACTAACAGACTTCAGGGCTTTCCAGACGGTTGTATTGGACCCTGAGGGTGATGCACAGATTGACCCCAACTGGATTGTCCTCAACCAGGTAGGAGACTGCTCCAGAACAGGCTAGTGAGTCAGGTGGAAACAAGCCTGTACCAAACTGGATGCAGTTTTCATTAAAAGACTCCACAGGTGTAATGGTACTGTTCAACAACATCCTGATCCTAGAGTCTCAACCCCGGTGTCCCTCTCCCCTGATCACTTAACAAAAGTAAAGTTAGTACAGTTGGAGCTATACTAATGAGTCAACATTCATCTTTCTCAGGGCATGGAAATTGTCCAGACCATGAACAGCGATCCTGGCCTGGCTGTAGGTGAGGCACTTATTTTTGTCCTATTGGAAAATTATCGCTCATTAACTGCGTACTTCTCTGTGCAGCTTTTACAAGTATTTCAGACACTACTTCATGATTCCATCCACCTCCTGGGAAAATATTTTCTGTAGTAGGCAGTCTTCAGATTTGGCTTAGCAAAATCCACCTCCCCTATCTGAATCTGGCAAGAAATGGATCTACATTTTGTCTCAAAACACAGAGTATTTGTTTTCCTACCAATTACAGGTTACACGGCATTCAACGGAGTGGACTTTGAGGGCACATTCCATGTCAACACTGCCACAGATGATGATTATGCTGGCTTCATATTTGGCTACCAGGACAGTTCCAGCTTTTATGTGGTCATGTGGAAGCAGATGGAACAGACATATTGGCAGGCAAACCCCTTCCGAGCAGTAGCAGAACCTGGAATTCAACTTAAGGTAAAGAAGCCATTGACAAAGAATGCAGTGGTGCATTTTTGCCTTTTTCTTAGCTGTGCTGCTTGGACACATACAGTGGGGGAAGCAGCTATGGTCAGTCAATCTTTTATCCACACATTTCACCAGTCTCTTCTCTGTGTTAGGCAGTGAAATCTAAAACAGGCCCAGGTGAGTATCTCCGCAATTCTCTCTGGCACACTGGAGACACCACAGACCAGGTCAAACTGCTGTGGAAAGACCCTCGCAATTCTGGCTGGAAGGACAAGACATCTTACCGCTGGTTCCTGCAACATCGGCCTCAAGTCGGATACATCAGGTGAGGGGTTTACAATTTCCTTTGCACGGCTGAGCGGAAGTTTAACACACAAAAGCAGCATCTCTAGTGCAGTCCTGTGGTAAAGAGGAGGGAGACTGTCTGACTGAGGAACAATTTCTACAAGGGTGTGTGTATCAGTCTCACGTTCACATCCTACACACGCTTATTCTCTTCTAGAGCTCGCTTCTATGAGGGCTCTGAAGTAGTAGCAGACACTGGAGTTGTCCTTGATACAACTATGCGAGGAGGACGCCTGGGAGTCTTCTGCTTCTCCCAAGAGAACATTATCTGGTCAAACCTGCGTTATCGCTGCAACGGTGAGTTGGTTTTGAAAGTCAAATACAGACATTTTTGCCACTGTGCTTTCAAGATGTTAATTTGTTCTTGGATAGCCTAATGGGATGTCATGGAGTAGCTTATTCTATTTTTATTTCTGGTTCTGCTTCTAATCTATATTTGCTTTAATCTCATCCTCCTCAGACACCATCCCAGAAGACTATGAAACATTTAGAGTTCAGCAAGACTAACGTCTGATTTAAACGTCTGTCCAGCCAAACTTGCTTTAAAAATCACGCTCGGCTGCCCCACTATTGCGCTGGTATACTGTATAAAGAACTGTAAGTAACGTACCACTGCACTCTGCACAGCACCAAGTGTCAATGCATTATCTGGCATCTTTTCTACAACAGCAACTTTCTTTAAACGCTATGAAAACCCCTTGGAACGGCAGAGATGTAGACAGCAAGTGTGAATAGAAGCCTGTAAACACTAGTTCTCTATGCTACCTGGAAAAAGATGTGCTGAGAAGCTACCTGCAGTAGCTGGAATTGTCTGAGTAAGTTTAGTGTGGATGATTCCCAGGAATCTTTTCCCTACTCAAAGGCTCTCAAGTGTGAATGTTGTTCTCCTTTTCAAGACCTACTGCAAAGCAAACCCAGCACTAGTCTGAAAAGGACACAGAGAGCAGCCTATGTACAAGTTGCTCACAAAACATTAAAAAAAGCACTTTAAGGAGAGTATCTTTGTTCTGGAATGTTGGATAATAAATACTTGGAATGTTGGATAATAAATACTAGACTTCTCCTTGGTCACGTGCATGTTGCTTTTTCCTCTTCTGCAACTTTTTCCATAACAGATGTGTAACAGAGAAGCCCTCAAAAGCTGAAAGCAATAGTACTGCTAGAGAGCCCTCAGCTGAATTCATAATTTTGTTAGCAGTACAAATGCACAGGGCCACTTTTTCTTTCAGGAACCTCCCTCTGGTTAGACTGTCCTACCTGGTTCTTTTAAGTGGCAGTTAGTTTTAGAACAATAAATGAAAGCTTTATACTTGATTTGTCCTATGACACCATGCCAGGACTCCCGTAAATAGACAGCCGAGGAACGGGGAAAACTGAAGCTGTTCGTATCATGGGTGCTCCCTTGAGCTGGGAACAGCAGACAAAGGGTTTCTCTAGTTGGTAACCTGGAAAGTCTTAAATCCTGCACTGCTGTAATCCCCAGTCGCTTCCAGGTAAACAATAACCTAGCAGCATTCCAGTCTGCCTGAAGAGACAACAAAAGCCAAACTTTGCAAGATGCTTCAGGTAAGCAGTTCATGGTAATTATACTGAAACTTGCTCGTGGTTTCAGGAGAGTTGCTCATGGTTTCATCAGAAAGGCAGCTCCTGTCAAATACTTCGCCGTGCAGTTTTGCAAGCTAGTTAGAAGCTCCACTCTAGAACGAGGCCATATGATAAAAACTATTCACTGGATGTGCTGCTTCTGTTAAATGTTACCAAACAAGCAAGGTGTGAACACAACTTTCCCTCTCCTCTTGGCAAGAGGATGGCAAAAGCTGCACTTTACTAAGCACAGGTCTCCACAGCTATGTGCATTTGAATTTCACATTCCAGAGGCAACAGTGTAAGCAGAATTCTGCCGAAAGACGACTAGTTTTGCTAACTGGCTTGTTTAGAGATGAACTGGCTTGCTGATCACAGCACTCAGAGAACATCTCCCTTCACGGTTCTAAGACTGTCATGAAAACAGCCACTAGGTTTTCTTTCCCCAGCAGGAAAAAAATGCAGATGAGGCACTCCAGAGTACAATATCCCCTACACAAAATGGCTTTAAGTACTGAAGGGACATTATATAGCTTGTAAGAAACTGATTCCAAAGTGGATATGGCCAGATATGGTGTGTTTCCAAGCTGAGAGCTGAAATGAACTAACTTTCGCTTACACTGATCACTGGAAAGTCACGTGCATTCACTCAGCCTTGCTGCAGATCGACTTAGTTATGCTTCACACAAAATACTCAACCAGAACGACAGCTTTCTCCCGAGCACACCTGTCCCTCAGGTCAGAATTCTTATCGCAGATGAACCTTTC
This sequence comes from Haliaeetus leucocephalus, assembly GCF_000737465.1. NCBI lineage: Eukaryota > Metazoa > Chordata > Aves > Accipitriformes > Accipitridae > Haliaeetus > Haliaeetus leucocephalus. The sequence continues at coordinate 1,852,745 of NW_010972600.1, forward strand.
CTACAGACAAGCATGACACAGTATCAGAAAAAGATTAATTTCATGCAAAAGAGCTATGAAATAACTGCCCAAGTTGAGGGAGTTGGTCATTCTGTCCCAGCTGCCTTAGTAACGTACAACTTTTTTCATCACTGCCTCTACTTACCTCAATGACCAGCCTAATGCAAGATTTACTGTGGTGAAAGCTACACCCGGTTGTTAAAGCACCCGCGTATGACAATAATTAGGCAAGTCTGAACATTTACACGCTCATTTTCTCTTTCAAAAATCCAACAACTCCAACAGACAGGCTCTCCTTACCCCAGAAAGCTCTAAGACTGCTGCAGTCCAGAAATGTGACCGAGGCTCTGACTGGAGAAAAGTCGAGACAGTCACCACACCGTCACCACGAGACTTTAGAACACAGGGAATACTTCCGGAGACAGCTCAAATTTTGCGATTTATCTCAGTGCTTTGCATCTTTTAGATCTGTCTGCAGTTTCCTCTTGAAGAGTAAGACAGAGGTCAGTTTTCATAGCTGTAAGAAGCCAGCTAACCAAAATAATTTGATGTTGCTGTTTCTTTATAAACACAAGCACTGAAAACACCAATATTTCAACACTGAAAACCACCAGTCAAAAAGCAAACAAACGACAAACGAAACTAAGAAAAAGCTAAGCAGCCAGAGACAAAAACATTTGAACTTTTATTACATTTCATTTACAAATAATGCAAAGATACAAAGACAAAAGCCTTCACACAAAAAAGAAAAGATCAAAAAGAATGTACATTTAGTTGAGCTGCTTTTTCACATCATTTCTCAGATTGCAAACACTTAAAGCCAACTTCAGTTTTCCACTTTACCTATAGAAAAACACAATAAATAAAACTTTTATGTCGCAGGGACAACTTTTCCAGAGTTCCTGTGCCACCAACGCTGTAGCTGAATATAGGATTGCATATATCAGTGAAATAATCACAAGTTATTTTAATAGAAAAAGTTTAGCTTGTAAAGAACAGTATATTATACTGTCTCTGAAAATGCATAAATCTGACATTTTTCCCCAAGCTCAATGAACTACATAAAGTTGTTTTTAGCTGCCAGTCTGTGAGAGAAGCTGCCAAAAGCAGCTGTATTTAATTTTATTAAAATCAAACTTTCCCTTCATGAGTACTAATACATTTAACTTCCACTTCTTCTACAAGGAATCCTTCCACAGATGGGGGCTCTGTTAAGGTCGGAAGTCTCTAAATGTTCTAATTCCTCCCCCAAATCAAACCTCAATATCTACTGACTTATTAGTTAATAGCTGACTGAAATACAATATTTTAATTACTACGCTGTATAATGCTGACCGAAGATTGGTGGATGTGTATACGGTATATTTATACACACAGTTATCTTCCAACTGCGTCGATGCTCATGCCATGAATATTCAGGATCCGGTAAGTAAAGAAAGTTTCGTTTAAGCAAGCCCTATACCCCCCAACATTTTGCCCCATAAATATTATAACTTTTATATTCATCATCTACTCTGCAAGGACAGAAGCTTTACCTATTTATCTTCTCTATATTTAATGTCTTAGAAATTCCAAAATTGAGCCAAGCTTAATCTTTTCCTTTCAGACGGAGGCTTGTGACATTACACATCAGCAAGGATATTCGAGAACTGCTTGCTTTTCTTTCTTGACAAACAGCCAGAGCAGATTTTGTTGAATTAAAAAATTGCCCTCGGTGTGGTACAATTCAGCTTGATTTCTAGGAGCAAGTTTAAGCCTGTAAAATTTCTGAAGGAAATACTGACAACTCCACTGCTCCAGTTGCAGAAACCGGTTCTTAAATTAGATTTATAAACAGAGACCTTTCATCCCTTTTTTTTCTAAACCACAGTATAAAAAAGTTGGATTGAATAATCCATAGGACTTGTACAAATGAACTTTACATTGCACTGTACAGATACAGCAGTTCCAAAGGCAGAGTGAGGTACAGCACCCCGACAGCAGGCGTCTCGTGGGAGCCAACAGCACGTACAGCGCTTTTCCAGTACATCACCTTGTACTTCGCTCTTTAAACGCTCCCAGCTCCGACTGCCTCCACATCCAAACCCCTGCCCTACTGTCACGGATTTAGTCGAGATTCGTTACGAATAAAACCCTCCTACCGCCAGCTGAAGCCTCACCCAAGGCTGCCCTTCACCATTAACTCAATTATGACAATTTAAGCGTATTGAGGCAAAAACTTCTACTGCACGCTGAAGGGAAGAACGGAAGGGTGGATGAATCTGCACAGGTCTCAGACTAATCTTTAAAGATTTAACAAAATTTGCATCTGGTAGAGGATCACATTCCCGGGGCAGAACATTTCCCTGTAACTCTACGTTTTCCCAGTTAAAAATCTCAACTGCAATTAAAGACCTCTCAGCTTACTTGCAGAACAGGGCGCCCTTCGACAGATTTTAAAGCTTTATCTGCATGAGGTTGTGACTACGTTCAGTACAGAAAATTTGAATGAATCGGAGCTTACAGCCGGGCAAATTTACATCCGATGTATGCGCTGTCCCACAGCGGTTCCACTAGAGAGCGGTTTGGAGACCAGCGGCCTCAAAGCAACGCGACACACATCGATCCCCTCCTTTCCCTGCGCCACAAGGCATCCTCTCCTAAAGGAAGCGGTGAACGCCGGCTTTGGAGACGTTCAAAGTAAGCGAGCAGTTCTGCTCCCGCAAATGCCCAGGCGTCAGGGCCTGGGGAGGTTCGACCCTCTGCAAACGACAAAAATGAGATCTGAACAGACTCTGTTCCGGAGAAGCATCTCAGGAGCCTGTACGGTCTCCGACTCTGAGACTTGCATTTCTCCAGCAGAAGCACCAACTGTTTTGGTTTTGTCTCATTTTCAGAGACACTTCTGAAGCTGAGGGACACCTCCTTTGTTCATTAAGTGTGTTAATACAAGGCTCAAATACAGCTTCCAGTTGAAGAATGTACATTTCAAGACAAGAGCAGGGAGGGAGATGCAGTCAGTCCCTCCGTTCGCATGCTGAGAGCGTCCGTCGCAATCTCAGTTCTGTTTGTCCCGATTTATTTATTGAAGGATTCGCTAATGTCTAAGGTAGACTGGGAGATGAAATCTGGGTAAGACTGGAGTTGTTTAACTGCATGCCCCCCCCAGCCTCTTAGGGTTTTGAAAACATTGGGCAGAAGAGTCAAATACCATCAGACAGCAACTGTCATCTGCCAGCACGTTCGACACCCACCAGTTCCTAACCCAGCAAGGGCCGCTTCACTCCGACTCATCCGCCACACAACACGAAGAAAAACACTATAAAACAAAAACTTGATCCGACACAGATTAAAAAAAACCAACAATTTTAAGACCGACAGAAGCCACGCTAACACAAACGTGCCTGTTCACTCAAAGCCAGAGCACCTCTGTCCGAGTTCCCTGCATTAACCCAGATTACGTTCCCTCCCTGGGAGGTTTCTGCTACGCCGTTACCAGCAAACTGGCCCAAAAGCGGCTCAGGTCTTCTACTGCAATTAAAGCAAACCTCAAGCTCAGGTCTACACTAATCCAGAAAGCCACCATCATTATTGAAAACCGATTTATTGAGGGGGAGGAATCCTTAAACCAGCTCGGAAAACGCTGTCCCCTCTGCACATGGATAGAGCTGTTAATTTACAATGCAGCTATCAGAAATAGGTAATTCATGTTCCCATTGAGCAAACCGACTGCTCAAATTATTATTTTTAGGTTTGAGCTCAATAAAAGGAGACTAAAACCAGCGACAGATTAAACATCAACATGTCCACACTCCAAAACAAACTGCTGTAACACGTGCCCATCTGCAGTGGCAGATCCCAGTTTCCTAAAAACTGAAAAGATAAGGATGGCAAGAAAACGTCATTTATCCCCAACGTTGTGCACTCCCATACGGGGCTCCTGCAAATACTATGATTAGTTTTTCTGCTGATAGCTTTACCACTCTTGCCTGAACACATCAGCAGCCACCAAGGGGAAATATTGTCTGCAAATTTAAAAAAAAAATAATAAAAAATGAAGTAGCGGTATCTGGAAGTCGGTACAGGCTGAAGGCAGGCAAAATTAAGGAGTAAAATCGTCTAAACTGTCATCTCCATTTCCTTCCTATCATCACACTGTGAGAAAACGTCTGAAGTATTGTCACTGTTTAGAGCGGTGTCTCGCCTGTGTGACGGCGGTGACAGAAATACCTACGGCAAGCAAAGCATTTTGGAAAACACAGCGATACCGCACTGACAGGTCCCTGATAGCTGCTGCCGACTCCCGAGTCAGCGATTCCCCAGGCATTCGCTTTTGTTCCAAGGACTAAAAGTTTTGCCGCAGCAGCAGGTTCTGCGCACGCTGCGCAGCAGGACAGCGCGACAGCTTCAGGGAGCGACTGCATCTCCGGGAGCTCTCCCGTCCCTCCAAAACAAGAGCCAGCCTAAAGTCTCGGTGCGCCGAGTCAGCAGTTCTGATGCTCCCCTACCCTGCTGCACGACCACACCAAAGCTCTTCGGAAACCGGGACGAGCAGTCGGAGAAACTCAAAAGCAACCGGCTACCGACAGCCGAACTGATACTGGTAATCTGCTACCCGGGTCTGCCAGGTGTATCGTGACAGCAAATGGCTGGAGACGGGTCAAGAACCCTTGGCGTTTTTCCCTTTGTCTCTTAAAAAAAAAAAAAAAAAAAAGTGTCTCTTGCCACGTGGGTTTTCTGCCCCAAATTATGTCGCCTTAAAGCTGAACCAATTACTAAATTAAAACACAACCAACAAAACAGGACCTTCGCACACACCAGGAAACACCAACGTTAGATCACTGTGATTCTCCAGCAAGCAGAAAACACACATCAGAAAATTCAACACATAGCATTTACTTTATTCTCCTGTAGCTGCTTAATAGCAAAATTTAAAGTAAAAAGAACCAAGATAAAACAAAGCAAATGCTATTTAGGCATTTCCCTGCCTACTATTTAGTTACAAGATGACACACACAACCTTAAAGAAGCAACAGGTTAAGCTGGTTACAAGGAGACAGCCGGGGTCAGAACACAAGTAGGGAAGAGCAGCTGCCCAACCGCCGACGCGATGGCACCATCTTCTCCGGAATCCAGCCGTCAGAGCCACCCGCTTCTCCCCACCGACACACGGCAACTGAGGGACCCGCCGCCAGCGCAGCCCCACGGTTCCACACCCGAGACCACGCCAACACGCGCAAAGCACGTCGCCGCGACCCTGTTCCCCGACAAAATACGTCGGGGCAGAAAAGATTCCGTTCTGTGCTCGAAACCCAAGGCGGGAAGGATCTACATCTGCTCCAAACACCAAACCGCAGGCGGGAGCTCAAACTACCAGGGACATCTCCCCACCCACCGGCCTCGGTGGCCGCGCTGCATCTTAACCTGAAAAAAAGGGGCGCAGGCACCCGTTCTTGCTCTTTTCTCTTTGGTCTCGTTAGCTGTGACCTTCAGAAATCCCCAGCGCTCAGACGCTTCATATTTCAAAAGCGGAAAACCTGCAACTGCTAAAGAGCAGCAGGACCTTCCCCAAAGCATCTGCGCTGCCTGTTTTGGGCGACGTTAGAACCCCAGAATAGTTTGGGTTTAGGTCACCTGAGAAGAGATTTTCACGGCTGCTCCAAAAGACGACCGTATTGGGTTTCTTTAACAGAAATCAGGACACGTACAGATGGATCTGAAAGGGTCAGACAAGGCTCTTCATACTCGCTACACAATTACCGACGTCAAATCATCATGTAAGACTCAAATCACTTTTCAGACCGGCACTCCTCGCTACCTGCAGTTTATACGTTATGTAGCTGCGTTTTCTTTCTGGACAGATCCTCTCTGCTATGGATTTGCTTCCCTTTACGCTTTCTACTACGTAGCTTTCCGCAGCTGCCCCTATGGCAGCCACAAGTCAATTTACTGAAGAAAACAGTAAACGTATTTTACCCCTTTAGGCCTTTATTTTGATAAAATTGGTCAAGCCCACATAAGGCAATATACACCACAGTCAAAACCACCCCCCTCCCCCCCACAAAATAATAAAATAAATAACACAAATGAATATAGTACGTAATGTAGTGTTTTGTTTTGCAGTATAGAAATTCCACACAATGATTCTGTTTAAAAAGGTAAAAATGATTTATAATACACAGTTATAATGTCATCATGGTGCCCGCATAGAAAACTGACATGCAATCCATGCCTACACTGCGCAGTATAAATAATATGCAACTAAAAATACAAAGAACAGGAACACTACAAATTTATAATTTTTTTTTTTCTTTTTTGTTTTTTAAAAAGAACAGACACACGTAACAAACGCTACCTGCGCTTTCACATTGCCATCACAGTGACGGGGGTTCCATTTTTCAGAGGAATAAACGCTTTTTTTTTCTCCTGAAAGCACAGCGTACATTGTAACCTACGGGATGATGAGGGGGCTTTCCTCTTCCTTCTTGTACAGAGGGGGTTTCCAGGGCGAGTACCATGCTCATTAAGGGACAGATGTCAAGCCTTAATTATTGTTTCTACAGAAATCCAAGCTTTTACAAGCAAGCACAGCCAAGACCTTATTTGTGAGGGAAGTTTAAATGATTCTGCAAGTTATCGGATGCTGCTTTTATGCAAACTCAGAGGGCAGCTCTTTCTTTTCATCCATAAGCGTTCTTGTTGCATGGGTTCGCACCAGCGTTCTCAGGCACACTTGTTAAAAAAATTAATTAAATTTAAAATAAGGTAATAAATCATACGAATAATTAACAATTTCTTAAATTAATTTGCAGCCTCTTTCTGGAAACCTTTTCCCTCTTGGGGGGGGAAAAAAAGGGGGAAAGAAAAAAAAATCCGAGGTTGTCTGTACAGGAAAGGTTTTGCACAGTTAAAGATCGCTGGCAAAGTGTTCACTGACATGCAGAAGCAGTAGTGAGCCGACAGGTTCGGTGCTGCCCGCGGTCAGTCACGCATGCGGCAAGAGAGTGACCTTAACTCGGCCTGTGCAGATTCATTTGAAAGAGAATGCAGAATACTATGTACAATGAAAAGAGCCTCCCCCCGCCCCGACCTGCGCTGCAATGAACAGCAGAAGTTCTGGTTTTCTTTTGAAAATCACAGTATTTTATACACTGAAGGTTTATTCCTATTGTTTCCCCATTGTATTGGCAAATGCAACAGTCTAGCTTGGGAACTTTTTAATATATATATATATATATATATAAAAAAACACATGTTGTAGGGAGGGGGTAGGGTTCACTCAGCAGGTATGTTTGGACAGTAACCCTTTGAGACACCAGACAGCTTCAACATCATTTAACTCAAAAAGTTATAAATACTACTACTTTTTTTTTTGCTAAGTAATCATTTTTCTTTCCGCTGTTCTTTCTGCTCTCCTCCGTCCCTGGACGGGAAGGGTCAGCTGCTCCCAACAGCTCTCACCTTACATACAAAATTTAAAATGAAAACAGTACTAAAATTTTCAAATAAAATCGGATTACTTGTTCTGAAAACACTGGGGATCCGCTCCATGTTTACACTTGACAACTTAATAGACTGTTTTTGCTTTAAGATCAGCCTTATGCATACACACATTACAAAAACATAAATTTTCAGGGGAGAGGGAGAGAAAAATCCCTCTCGAGGTGCAGCTCCTACATGATGCTGTCAGGAAAGCGGCCTCCCGGGAAGCAAAATGCAAGAGCTGTTGGAATAACTGCTCCGGTTCTCAAAGGGTCGGTACTAAAAGCAGCTTTTGCCTGCCCACTACTGGGGCTTACGAGATGAAGCACATCTTGTCATACACAGCCGTCATCTGCTTCCCACGATGACTTCATCTTACTCCTTCCCACTCCCAAAGCACCCTTCACCATTTGCCCCGCACGAAAGGAACAAAACCTGGACTTCTCTCAACTAGATGGTCCCTAATTTTGACAGTTGCATCCAGACGTGTTATTTTTAAATTAAGGCCATTTTAAATGTCTACTTACAAGTCTAATAAACAAGATCTCTTATATACACATGTAGTTTAAAAAAAATTAGAAGGTAGCATTTAGCAACAGCTCCCTGTAAAAGTCTCCAGTGAGGAATCACATCTCCTACTTGGATGCTTCATTCTGAAGTGACTCTGGTTTTAAAAAAATAGATCACAAACAAGAATTTACATGCATGAGAGTCATTTGAACGAGAGCATGATACAGACAGAAATCCCATCAAGGAACTACGTGAACTGCAAGAAGCATATTCAACTCACACTGTACCTGTGGCTGTTTCAAAGCAAAGGACTCCGAGTCACCTGTGCCCAAATTACTCCTGTTCTTTTAGGGTATCCTCCTGTTCGAAGCTACCTTTTTTTTCCCCTCCTTAAATTGAAAAAGCATTAGCAATCTGAAATAAGCAGACACCAGGAGTTAACACGTGCTACTGGGCTTAAATCCTGACAAAAAACATTTTCAACAAAGATGCAGGATAATCATTCAATTGTGTGGGAAGGAACAAAAAAGACACACATAAGCTAACAGATCGAAAGAAAAAACATTTTTAGTGCAAATGGTCAACTAATGGCACAAACGTGAGCAAACACGCACCCAGATTAGAGAGATCCCAACAACGATTCTGCTCAGCAGTGTTTGCGTGAATCTCAGGACGGCGTCCCACCAATTTCTGGAAGCACACAGAAACCTAGTATAACTCATTAAGAGCAGTCTCGCTCCTCTGCGGACCTTCATTCTCGCCTGCTGAAAACAGCAAGGAGAATCTTTCTCGAGGGGAATAGGACAGGGAGAAGTGCTGAGGGTTTTTTGCTTGAAAGTCATGACAGCTGAGAAAGAGCGGACACGTTTTTAGACAGAAAGCAAATCCAGCTGATGCAGACCAAGTTGAAAGAGTGCAGATGTGGAACTACCACGGCAGAGGTGGGGAATCAACAAAGCACAACTCATCTTGAAATGAAAACTAAAATGGCTCTTTTATTGAGGCTGTATTTAACAAAAATAGATGTGGATGTTCAACCCCTACTGCATGGAAGTGCCTTCCTCTAGCAGGTATTCGTTCATCTCACATTCAGGGTGTTAGGCGCAATGTAATTTTTAATTTGTTAATAAGACTCAAAATAATGTTAATTTGTAACTTCTACTGAAGAGAAGGGTCCTGTACTTACACATTCTGTTACTGTGCAGATTATAGTGTAACGAAGACAACGTTTTAACAGTGCCCTTGGCAATTACTATAAGCCTGTCGGGCTCTTGATAAAATCCTTAAATGCGTTTTCCAAATTTGATAAGAATCCCAAGTGCAGAGATCTGGGAGTCACCATCAATTCAGCCATGACATTTAAGTGAAACCACCAATTTGGAGTCAATGGGTGGTCTGGGTTTTTTTTTTTAATCTGCCATTGATAAAGTGTCATTCACCAGTCTGTTATACTGCAGCACAGAATATTAACAAGGACTAACAGAAATAGTCTATTACAAATTTAACAGAATCTCAACCTGTTCGAGGATACAGTACTATTCACTGTGGAGCAAGCTATTTTTTCCCCAGGGTGAAAGAAGGAATGTCTAAGTTCCTGCCACCCTATTTCGACTGTATAAAAGGAAAACATCTAGACTTGCCTTAGGCTTCCTTACTTCTGCTCAACATCTGTTTAAAATTCCAGTTAGTTAAAAATACCTATATATATATAATATATATAATATATTTCTGGAATAAAAACACAAAAAAGATGTACTGTACAAGTATTATGTAGAGTGCTTCAACTGGCTGTATGTAGTTTAGATACTTTCCTAATATCCAAATACTTAAATAAAAAAACCAAAAAGATCATAAATAATGGTAACAGAATAAGTAATGAATAAGAATAAAAAATAAAAAAAGTCATCATGATTTGAGCCAGGCATTGCTATAGAAATGCCCTTCCTGTTGCCCAGGAATCTCTCAAAGTAACATTAGAAATATGCTCTGCAAGTTAGTCTCCTATATTCTTTTAGCTGCTTTAAAATGTTCTGATCCTTCCTCCGCGCTAATCAAGTAATGAATTATAGTACTTTTTTGTGTGCTCAGAAATGCGCTATATATATGTATACATATATATATAAATATATATATTACATATATATTAAAAAAAAAAAAAAAAAGCTTTGAAAATAGTGTTTACAGTCGCCTTTTTTGACTAGCCGGCTACAAAAGACCATTGGGCTGCCGGGCTGCTTTTCCGCTTTGCCAAGTACGCGAGTTTGCTCAGGGCACGAGAAGAGGCAGTGGGTGCAGGACGACAGTCAAGGAAACAAACCTGAAAACAAACATGGCATATCGATAAAGGAAGAAGCGTTTTACTCTACGAAGCAGCTGTCACAAAGCAGAGTCAAAACTGCCGAAGCTCCCCCAGCCCCTCCCAGAGGGTGGCAATGCAGAGATTTGCTTTTGAATCAGTGGGGGGGAGAGAAGGGGGAGGGCATAGTCGGCGCTTCCCCCTCCCCATCTCAAACAGCAGCCAACAATTTGGTACGTTAGAAAGAATCTCTTTACCCTTGACTCTGAACCTTCCTCGCCTGCCCCAAACCACCCCCTTTCTAGTGCAAAGGATAAATTGACAACTTAACGCTGGAGCTTTGGTGGGGGGAAGGGGGGGGCTCTGGAGAGGAAAAGGCTGATGGAAACTCCTTACTCATTAATGGCAATGAGCGGATAAGGGGTGAAATACGGCGCGACAGGGAGTAGGGGTCTGCAGCGCTGCAAGCTTAGAACGACAAGCTTTACTCATTGTACATGTTGTACAGGACAGAGCTGCTGCTCTCGGCAGCTCCTGTTCTGACACGACTGACCCACTGGACTCTCGAGTTCGGCTGGGCTCCAGGAACAAGCGTCGTTCCCACGCTCCTGGTGTCCACGCTTCACAGCCGGTCCATCCTGAACGTGTCCTCTGTGGCGGGGTCAGTGAGGACCATGTCTGGGTCATTCAGCATGTGCAGTCCATCCAAGGTTAAAGGGTCAATTTTGAGTTCATCCAGAGGGAACTGGGAATCCGTATCAAAGCTGACGTCGCCCACTCCTGCCAAAGAGCTGGTCAGTTCTTTTGATAAGCTGGGAGGAGACTCTCCTGTCACTGCAGGGAAGAGGAAGAGAAGGGTGTTGGTAGGACTTAGCAAATACATATTTGCCAGGCAGACGAGTCATAAAACAGCTTGCAAAAATTCCAGAATCACTTATTGAACTAAGGCTGAAGTTCAGACGAGAAACGTCTATCCTCATTTCCAGCTGGATGAATTACAGACTTGTCAGAGCATCTCAAAACCATCATAATGACCTAACACAAAGCAAAATTCATATATGTGTATTTGGGGGCCACAAAGTGGTGTCACTTGAGTCTCTTTTCTCTCTCTTACGTGTAGGAGGAATAACCTTAATTTACATGATCCTAATCAGCATGAGTCCTTGGCTGAAATACAGACTGAACTACAGCTTTCTCAGTGGCCTGTGCAGAAATTGTTTCCAAACGCCCAACTGTGACCAGATTCGCTACCATATGTGACACTAAAAAATCCTTTGATGGGAAGCTCGAACAGAGAAGCAGCGGAAGAAGTTCGGCTTTCACAGCTTCTCCCTCACTGTGGCGGAGGACCCAGTAAATTCAGAGGCAGGGAGTGTCTGTAAGACAATTAGTGCTGCCATTGCAGCTCTACCTGTTTGCTGGAACTAAACAAGAGCCATCAGGCTCCCCAGCACTTGGGAAATACACCACACCAGTAACACCAACATTTACACAAGGTGAAACAAAACCTTCAAAGGCAACTATACCCTTTCCTTTCTTGGCTTCAAGTGAGCCATTGCATGAAGAAGAGAAACACCGACACCGGAGTAGTTTTGCTTGTTGGTTAAGTCTGTGATTTTCTTACCTGTAAGAATGATGTTGGGGATGTTTCCATGGCTGGAGTAATTCAGCTGCTGCGAGTCCTGCAAGCTGCCATGACTGCCAGTAAGTCCCATCATGGCTGCCTGGGAGTAGTTAAGGGTGGAACAAGGGCTGTACAGGCTGTTGGAACTAATGGCGTTTTCTATCATATTAAACTGTTCAAGCTGAAGACCAAGGCACAAAGGAATTATTACTTCTAACCATCAGGAAATACAGCAAAACAACTTACAAAGCTCAAGTATGGGAAGTAACATTGAAAGAGACAGGCAAACAAATTCATCTTTAGGTTTCGTTGATCAAAATATGGTCTATTTTCAGTTAACTTTCCGGAATAGTTTACTGCCAAATTCAGAGTGCAGGGGAATGAAGAGAGGGTGGATGCAAAAATAAAATTGTTGCCTTTGATATCGTAAGAACAAAAGAAAAGGTAGCTTTAAAACAAAGTAAAAGGCCCTCATAATTCATGCTACTAACTCAGGTATCTGCCCATCAAGCATTGCCTCTCAAAAGCCATCTCATTTTTTCCTGCTACCAGAGCATATTTCACAGTTGAATAAATCAATGCGCTGGTTGGCCAAACTAACGAAGGCACAGGCCTGCTTGCTAGGTTTTGGTACCGTGCACGAGTTGTTTGCCAAATTCAGGAGTAAATATTGTTACCACCTACAGGTGAATCCTTCTCAAATGCAACTGTGGCCAGAAGTGGGGGGTTTAAAATCTATTTTTGTTATTTTTAATCCAATAAACTTGGCAGAACACCTTTAAAAACATCTGCTACAATGGCTAAGAGGGACGAAGGGGAAGAGGGGAGGGGGGGGGGGGGAAACACAAACAACAAAAAAAAAAACAGAATAAAAGAAATCCCCAAGTACTGCAAACTAAAAATAACAGAATTAAAACTATATGGACAAAATGTGATCTCACATAAAATAATCAGAAGTTGATCTATATTTATTTTAAGCTGAAAGTGGCCGAAATATAGCTGAAAATCTGAGATGAATTTGCTCACCTGATGGGATAGGGCATTAGCCTGCCTAGCTGTCATCTGCTGATCATAATAGGAGTCACCAAATACACTCCCCAGAATGGAAGAATGCTGAAAACAAAACAGAGTCTTTATGGTGCAAAAATCTCACAAACAGACGTACCCACGGTGTGCGAGTGACTCGAACCTTCCAACTGATTCGTCTCGAAGTTAGTTAGCCCTTTATTATTAACCACCACTAACCATCAGCAAATTCATAAAACATTCAGTATTTCCCTCCAACACACAAATCCTTCCATGTTACGCTGCCTTCTCGTAAGCACAAAAATACAGTCAAGTAAACCAAACAAACTTCCTCACGGAGGACATACAACATATAAAACTTCTGATTTATGAAAACAGACAAGTGTGCTAGGTAACACAAGAAAAAAAAAATCACTCTACAACTTCATCTTTTTTGTGAACTTTTTTTTTGGGTGAAAGACAAACCCCATACAGAAGTAAACTGCACATTAAAACAAAATGGAATGCAAAGCTGATCACCAGCTTGCAGGTAGTGACTAGCTAACAGCCTCTGCAATCTCATGTTCACGGAACAGCCAGCTTCACTGAGACAACAACATGCCAAAACAAAACTGACATTTTAAAGTCATGTCACTTTAGCTGCAGATCAGAAAAGTTAACGAGAAAGCCCGGTAAAGCATGTTATCAGCAGTTCGAAGGCAAGAATCTCAGGAGGAACTCTTCAGCCTTGCTAATTTTACTGTCCCCTCTAGCACGACAAGCATTTATCAGTTATTCTCCATCATTTATCAATTATTCTAAAAGGTGATCAGGAATCTGAGGTCAATGTTTTCAACTATTCAATACTGTCCCAAAGAATTGCCAGATATAAAGAAATCACAGCGAGATCACTTCTTATTTAAACTGTCACAAATTCTGATACTCCAGCTGAAAACCCCCCATATCTGTTGACAAAGAGAGCACCTATAAAAGACAGTGTCTATAAAAGACAATTTGCGTGGAGAGTTTGTATCACTCTTGAAAAAAAAAAAAAATCAATACCTTGCATAGCATTTTCCAGCTGGTTTATCTATACACTAAAAGAGGAAGGCTACAAATTTTCTCCTTAAAAACCTAAGCAGCACATGAAATTAAGCAAAAACCTAGGAAATATCAGAACAGAGTTACACCAGCCACCACAGTTAAAAGCACTGAACACAGCCAAAGATTCTCAGAAAACCACTGGATGTCCACAACAGTGAACACAAAAATTTCAGCAAACATCACATTTTAAACATTCTGCCTCCTACATCAGTAGCATAACTCAGCGCAGCTTATTTGCAGGTTGCATGCAAGGAAAAGAACGGAAGTTTTGTATTTAAAAAAAACCCCAAAACCTAAATTGCCCACAACCTCCATGAGAGGGGACTATCAGGAAAGAATCAACAATATATTCTTTTTAAAGCAAACAAAAACCTTCCCACCTTCAGCCAGAATCCTCGGCTATGACATTATATGGATGCTTTTGGATAAATGTAGCATCAAGGGAGGAATTCACAGCCTGAGAACGAGACTCCGTGGGGGAAGGTGGCTGAAAGTTCAGCACATGCTGTGCGTGCTATAAAATTCCTTGCTGAGCAGATCCTGTATGATCCAAGAACTGCTCCAAGCATCACCGCAAAGCACTTTCCACCAGCTGCATGCGAAGGTGCGGGTACAATTTGAATGCACTTGGAGAAGAGAGAAATTTGCTGCAGAACAGCTCTGCTGGATAACGTCAGAACACTGGAAACACAAACCTTACAGACCTCCACGGTGCTGCATTTTAAAGTATGGTACGGGCAGAGTCAGAAAAGGTAGTAGACAACTGCCTCCAAATCTTTATCAGAGAAGATCTTAACAGTAACTTCTCAGTAAGAAATGGTTTAACTAAATGAAGCCAGCCCATCCTCCAGATTGATTAAATAGAGCCTGAGCCAAGAATAGGGTTTTATGGACAAAAATAAGATTTCAATTCACTTTCCTGGGCATTTATGATCTGTTACAGCAATGACCACAGAACACTAATGACGTCTTTGCAGCGTAACACCCTACTCAATACCCTCCTTAGAAGCAGGAAAAAATGGTTGTAATTGGAACCAGTCTTCCAATTTATCATCTGGTCCTCAAAACTACGGTGGCTGCTGTATCCCTTGCATGAGACAGGGCTACCAGGAAGTTATCGAACATCAAAAGCAAAAGCCACATTATACCTGATAAGAGAAAAAGCAAAACACTACTTAAATAAAAAAACACAGACTTTTCTTTAAACCACTGACATCCTACTTACTGCCCAGTCACACTTTGATCAACTACTCAAACTCCACATTATTCAATCTGCTACACGCCTTATTTTTTTCTTAAAAAAAAGGAGTCAGAGCATAGAGCTAACTCAAGCAAGCAGATCAGGACCAGCCAAGCTTAACTCTATCACAGGGAAATCATTCCCATCTTAAGTGGCAGGCATGGCTTCAAAACTGTGTGATGTTTTATACCAATTTCTAATGAAAAATTTGCGCTTCCGGATGTCACATACTCGACATGAATCAAAGCCAGTTTGGACTGGCCCTAGAAATACAATTGCAATTCAAGAGCTCCAAAGAGAATCAAGGTATTTTTTTCCTTTAACTTCTGACGTCATTTTTACAGGAGCTTTTCAGAAGTAGGGCAAAACCTAAAATCTTTGCTTTCCACTATGCATTGTTCCCATCCTAAAAAGTTTGGGCAACATGAAAAATAATAAACAGGAGACCAAAATCTATTTGTGCAAGTCTACATTAGTAACTCCTAACAAAACATACAAGCCCATATTTATTCCTCAGCTCTGAAGTATACCGGTTACTACATCTGTAAGCACTGAAACTCCCAAAGGAAATCAACTGGAAATGTCATTACTTCAACACTTCAGAGTCCTAGAATAATTTATCGACAACTCTGTGAAAAACATCTTGCTAACACCATCTCCTCCAGAAACACTAGATGAGGTCTGTTTTGTCAACAGTACATCTTCTTGGGTTAATGATGTGGTGACTGCAAGAAAAGAAAAAAGCCCAAACCACAAAACCCCTGGCTTAAATTATTAATCTAAAAATACATACCATATTATCCAGTATACAGCCATTCTACTTTAAAAAGCAGATTTCTATCTAATTGGAACAGTATGCCAGGTGTTAGAGGAGAAAAGCAAAGTAGTAATAAACAAGCCATTGTCAATGAAAAGCCATGCAAACACAAAGCTGAGAACTACAAGCAGAGCTTTTCAATTTGTGTTTGAACAGGAAGACCTTCATATAACAAACACACATCCAAAACAGAAGAGCAAATACATTTGGAGATGTGGGAAGATGAAAAATAACTTCTGGTGAATGAACCGTATGTGATAAAAATCAAACCACAGATTTCTATGTTTAGAGCACGTCACTCATCATACTGATACACTGCAGAACGATTTAACCTAAAATTAATCAGAGAAACGGGAGCAAGTGGAAGACGCCTACCCGGTCACACCCACTTTATTCCACTCTTGTCAGCCAGTGCCAGACTGCTCCACAATGGGCATATTCTGCT
Organism: Haliaeetus leucocephalus; assembly: GCF_000737465.1. Classification (NCBI taxonomy): domain Eukaryota; kingdom Metazoa; phylum Chordata; class Aves; order Accipitriformes; family Accipitridae; genus Haliaeetus; species Haliaeetus leucocephalus. Next base: position 1,869,247 of record NW_010972600.1, read on the forward strand.
GTTGGAACCAATCTGCCTTTACTCTTGGCAGATTACCCTACAGTCTAACGGATCCTGCTATTTGGGAGCAGCCCTCATAATCACAACCAACACAAAGTTTTCTTCCAAACTGTTTTTTCTTCCCCCATTGCTTCTCTCCATGCTTACTATTTGCAGCCTTAAGAGGTCCACCACCACAGATAGCTCGCTCGCCACTACTAGCTTCTGGTTCATTGATGGAGGCAGGAAAGCTGTCTCATTTTTAATTTAGCAAAAATAAAGAATTGTGTGGGTATTTTTAAGAGGCCAATACTAAAGCAAGCAGTATTAATAAACCCTCTTCCTTTCACACAGAGTCATGGTGTCCCACTTGAGAACAGCAAAACCTAAGCAAGAGTTTACAGGATAAAACAGGCCCAGCTGGAAAAATTATAGTCAAGCATGTGCTCCACTGGGGAGTGCTTGCTGCGCTCCAGTACTTTGGACTGACCAGTGGCAACGAGTCTGCGGACAAAACCAAGAAAGAGTTATTGAGAAGTCAAGGGGGAAAGAAAATCAACACAAAAAATCAAAATTGGACGCACCACCCAAATGAGAACTAGACCTGAGAATTTGCAGCAAGACTGGCAACAGCTTTGCTCTACGTGACAGCCTAGAGGAGTAAGTTTGCTTGTTTTCTTTGAGCCACACACAGAACACAGCAGAACTGGCAGAAGCAGGCAGAAGAGAGAGAAGTTAAGAAGCAATTAAGCAAGGGTTAAGAAAATCCAGACAGTCCTGACACTCGGATCTATTACTGAGCTTACCAGTGACCTGTCTCTGGCTAATGGCAAGGAGAGACGAAGCTTCTGCTTTGGAACCATGAAGGGGCAGCACTTATTTAGATACGATCCTCCTTACAGCCTTAAACGTTAAATGATGAAACAGAAAATGTATTTTCAGACTCTATTGTGATGCTCTGTAAGAATTTCCTGCACCTCATTTCTACAGGTGGGATTTAGGAGAAGGGCAGCCATACGCAGCTATTTTAGCAGCATCAGCTTATTTCTGTATGGAAAATGCGCTCACTCCCTTACATTAGGGGCACCCCCAAAGACTGCTTTGCTTTTAACTGTCTTGCTGCTGGCAGATAAAAAATCCCCTTGTCAGGTTTACACACACCCCAATCTATGACTTGCATATAGGACATGTGAATGTACGAGTATATACATACACAGGAAGAAAAACCAGCTAACATGCAAGAAAGCCTGTTTAGTAACCCATTACTTGCAAGCCACAAGATACAGTTGCTAATTTCAAGAGCATTTCCTCCAGTGTTTTCTTTCAAAGTGTATGTTCCCACATAAAAAAAAGGTCCTGATGTAAATGCATTCAGCCACACAAGGGATATTTAGTGCCACAGGAGTTATCCTGCTGCAGAAGGCACTTAAGTTTCCCTCTCTCTCTCTCTCCCCTGCCCTCCCAACCTTATCTGTCAGCTCCTACACAATATTGCTCAGTGAAAGGGGTCTACCTGGAGGTTCTGTCCACGGTACACCCCAAAGAAATAACTGAGTTTTAATAGTGTTCAAATAGTAGCTTTGATCAATAAAAAGGCAATTCACCAGCTATTGAAAAACTCTGGAACTGAATGAAACTGCAAACAAGATGAGACATCAGTAATGCATGAGGCACATACAATTACAGTGAGACAACTATGGGTCAGTAATGGAGAGACTCAACTAAAAACAAACACAAGAAGCAAGGCCTGTGGAAGCACAGAGTCCCTTACTTGAGGGGAGCTGCCAGGAGAGAAGCCTTGATTGGAGACAGGAGAGGTGGGAGACTGGTTGGCTGGGGATCCAGCATTACTGCGGTACTGCTGGAGTGAAGCCTACAGAACAACACAGAATTAAAGACCATGGGATTGATGGAAGGTTGGAAAATTATAAACTTCTGGCGTATATACAGCTCGGGGAAGCTGGGAGAAACCATCCTCTTCAGCAATTCTTGGCTATGTATGAAGACACAATTACTGTGAACAATGCCGCAAAAAGGAGAAAATTAAGATATCAGCATGGCGTGGTCTTGTCTGACTGAACAGCTGAGAGCAGGGCAGGGCTGTCGTACAAGCAAAACTGTTGAAATATTTTTTCCCTGTTCTCAGTTACGCTCAATTAAAAAAAAAAAAAAATCCGGTCAGCCAACGATTTAGGGAAAAGAGCTCTTGAAAGCTGGGAATAACTCAAAAATAACGTAATTTATTCTTCAATTCAACTGCCATACCCACACATTCTTAACCTGTGTTTACACTACTCTGGAAACCCTTCTCGTATTACTCTGCCTAGTCTTAAACAGCCTGGGTGTGTTATCAGGATTGAAGTGTATAACCATGCAGACTGAAACCCTTCTCAAAGCTGCATTTTACCCCATGACACGGAACAGACATTGTCTGAGAATTCACACTACGTTTTGGAGGTTTCTATTAGTTATATTTACATTGTTCTCAGTCATCTTGAGAACTCATTTTCAAAGATTTACCTTTTTTTAGTCATAAAGAACCTTAGATTTGAATAACTTAATAATCTTAACGACATTTAAATAGAATGTTGCTCTAATTAACATAAATAGTAAGTACAGCTCTTCTCATTACACTTCCTTTAGAAATTAACAGATGATTGAGGAAAACCTGCAAGCCAGTAGTTCTATGAAAAGGAGTAATTTAATCAGATAGCTTTGCAGTGTGGGAGAACACTGTACTACCAATGCTTTCTGACACTGAATTCTGTAAATCTCAAGAAAATATGTCTTAACCCCTTCTGCTATGCATTGCTACTTATGCACTTAAGCAGACATCCAAACTACAGCAAAATGAATTTCAATACTGCTTTACAAAAACTGCATAAAAGTTGTCAGTGAGACTGTAACATAGCTCAAACAGCTTTTTGATAAACTAGCTTTAAATTTAAGTTTATGTATAATTTCAGTTGCTTTAAAAGATAAGCTCAGCACCCTAAAAGTTAAGGTCATAAAGAAGTTTAGGATGAAGAAAGCAACACAGAAAGCAAAGAATGAAAATCAGAATCATCTGTACTGGTAGCTACGTATTAGAATCAAAACATTCAGACACATGTTGAGTGGGTCGATATCCTTTCCACTGCTGGATCTGTCCTTCCCTCTTCCCCTTCCAATCCTGAAAGGGAAGCAGCTTCTTTCAAGAAGCACTTAGCAGCACAACTGTTAAAAATTTCATCCACAGATGAAGTCCACAATCAAGTGCTAGATCAATAGAGAATGATTTCTTCTCATTCTCAAACCAATTACTGTCACTACAACACTGCCAGGAGGACACAACAGGTCAGACAACCAAGATCCTACGCAGCAGAGGAGAATGAGCAGAGAACAAGCAGTGAAATTCTTCCCTAGCTAGCCTGTAACCCTGATCTTGCTCTGCATTTTGGATTTTCATATGCAGAGACACACACAACATTTTATAACAGACCATGTTAAAACAAGGAAAAAAAAGAAATCTGTCCATAAATCATTGCTATATGTATGTATACACTCCATTTCTTCTGGGCATCTGAAGGCAGCCACAAATCCAATTTTTGAAGATAATAATGTATGCTCTAAAATTCCTTAAAATGAAAGCATTCTAAATATAAAAAGTATAGAAAATACCTGTTCTCTCCAACTTTTGGAAAATGCTTGTTAGCAGGTTTCTTTATCAAAGTTCTGTTAACTCCTCCAGTCTATAGCAACACTGTATGACATACAACGCGTAGGGGGTGCATTACATTTAACAGCCTGAAAACGTATCAATGCAACGGCAGCCGCAAGGTGTGAAATAAATGCTGATATATTTAAGCTGGTCTAATCAAACATGGAGTCGTAAGGGACACTATTTTATGAAAATATGTCCACCCTAAGTGCACATTAAAACCAAATTTTCCTCTATAAAACATTTAGGATGGTTTTGGTTGAATCCACATTTAAGTCTACTTCAGACTCTGCTTAGAAGTAGACTTATTACAAGGGTTCTCCAGCTTGATCTCTGAAACTACACTGTACGCTACCAGGTTTTTCAAATGAAAGCTCTATCATTTTCAGCTGTGCCTGAGCTTACCGAGTTGATGTCTATTCCCATTGATGGTTGGCTCTGGCTACCCGGAGGTGACTGTGGGATGGAAGAAGGTACCGTGACGGAGAGTGGGGGGAGCTGTGTTCCTCGCTGTAAACCAGAGGTCTGCATTAAAGGAGTATTCTGAGGCAGGGTACTTGCCACCTGGGTCTGCTGCTGTTGCTGGGAAGTTGGCTGGCTAAAAAATGGATATGGGGGAAGCTGCTGCTCCAGAGACAATGCATCCATAGCCACGGCCTTAAAAAGAAGAATCAAAGTCATCCATGCTGGCAGGTAATTTCCCTTCACTTTCAAGCGCATCAAGTTTCACACCAAGAGAATTGTACTAAGTCAATCTTATCTTGCATTTTAAAAATGTTACCTAAAGGTTCAGAAACAGTCAAGAACATGTTTCAAAAGACTTAATATCACCTCCAGTGTGCAATAAACAAATAGTCTAAAAGCCCAGTTGAATGTCCAGGTCAGAAATTGATAACCTATAGTCAGTCACAGAGTCACAATTATGAAATCAATTAAAAAAGCTAATTGAGCTTCCCTCATGAATTAGAGAAACGTCTTTCAAACCTCACAACTAACTTTGGGACAGTACCGTTACAGAAAAGTGTCTTAATAGATGCTTTTTACCACGGTTCTAGAAAGGTGAAAATAAAATCTGTCCCCTCTACAAACCTCTCCCTTTTTAAGGCTTGAATTAATGAACACATTTAAAGAAGAAAATTACAGAACAAGAGAGATGAAGTTACAGCCAGCTTCTCCCTAGGTAGAGTAAAACAATTAATCTGTGATTGAAAAATTTTAGTTCTCCAAGTAAGTCCCTACCTGAGTAATTGGTGACAAAGGGGAAAGCGTAGGAGACATTTGCTGTGACTGTGGTCGTCTTGAGTCTGCACTCAAGGAGAGAGGACTGACGGCTGGCTGACGGTGCTGCTGGGAAGGGGCTGGCGTCGTTGTCATTCCTGCCAGGAAGGAACAAACCAGCTTAAACAGGAACAGAGCAATGGTTTATTGATACTTGTATGGAGGTAATTACCTGAACGATGAAGAATGAATGGCATAAAGGGACAATCACTTAATGCAAAGTGCTGAATGCGCCTTGGCCAATCAGGCTGAAACCCGTTAGCTAATTTGCAATTAATTTTGTCAGGCTGAAGAGCATCAGGATGAGAGGAAGATCCCTGTGGTTTATCCTGGACCAAAACCAGTCACAGTTGTTCAGGTTCATACATAGATACTGACTTGAAACTGAAATAGGCAGAGCAGCTTCAGCGGTTTACAGAAGCCACAGGTATCGTTCTTGCACACCTCGCAGGCTGCACGCACTGAACCCAGGAAAAGCACATTCTGCTCTATTTGTAAGGGCTCAAACTTCAGGAAGAAGATAACAGATCATGTAAAAAGACTAATCGGAGGGCACCTGAGATATTATAAAAGCAAACACCTATTTAATGGAAAATGCAGAAGAAAAACGGGTTACACAGGAAGTACTCCATTTTTAATGGCATACCAGTGCACAGGAAGGCAGGAAATATCCTTCACACTCTAAAGAGCCATGACCTACCAGGGGGTAGGGATAAACAATTCAAGTATTGTAATTTTGTTCAAATTCAAGACAAAAATCTGCAAGTTTTAAAACCTCTCCTATTTTCTGCCTCACCCTAGAGGAACCGAGACACCCTGGAAAGTGATTTCAGGACAATCTAGCTAGTGAGCTGTTCTTCCAGAGCTGCCAGAAAGGAAGAATTCACAAGAGCCTGCGAGCTCCTAGGCACTTGGCAAATGTTCAAGGCTTCCAGGCAGGCTGCCAGGGAGCCAGGAAGTCCGGGCTGCCAAGGAGCCAGCAGGCAAACTGGCTCAAACTGCGCAGATTCTGAAGACTGCCTGGCTTCCCCTGCAATGTTTGCAAAATCAACACCGTCTCACGGAACATGTCAGCGAACTGACAAACTCAAATGCACAAATGTGTAGTCTTAAATTGCTGGCAGTTCTTTGTAACCTGACAGGTGTTTGTTTCCCCACCTTTTCTTGGGGCTACTGAGGGCATGCTTGTGCAATGCACAGAGCTCCTGCAAAAGGTTCAAAAGCCTTTACGTTTTCTGCTAAAGAGCTAGGAGATAAAAAAGAGGCAAGAAAGGTTTGGAAAAATCAGTTTAAAAAGTACCAAACACTGACTATGCCGATGATTAAACTATGGGATAGTCTCCAAAGAGAAGCAGGAAAATCATCAATGAGCATCTTTTAAATTTGTTATGTCTTTGATAGATCAGCACATGTTGTCAAAGCAATTACATACTTAGCGGTTTGGTTTTAAACCGCTTACTTTGCTAATTATGGTTATGGCAAAAAATTTAGCGGCCCAATCTGGCCTAACTCCATGCAAGCAGTTTGTTTCTTTTTATACACACAATAGCTCTCTTTGCACAGACTCACTAAGTTCTACTTCAGTGACAGCCCATCTCCGAAACTTCGTATAGTCTCTTTTGAGACCAGAAAACTTGTTAAAGGATGCTGAAAGCTGCTGGCTGACCCTGTACTCAAATAGTTAAACCGCCTTCTTGCTTCATTCTTAAATATAACTGGTCAGTCATAACACTACATTAACCTGATTAGAATTATTTCCTTTTCCCAATAAATGAGAGGATTTTTAAGTGGGTAAGGGAATCCTGCCTAACACAGGAAATATACTTGTATTTTTGGATACGATGCCTCATTTCTATTCTAACAATCAACTGACTGCAACTGTCCCTGACAATTAAAAAAATGCAATCCTCTTCACAACTATTCGAGTATGACCCAGTGAAATTATTTAAAATATAACAATCACCAATTTAGGCTATTTGCCTATAAAGTTAAATTTAATCTTGAAATTATCAAGTGATCAGTATATTATAAACTGCTAGCATGGCAAATAAAGTTTGTTTGTGGTTTGTTTTTTTAAAATAAAATTATCAGTATTGCCAAAGTCCGAAAACCCCAACAAACACAGCTCAGACTCACCATGCAGAACAGCTCAAACAGCAACAAAAGCTATGACTGCTAGAAAGGCAACAATTTCAACATAAAGGCACCATAGTGAAGGCTGTGAGAAATTAAGGTGTGCACTTGGTATTATTTCCCAAAGCCCCGCTATATTATGTAGCGTGAATATTCAGGATATTTTCAAAACTTAAGCAGTCAACCTTACAAAAACTAGCACACCTTGTAAAGACTCCACATTATTCTTGATTGCTCAAAAGAGAAAATTTGCTTCTGATGAAGCAGGCAATGTCCTCTCTCCAAAAGAATCCTCACACTGAAAAAAACCCCCATTCTAAAGGAACGAAAACAAAAGGCCTACTTAAGATATTTCCATAACACAAGTGCTACTGGGCTTAAGTACAATGAATTACAAGGGAGGCAGCTTTGGATGCTAGTCTCTCCTGCAGTCTTATACATAAACTAAACAAAAAAAAAAGAAAAAAACAAAAGAAAACAAAAAAAAGAAAAAAAGCAGATTTGGGCACCAAGAACATGACAAAAATGAAAGACAATTTGTAAGTCATATAACTAAATACAGCTTTCTCACTTTTTCATACAGAAATGGCTTGATAAAACTTGTTTATAAAGAAATGTCAATCAAGAGTGAAGTGCAATTACCTCTCAGACAAAACAGTAATACTCAGCAATGCAACTTCCATAATTTAAGACAAGTGACATATTGTGGACAGTCTGTAAAAACACCTCAGAGTTATGATCTTACCCTGACTGGCAGTGCTGATGCCCAAGTGAGTCAGATTGGCAGCAAGATTTCCGGTACTATTGGAGCTACTCAGGGCTGGGAATGTGGATTCCTCAGGATCTAACGGTGTTGGGAGAGGGGAAGGGAAATGGATGTTTGTCAGGTCTGGCAGGGAGCCACCTGTGTTATGCGTAGCAGGAATCAGTGTTGTAGTGTTTTCCTGGTCAGCTGATGGAAAGATGCTAAATAAGGGAGAGAGGAAAAAAAAAAAAAAAGAAAACAAAAAAGACACATGTCAGTTTAAATTTCAGCCTGGACAGACCTTTATAAAATCTTTTTTAAAAAGGATCATTTATAGAGGTCACTCATAGAGGTTCTGTCTGGTCTTGTATCTACTACAGTGTTATACCATCTAAGGGCTTTTCAGAAAACTCAAAAGCAAGAGGACATTGAATATGCAACATTCTTTCTTAAAGAGCTCAATGCTCTTTAAAAAAAAAAAAATTGCTCAAAACTTACTTGATTCCTGGAACTTCACATGATTTAGGTCTTGACGACCCAGTCTAAAATAGAAGGAAGACATTTTTAAAGGCAAAGATACCGCTAAAGATTAATGCTTAGCGTATATTTCAATTAGTAAGGTTTATTTGATTTAATACATTTCTACAGAAGAGCTATTCTTCTACACAAGAGCTCTGTGAAGCTCTTAGAAGATATTTGTCACCTTTTTTGCTTTATTGGTCCAACAAGACTCAAATTTAATCAAACATGCATGCACACATACATATAAAGTGCCTTTCTGATCTAATGTTTAGTGATTTGTTGCTAAATACAGCATTTAATCTCTATTCTCTGCAAGCAGTTTGTTTTGGTTGACTGTATTTAGAGCATTAATTTACCTAAATATGTTTAGAAAATAAAAGCTATACACTTTGAAATGTGAGCCTCCTACCTTTTTAGTGTCCCATCCTTGTTTAGAGAGGGTTTTGTCTGCCTCAGAGGTGGTTTCCTCCATTCCAGGGACAGTCAGTAATAAAACTAAAAAATGAGAACAAAAGAAATCATATTGTAATATTAAGCTTCTCAGTAAGACATTCTCAGATTGGAAGTTTAACCATTTGAAACTCTTCAGTAACCTATTATCAATGAATATGAAAGTGGCCCTCTACTATTACGGGATCAAAATTTAAAAAAACAAACACCAGAAGAAACTAAAAGTGTATTTAACTAGCAAGGAGATGTTACCAGCTTAAAAAAAAAACAAACAAAAAAACAACAAAAAAACCCCAATACTTTAAAAAATTTTGGCCTCCAGTTTAGTCTGCTTAGATCTAAATGGAAGAGTGTAGCTTGGGACCTAGTTTTTCCTATCTTTTGCGTTTTGCAAAAAGTGATGTACGCCTGGTACATCTAACAGGTGGCCAACAGGACGATTCCAGTGGGGAAAAATCCAGACCACCTCCCCTGGGATAGAGAAACACTATAAAGCTGTTACTTCTCCATATTCCAAGCACATTTGTTTGTTGAAAGCAATCAACTGTTTCATCATGCTAATAGCAAGGTGACAAAGAAACATCAAAAGAAAGCCCAGTCAGAGAGATGTATCAACAGAAGCCTTTCATGCTGATGACTATAAATCCATATTTACACAATACAGTTTAAGATGATCATTATTTAATGTTTTACAACTCTAGAAGTATATGGAATTGCTGCAGTACAGTGCACATGCATCTGAGTGTTGCATGTTCACCTATCTCTGGGTGGTTGTTTAAGGATTAAATTTCTCTACACAGATTTAAGAGCTTTTACTCTATTTCTTGAACTGACAGCAGGAACAAGAGCCAGCAGAGGGCACCAGAATTGTTAGTGCTGGAGGGCTGTGCTGCTCTAGCTTGTAACTGTTAATGTTACCAGAGAGTATTGCTTGTAAGCATTGCTCTAAGGGTATATTCACTGGTGATCTCAATCCCATAAATAAAAACTAGATGAAGTCTTCCTGCTTTACGATATTGGATCACTGACCATGAAATGCCTGTGATCTCTACACTTGTCCAGAAGTTACTATAAACTGAAAACCTCTAGTACCACTGAGATGAGTCTAATCACCAGAGTCCCACAAGCCCAGATTACTTTTACCCATAGGGCAAGGTCTTAGAATCACAGAATACGGGGTTCAGAAAGATGCTGTATCTTAGCTTTGTGAAATCTTTTCTTTTACCCAGAAGAGTAAATGTGGTCCTTTGTTCCAGTTCCTGTGTAACTGAATCTAGAGAGTGTTATGCATACATGTATTTATGGAAACGGATGAACACCAATACATGCGCATATAATCTGAAGTACAATGCTTTGAATGTTACAAATATTTTCACTGTTTTTCTCTGTTTACCTCTTTTCTGCTGCATGTCCTGCGACCCTCCTGAAAAGGATTCTTGTTGAGCTGGAGTCATAGTACTCTGGTGCAAGGCAGAATCAGAATTTGTCCTGAAAGGAAGGCAAAAAAAATTTCTATTGTCAGTTTCTCTAAATAAAAGAATGCTTCATCTCAGATAAAAGTAACCAACTCAGTAAAACCTGAATACTCTGCATTTAGAAAACGAAATCTATATATATTGCATATACCAGGCACAATTTCCTTGTGAAACAATCAATTCACAGAACGAATTAGTTCAAGTTTGAAGAGCAATTGTTTCAATAACGGGATTGAGAGGAATACAGGATAAATTGGTTGCCGTCGTTAGAAAATAATTTGACATGCTATGTTAAGATTATGCATGATCGAATAATGCAATTTTTAAGTTGAAAGCTGCTTATACATTCTTTAGTTATACTAGTCTTTGAAAAGAAAGCATCCTTGTTTCAGAGGGAGGGAAAATGACTGGTTCAGGACACAAGTATGTTGTGGAGACAGGAACCTCCACGGTCAACACATCTCTCATGATGAGCTGTCCTTCGCTTGGGAACGTAGGCCACCACTTAGGCAACTCGGCACCTCCAACGTCAGGAGCATGAGGGATAGGAACAGGCAACTCAGTGCTCCTTTCCACTCGAATGCTTGGGAGGGCAGACTAGCCAGTTTCTGCACAGTGAGAAATACCCAAGTCTTTTACAACTCAACAATTTTGGGGCATGCCTTGCAACATCTGGCAAGACTTACCTTTAAAAAGAACACATTAGCTGATACACCTTAATTTTAAAAGCAGGTCATCTAAAAGAATTACCATAATAGAAGAAAAAAAAAAATACTAAATTCAGGAAGGCATGGCAATTCAGATGACGAACTGCTGTGGGGAACAATAAAGGCCTTTGTTGCACACAAAAGTGATGTAGTATTAGGGAACGCAGTCCAAATACTAACACATATGCACACAATTGTGCTACTAACCTTCTCCAGCTTGTGTCTGACGGAGGCGACAGATACACAGTGCCATACGGACAGCTGTCCACGTGATTCCATCAGTTAAGGGGAAGAACACCACTTTCCCATTTAAGCAGGAGGCCTATTTGAAATGTTTTCCTAAGGAATAATTCAAATTACCCTGTCAGAACCACTAAGCTCACATGAGAAAGGCAAGCAGAGTCCCTATGGGGAACATACTGACTTTAAAAGGACTCTGAAAACAAAACATTACCTGGATTGTTGTAATGTTTGAGCAACAGGACAACCATCCTCCTTTTCCCTTTCTGAGCATCTAACTCTTCCCTGAGAAGCCATCATATCTCCACTCTCCCACTCACACATCCCCTTTAGCCACACCAAGCCAGTCTGATTGTGGCACATTTTAAGCCAGTCAGAAATAATAAGCTAATTAATTTTCACAAATGGCAAGAAGAAATAGTGCTTGGAAAACGCTAAACTGAAGAATCAACTCGTAATAAAAAGCACAATGAACTACAAAGAATTATTCTGGTTTAGGTTTACTCAGTTCTGAAGGGAAACTCAGTTTCACCAAGACTGCCTTGCCTTTTGCATCAAAGGATCTCAATCCTTCTCAGCTTCATATGTATCATTATCCCCACTTAGAGCTGAGGAAACAAAGGTAAATGCTTACTTTACAGAATAGTAGGTATTTATAGACTAGATCACAGTTCAGAAAAAGCAGATGACATTAACTGAGATGGGAAGCAACTCCGCTGACAGGTGAGGAGGGGAGGAAGAAGGGAACTGTAAAAACTGAGAACTGTGATATTGTTGAAAAGGTAGGTGTTCACTGCCAGCTCACGAACCAAAGGATATTTGTCTTCCATGTTTATCCACAGAGAGAGGGCGTCGATGTGGGGAGCCAAGACGGTTTCTGTCACGATACACTCTGTCCACCAGACCATGATGCCGAGTTGTTCGGCTTGTGTCCAACCCCGATGACTGAAAAGGAGTCTGAGAGAGACACATGAAATTATAAGCAGAAAAATACATGCACGAGCAGTCTGCCCAGAACCTATTCATATTGTATGCAAGGCTGTATTAGTCTAAGGAATGAAACTCAAAAAAGATATGGACAAGTGTAACCATGTAAATTTTTCCTCCAACAACATTTTCACTATAGCCATGGAAAGCAATTACCAAGGCTATCTCTTCCAGATAGAGATCAGACACAAGTGGAGGCAGACCATGCTAGACCTGCCCTCTCACAAATCAGCACTGCTCTCCAACCTTTGTATCTCTAAAATACCACAAGTGAGTGTGGCAGGGAGCCTACTGACAACTGCTGTTTCCATTCCCTCGGTGCAGCATGCAGCATGCATCCAGAAGGAACATGCTGACAACCAGAGCTTAAACTACAAGGGCAGGAGATGCAGGAAGAAGATGCACAGTGAGCCTAACATTCACCAGAACACGCCACGTTCTCTCAAAACTTCCTTTCACCCCTCCTTTCAGCATAATTATTTTAAGGGGACACTGATAGAATTAAAAGAAAAAGAAAAGCAGTTTCCTTCCTCCTCTGTCTAGAAAAAGTTACAACATCCAGTATTTTTTAATTTCCATTTCATTCAGATTGTAAAGTGAACCTAGGTGGGTTGATTCCACCTTGAATCTTATCAGCACCGATATCTTGAGGGTGTTTACTTGTCAGCAAGTTATTTCAGAGACTGAGGACAGCACAGAAAGGACAGGGAAGATGAATTCCCAGGCTAAACTGGAAAACTTCTACATTTTCAAAAGTCCTTCCCAGTGTATACCTGCGGGGGGCAGAGGGAGAGGAGGAAGTACCAAACAGTCAACCTCTACTCATACTTCAACAGCAATATACGGGTCTCTGGAGAAAAAAAAGCTACACAGTCTTCCACTCCTTGCCAATGTGAACAGCTTTGCTGAGTCCCTCAACACCATCTGTTTGGAAATCCAAAATTTCCTCCTCCATTCAGGTGCTGCACGTGGCAAATGCACTGTCCTGTCTGCCAAGCCATGAAACCATCTGGCTTCCACATTTAAAAAAAAAAAAAAAAAAAAAAAAAAAAAAAAAGGTTAAAGTGTCCAGCTTTGGCTGTTTGAATTATTATTTCTAAAAAGTTTTAATTTATTTTTAAATGTTTTGTTTGTAATAACTTTTAAAAGAGTCCTTCTACTATTTTAAACTCTTTTCTGTTCAGCAAATATTAGTCTCCTCTCCCTCTATGCACACACAACCTGTGTTAATATAAATGGATGCAAAGTGGCTGTGATGTTTATTTTCTCATTTCAGGGCCAACACTTTATATGCAGCAGAATATTGCTTAAGTCAACATGGGACTAGCAAGAGAGCACAGTGACTCTTTACTGCACTCTTAGCCATTAAAATCATGGTGTTTTGCTTCAGTTCCTTAGCAAGTACGACTTTCTTGTATGAAAAATTAGAAACCTCAAGTCATAGCATCTCAATTTTAAGTAATTTAAATTAAAACATGTTGGTTTAATCTCTGCTGCAAACACTAAACAACAATCTAGTTCTACCTAACTGGCACCACACAGAACTGGGAATATTTGTAATTCCAAAACAACAACAAAAGGTCTCAAACTCCTCCTTGTACTGTTGTTACATCAATTCTACCCAAAAGGCAGCAAAATTTGCAAATACATGCGTGCTTGGAAGGTCAACAGGAAAAGCAATTTCCTATGCCAGTGGTCTCAACCACAATGTTACTAAAAAAGGAGAAGCCAGTCTGAAGCATACAGAATGCAGACCTTACCTGGAATTTAAAAGGAAGCCAATGCATACGAGTATACAGACAAAAAGTTGAATGCAGAAATAGTTATTTCTTAAGTTTTCTTTTTTTTTTGGCACAACTTCCATATTAAAAACACAACAAAAATCTAATTTGAGTGCAACAGTGGCACAAGTAAACATGGACCATGCCCTGTCACAGGGCTACAATTTATAGAGCAAGGAATTTTGGGGCAATGCTGTTCTCTGGCTTTCCAGAAACAAAGATCCAAAGTGAATCCCTAACCTGCTTAGGGAAATCAGAAAAGATGACAAACACTTGAGAAAATGGGTATCACCTCCCACAGGTCTGGCTTCTCTCAGCAACCATCCCATGAAACTTACTCTGGACCAAACACCAAGCAACATGCCTTCATTAAAATCCCCATCCCTGCAGGGCACGTGATACTTAACCATAAAAAACAACTGTGATTAAGGAAAAAAAAAAAAAAAAAAACTGATCTGAGCATCAATTTTATTTGGAAAATGAAGAACTAGAACTGTTTTACTTCCTTGAAAAACATTCAAGGATTTGAGATCAGAACCAAAACTCCACAAAACATTTTAAAAAAAAAAAAAGGCAGCTAAATACAGACAGGAAGGAAAAAGCTCGGTGCTCTAAAGCAACAGTGTCCCTTTAAGATTTATCAAGACATTGACTTAAGAAATAAAAGCGAGCAAGGTGGATGAGGGGGAAAGACAGGAGCAGTACCTACTGACAGCTTACATTTCAGTGCCTCCTGGTGACAAGCAGCATTTGGGTAATCATTCTGCCCTTCCCGATGGGAGTTTAACATGCAGGCTAAGTGCACATGCTCAGAGATTGCTTAAATCACAGGCCAAGACAGTGCCAAATAAACCACCGTCTGCATCAAATTAATCCCCCATAAATCATAAGTAATCACACGACAGACCATAGCAAGTCCAGGGAGTCTGTACAGGAATTATTATGCATGTTCCAAACTGGGATGCATGGCAAAACCTGTATTTATGTGACAGACCATAACTCCTTTGGAGCTGGGACGGTGAATCAAATAAATACTGTGCATACCAGAAAAAGTGTAACATGTGCTAAAATACGTATCTACCTGGGCAAACAGTACACCAGTCCTAAATACGTATTTGCACAAACCTAAATACTTGTTTACCAAAGAGACAGGAACTGCTCCAAAGGCTTCTGCCAGAGCTCCGTTGTGCTGTAAATGCAAAGAACCAAGATTCTCAGACACTAACGCTCTCACCAGAGACAACCAGACAGGCTTCACCTGATTGGCACATCATACAAGTATCTTTTGGCAATTTCATCATATTTTAGCTTAAAATTGAAAAACCTGGAAAGCATTCATCATTGATACAAATATATGGTTTTATTTTGTTGCTCGTCACCATATTGTTACCTGTAAAAGTATCAACTTTGGGTGCGGAGGTGTGTGTGTGAAAAAATATATAAAAACCTGGAGTTTAAGAACAATTTGTTTCTGTATCCTCCTTCAGTCATTCATAAATTTTACAATATTCACTTTCAAGCCCTCTGTTAATTTCAGGACTAGAAGAGTCTTATGTAATAACCATCAGTAATGGCCATCAAGCACAAAAATACTGAAATACTATTGCTTACAAAGAACAGTAACTATGAACCTCCTTAACAAGAAAGTAAAGACAAAAATCTTGAAGAGGCCAGATGCTTGTGGAGTGATACTAAGGACTTCGTAACGTTACAAACCTCTGCACTGTATTCCCTAAAGGCAACTAGATTAAAATAGACATTTGCTTCTCCTCTTGCACAAGATTCAAGCTTTCAACCTCCACAAATTCAGCTGTCTACATCTATTTCAAAAGGCATAGTTAGAGGACGTCATCAATAGTTTCTCCATATTTATTAAGTCAGCCTTCATCAGAAAACCACAAACTGCAAAATTTAATTCTTACCACATCCTTGTGAGATGAAAATGTAAATGGTTTTCCTTTTTTCAGTAGTAACAACGCAGAAATTTTAATTATTTTGAGCACCCTAAATCAACTAACTATAGAAATCAGGAGTCCCAAAAGTATCCATCACCTAATCCTATCCACTGTACAGTATCTTTTGACCAAACATGCTTACTAACAGCAAAATATTCATATAAACACTGATCTTCTGTTTATAGTGCATTACCTCTGGAGTCACAACAGCAGGGGAAAAAAAAAAAAAAACCAAAAAGTACATCCCTACATCTACTTTTCAGCCAGCCCAAAGAAAAGTGACTATTCTGATCCTGGTTTGTGTTCCATTCCCCCTTCTCCTCTCCTAAAATCCATGCATTACGCCTGTGGAACATGCATACCACCATGGGGTACCTTCTTCCACACCCCCATCTCCCAGCACTTTCCACATCCCCTTGCCTTATTTGCTTCCACTTTTGCTTTGAGTCTACAGTATCTTAGCAGAAGATTTCATTATGAATTTGGTACTGAAAACAAACAAACAAACAAAAAAACCCCAAAACACCCACCACCCACCACCATGTACATTCACTGACAAAGAAACTGCATCGCCTCTGCATATTCTTGACACAAAACAACCAGGGACAGGAGAACTAATATCTAACACTAGATATATACAATACAAAAGTATCCATACATCCCATACACAACTATACTCCACTCCAAAAGAGCAAACATTTTTAAAACAGGGTGATCTGCTGAGGCCACAGTGCTATGTTCTGAACCAGCAGCTAGTTCATGGTCTCCTGTGAGTTAAAAATAGCATCTGGGCACAGCATTAGTCAGGAAAAAAAAAAAAAAAAAAAAAAGAAAAACCCTATTAAACTCACCTGGAAGGGGAGATCCATGGCACTGTTTCCAATCTGATTCACATTTGGCAGTGACCCGCCGTAGTACTGGCCACGACTCTGTCCCAGTTGCAAATATTGGGTTTTCTGCAGCTGTAACTAAAAGAAGAGGAGGAGGAAAATGTAAGGGCAACTCATTTATTTTTCAACTGTTTTAACCGACTCAACTTGACACCATGTCTGTTATCACTGAGAATGGACACCATCTATAAACAGCATGAATTCGACTTCTGCGAGTGAATGTCAACCTTCTCCACAAAGCACAGTTGGCCAACTGCCATGTTAGGTCTTGTGTGATAGTGTAAGGTGAGGGAAAAAAAAAATCAACTTCATAGTCACTGATCGTATTCAATTTCCAACAAATTACCACCACGTGAAACCACATGGTTCTTATGTCACCTGCTATTCTGAAAACCGTGACGTAAAAAACCCATGTCAGTCTGATCATGACTCTAGTATCAAAATTAACCAGCTGTTCATGTGTGTGAAATACAAATAAGAAAGTCATCTTAATTTAGTATATTGAGGATACTGTTTAACCAAACATTCAACCTTTTAGCAATCTAGGTAACAGAGATGCTATAGCAAGTTGTAGCTTTCCACCACTAAATAAGTAGTGTAGTTTCTTGCACCAGGAAAAGCCCTGTAGAAAGGGCAGAGACAGAGGTTTTTAAAGAAAACCCAACCAAAGAAAAAGACCAGCAAAGAATTCCTTCCTGAACAGGTAAACATGAAAATAAATGCGACAGTCTGCAAAGTTTCAGTAAATACGAGATAACACTCTTCAGTTCTGAATGACACCTCTCTACTAAAATATTCTAGTATGTTTTCCCATAGCTGTATACATTTCTGGTGTACAAAACAGTGTGTAGGAGAAAGTTTCTTTTCTACTCAAACGTCAACTTATTTTCATTGTCACTTCTGTCAGAAGACTATACTGTCTCAACAGCTAATTAGTAAGAGCTACCTTTCTCAATTTTTTAGTTTAGTAGTACCAATATTAAAAATAATTTCTCATTCAATTCTGTAATGTTCCTACTCAACACCTCTAGATTTAATACCACGCTGCCACTGAAGCCCTATTTTACACTGATAAAGCAGAATTTGCAATCACCTGAACACAACAATCCTGCTCCCAGGGATGCATCTTCCAACGACTCAAGAAACTACAACTAAGGCAGCAAAGAAATGAGCTTACATAAGTAGCATCCCCTCCCACTGTGGAGGAGTACATATTTTATAATGTATGTTGTTCCTCACTAGATTTCAAGTGGCTGTTTTTGCACACTGAAATGCAAGAACATTCCTAGATTGGTAGCAAAGAATTGTTTAAAGACTAAATGTTCAGATCTTGGACTACATGCAGGTTGGTTGCTAAGGTACTGTTGTGTGTACATAACAAATCTGGTTTAGTTTCATTCAAATAGATCCGAAAGCCTTCGCCTTGCAATGCCACAGTTTTGCAGAGCAAAGTTTGGAAAAGTACTAGAAAAAGCAGCATCCCCAAAACTGGATGTTTACACAGGTTTTTTTCTTTACACTTCCTTCAAGCAAAGGAAATGGCAGGATGGAAAGGAGTGGCCCTGCCTTTACAACTTTACCACAAAGGCCCTGAGGTTGAGCAAAGATGTTTCTAGTAAAGCAAAGGAAGAGCTAGCACGTGCCGTGTTGACAATGCGACCTATGCAGAGTCCTCTGATAAAACAGTAATAACCGGAGCAGGGATGCTGAGCGGTGTTGACAGTGAAGATACCACACTGCACACTGATAGCACCAAGATAGGACAGAGAGAAAAGGGACCAGTTTGCTTATATCACGCCGACACTTAGGGGTATATGTATTAAAATAGTCCCTGAATAGAGGCGGAGAAAACAAGATCACCCCAAGGAAAACAGTGCATGTATTCTTCCGACTTTAAAATTATCCCTAGGAAAGTAACTCAAATACCATTTATTCACAGAATCTCCCCTAGAAGCCACCAATTTCCAAATACATAGACAGCCAAAATTGTTATGCTTTAGCTGAGGGACCGAATTAATCCAAAACTTACAAGACGGCTCTTAGACATGAAACCTCTCTATGGAACAGGCACTCTCAAAAGCCTCAACTACTCAGGCAGGATACCAGTCACAAAGTGGCTGATGGTTTTTTTTTTTCTTAACAAAAGGGAAGATAAATCCCCTCAGCCCAAAGATTTATAAAATATTCAGTGTGCCCTATCAAATCATTCAAAAAGATCCCATCTAAAAAGCAGGAAAGCCCCCCCCCCTCCCCACTTTTCTTTTGACACGCAATTACAATCCAGTGCTCTCTAAGCAATACATGAAATTAGAGAAATGCTCTGCACTGGTATCACTTAATGAGTCACAGCCCCTCTAACTCATAGCTGCAGATCACTAAAAGCACAATATCAGAACTAGCTGTGCTTTTTGCCTGGCCCGTACATATGTTTTTGTTGTTAAAAAAAGGCTTGCTTGGGATTTGTGCCAAACATTGAAGTAACTATTTCAACAGGTGTGGGTTTCTTTTAAAGAACCTACTATAAGGCACCCAGGGAGGGGGGTGTTGCTTTATGATTTTTAATGTTTTGGCTTTCCCCAGTATATACCTACCTCAAAGCATAATGTAACAGGGAGGTCATGACCATTTGTCTTTCCACTGCAGTTAAACTTGGAAATGAGGAAACACAAGAGGTAGAGAACTCAAGCAGTTCTCAAAAATGAGCTTGTTAAATGGCTTTGCTGTAACATTAATTTTAGTAACACTACCTTCAATAAACACGTTTGGAGATCTGTGCCAAAAATAAGAAAACTGATTGCTTGTTATTGCTATCATATATCATTACACCAGCGTGTAGATCTGTATTTGTTCCTCTCTTCAGCCTCCTGCCTTTTAACAGCGAGTGGCCCCCAGACTACACGGTTTATTGGAGACTATCAACAACTGCCACTTGCAATCTATGAAGATCAAGTGCAAGCAGAGCAGACCGGTTTGCTGAGCACCTCACATCTCCAGCTTTTTAGCTCCTAAGAAATCATTTTTAAATACTGTGACGTTAGACCATACTGTCACGCCAACAGGAGATCTCAAGCAAAATCAGTTCAAGTTTTTCAAAGCAGAGGACCAGCAAAAACCCTGCAAATTTCACTGTTACACTTTGAGATAACTCTGGAATCTTGAGTCTTACTAAGGGGACCTGCGCATAAAGAAAAGTAGCACTAAAAATGAAAACAGACATCGCTTGCAACTAAAACGAACACTTCCTCGTTTTTCTGTACAACTACCTTGTGAGGTGAATTAAGTATATTGCACAATTTGGGGTTTGGGGATTAGGTTTGAAGGCGGGATTGTGGGGTTTTATTTTAAAAGGAAAAAAAAAGCCTTTTCTTAATAGAAAAATTCAGATTACTCTTAAAATGTTAACAAGTCTCATGACAACTCTAGCTTTATCTCGTGGGGTTAGATTCAATTAGTGGCAACTTGCTTTCTATATGAATTTAGATACTGACGTACAATAATGAATTACTTAGCGTTCACCAGATATATTAATTTCTTGAACCACGAGAACTTAGTTACTCTACATTACAGCTTTTCCAGTTATGTATTATGTGGCCAAGATAATAGCTCCTTGACAGTTGAAAATATTGCTAAATATTCCAGTTCTTTCCTGAGAAAGCTTTTGGTAAGGAAAAAGCTTTTGCTTGTTAAACCATTTTATTTCTGCTTGGCATTCTTGTTCAGAAGAAATGTTTCCCAAACGACAGATCCTAACTGAATCTGTAGTATTCCCTCCACCAGTATTTCTCTTATGTTACTCAAAGAAAAAAATGAAGACTTTAAGTTAAAATCCAATCTAATCGTTAAAAATCAAATACTTCTGCATAAGCAGAATAGCTGAAAATGCTCCCCAAATAAAAGGTTGACACACCGTTGATTCACCAGATTTTAAGTTATATTAAAACTAGTAAATTTCTGCAAAGGTGCAAGAGTAACAATCTGCAAGGCAGTAGCAGCATTTTTACAGCAAACAGGAAAGGAATCGTTACCTTTCCCTGTAGTAATTAGGAATTTGCAAGCAATTACATTCTTAATTCAGCTAACAGTCAAGTAATGTGACATGATCTTACTCTGGTTAATGGAACTGGACACACACAACTCTGGTAAGAAATCAAAAATATTAGATTTAACACAATTACTGACTTGCTATCAATGGAACATTCTTCCAGATACTAGCTTTTATGTGAACCCATTTATAGGCACTACCTCAATTTTTCCATTTAGATTGGGTTAAAGTTTGCTGGATATACAGCTGTGTTTGTACGCAGAGATGCAAGTTATACAATAAAAAAAAAGAAGAGGGAAACATATCCCTAAAAGCATATCCAGTTTTCCTACGGACTTTCTAAGTGTCCAAAATATGCAGATGCGAATCAAAGGAAGCATTTATTAAAATTCAACACTTCAACTTCTCTAAATTCTTCCCCCCAAAACTCTGGGCAAATTACAAACTTACGGACAGAACTTAACTGTAATCAAAGGGCAAATCAGACACTGAAATTGAGTCAATCAAAATCCACTATAACCATTTATTTTAAAATGCCCTTTTTCATACATAAAAATTTGATTCCCATAACTGTAATAAAAGGGTGGAGTGTCCGTTTGATAAAAAAAAAAAACCTAAGATATCTGATGAATACAGGAAGTAAGATTTCATGATAACTGTTCCTTCTGCTGGCTTGCAGTTTCCACACCAAGCTTTCTTATAAATTTTAGCCTTTCACTTTAGAAAGCTTTCTCTTTAGCATGTTGAGGCTAATGAGCAGCAAAATGAGTACAGATTAAAATTAGAAATGTATTATTGAAGCTTAATTGGAAATTAAATTATGTTTAAAGGATTATCTAGAAGTTTTAGAGACTGCATTATAGGTAAATCCTGTTGTTCAAATCAGTTTGAAGTTTCCCAGTTGGATACATCTGAAATTTCTCAGGAAGGCTTTCTCCTAAAGCAACCAGAGACAGGACCTGCCACAGAAAAGAATATACAGTTGCCTGGAGTTTTTAAACTGTCTGGGATTGATTTGGCATCCTCAATAATATGTCACTGCTATTTTCTGACCTCTCCCTAGGAACGAACTCACAGTCCAACTCTTGGTAGAAAGGTCTGCCTCAATGAAAAGGCACTTATATTCCTATTTTTGGCCTCTCTGCAGAAGAGCCAAAGATACACAGTAGAGACCAAGTGCCCTTTTATCGTCAGAACTGGACTTTTCAAGTTACACAGGTAGGGCACCAAGAGAGAAACTTTCCAAGTGTGCACACTCTGCTCTCCTGTGAGCAACCAGAAGGCAAAGAGTCTCCCAAACTACTAATCTGGCTTCTTTCTCCAACATGAAATTAAACACTAAGTCAAACAAACCCTCAAGACAAGTCAGTTACTCAGTGGAATCCCAGTGGAAGTATTTTCTTCAAAGGGAGATTTCTTCCCATTCACAATCCTCATGTTGATAAGAAAAGCAAATACAGTCTTAAAAAGAAAGACAAGTTAACATCAATTTAATGATTCACAGTTACTGCATTTAGATTTAGTGGCAATACAGCTGCTAGCTGAAAATCACCTAAATTACCCATCTAACTATTAAATTTAAGAAGTTCTTGACGTTTGTGTCCAAGTTACCAAAACCTATCCAACAACTGACTAACTGCTCTGACTACCAGAAGAGTTTGGCTCCTCCCTTCCCCTCAAACTAACCCTTTTCTGTTAATATTCTGAAGTTCATATTAGAATTGGAATTTTAAAAACTCTACACTTGCTACCCAACCAATTTTTAAAATTAATATACATCAAAATAACTTCTCATTTACTAAAACCACCCTCCATGAAAGCTGTCTAGAAATTATTTAATTAAATGAGGAAAAGATTCACAAATCAATAAAGGAGAATGCTGGTAAGCCAAGGAAAAGAAAATTTAAATGTTAGCCACAATTTCATTAATTATAGCAGGTATTCAGCTGCCAGTCCCTCTGTACATCAACAGACCCGGACAATCTCATTAAAGTCAAGAACCTAAAATTAATATCAATAATGAGAAGACACAGAAAGTTATTAGCAGAAAAAAAGGTTCATGAGCAACAGAGAATGTAGTTTTATAATACAACCAAGCAGATCACACCATGGAGAACACAGTCCCAGTGCTCTGGCTGCTTCTTCTTTCCCAGGGAAGCTGTATAACCTTGCCCCTCTCCTTGCACCAGAACTCTTACGACCTGAAAGAAATCTGGTTAAAGACGTTGAACTAGCAGAAAAAACTTTGTGGGTTAGCTTGGTTTCTCTTAACTTGCTCACCCCACAACCAGATGAATTTTTGATAGTAGAAGGAAAACAGGAGAGAACAGCGGGAGCCAACAAAAGGATGATTTCTTCAACATTCAGACTAACTCAGCTGTATGGTCCAATCTCACATTATGTTTCAGGGTGGCCTACTGAAGCTGATGTCTCAGCAAACCTCATCTTCACTCTCATGGAAGCTGGAAGGTATGAAAAGAATGAGTCAAGCGAATGACAAGAGAATGGGGCCTCATGTTACAGCAAGCCAGCATTTCTGTCCTCTCTCTGCTACCAAAGTTCCTCAAGACACTACATGAACAATTAAGGCCTTTTTCAGAGGCAATTGCTAATTTTCAGGTTACTCAACACAAAATATCGGGTGTCTGTCAGTTACCAATTGGGGTCTAAAGTACTACTTCTGGAATCAATTGGACCTGTGCTGTGAGTGTATAAAGCACTTTAAAAACTGAAGACCTGCTGTTGGGTCTTCCTCCTGAGTACCAAGTATATCAAAATGGACATTCATAGCATCAATTTCTTCTATTTTACTGCTCGCATCTTAGTTATCCTTCTATAAAATGAGAATAATCACACCACAAAAGTATTGTAAAGATTAAGTTGTTTTTGAACTACTCAGACTCCTTAACAGTGTAAGGCACGGAGCACTACCCTGGGGGTTTAATTATCCTATCAGCAAACCAAGTGCACTCTAAGGCCCAGAGCAATACACTGAACAATGTGGATAAATCAAGATATTTAACAGCCTCCCATTATCTATTTTTGTGCTGAAAGAGGCAGGGGTCTCCGTCTCACTAGGGGAGTGGGGAATAAATGATAAATTAATTAAAGACTATCATACTGCTCACGCAGAAGGAGATGAATGAAGATTGGAAAGACTTTTGGAACGCTTGACTTTTTAATCTATATAATGCTTTTACAGTGTGAGAGAAACTGAGAAGTTAATACTGACTGTTTTTCTAGTTCTATCAGGTTTTTGACAATTTATTGCAAATAATTAGAGACTTCAATAATGTTACAGATTAAAATCCACCTACACATATTATCTAATAGCTGAATAGGTGGCTAAAGAAGAGATGGATGTCTATTTGCAATTTTAGCCCTTTACTTTCATTTTCCAAGTAATTAAAAATTAGATGATGCAATCTAATAACATCAATACCTTCCCTTTCATCTGAGCATGTACCCACAGAAGTGTGTATATGACAGATGTTCCTCTTCAATCCAAAGAATGTCCTGATAGACAGGGAAATAAACCACACAATGTAAACCCGCTTCTTTTAAATTGTCTTTCAGAGCACCTAATGCTACTCTGCCTATTATAAAGAAAAAGGTGCAATATCAGGAAACTACAGTTCAAGCTCTTTTACCAAAGACACTGATTCTCTAGAAAAAGGCTTGACCACAGAGCTAGATAAAAAAATATCTAGAATTACACAGAAGGACGTAGTCTGCTATCAGCCTGTTAAAGCTAATGCATGCTGTAGGTATAAAAAGGGAACTCTGAAAACTGCGTTCCTCTCAAAATCAGAACACGTTTAACTGTGCCTGCTGCAAAGCAAGTGACACTGTTCTTTTGCTTCTGAATAATCAACCATTCATGGCAACAACGAAAAGCGAACACGGCACACAGAGTAATGCTGGAATAGAAAGAGAGTAGCTAGCTTCTTCACAACTCTTCCTGGCTAATGGAGACAGACTATACAGATTAATTTATCAAAGAAAAAGGAAAGAGAATCCCTTGCATTTCTCTCTCATTTGGGCTGTCACAATCAGGAAGAAACACCATCAAGCCAGATTTCTAAAGTAACTTATTTCCTGCAGTTTCAAGTACTGATCCAACAGCAGCAGCGGATCCAAATGCACAGCTGTTCCTCCCAGGAAGACTGGTAAAGGAAATGAAGTCTGAAGTTTAGAGGAAAGGTATAATCCACAGTGATAGCAGCTGCTCTGTCTGGGTCACTCGGGATTTAAAACATTCCATCATCAGCTTTATAACAAAATGTTTTGCAATGGTTTGGTTTTTTTTTTTTATTTTAGTATGTTTTTATTTTCATAAAAGTGAAGATTTTAACACTGGCTAGAAACAGACAAGTGCGGACAAGCCGAGCAGAAGTTTCCCTTGTTGCCTCTGCCAATCATATTTGGCCTTCTAATGCTATTAGCATCCTAGCGCAATAGATATTGCAGAGAAAAGTACTACCAAGCCAAAACAGGAAGCCAAATGTCTACTACAAACTAAGTGAAAATTACCACGAAAAAATCCAGACATATGGTATGAACTGGATTTGAACCCATGCTTTTAGAACTGCTACATCATTGTTTACTCTTCCATCACCATAACTGTCATTTAAGTCACTTTCAAGTATTTGTTCCATTATCACATCGACATGTCAGGACACAAACAGAAAAACTCTGCAGGCCAGCCAAATGCAGTCATTAGGAACAAAAATTCAAGAAAAGAAAAAAAATTCATTTTTGCTGCTTTCTTGTTTTTTTAGGGAAGGAATCTGTTGTAATATATTGGAATTTAGCAGCCACAAAAGAGCAACAGCTTTGTTTCTGCCACACTGAAACATTTCACAACCAACTCTTTACTCATAGCAGAGCTGCAAACACAAGGCCAGCACTGCACTTGATTTTTACCAGTGAATACCTATAGTACACTACCAAATACACTGCTGGAGGATTGAGGGTTTTCCCAATGCACTAAAATACCCACATTTTCTCAAGACTTCAGAAATTGACAACAAAACGGGAGGTGACATATTCAAGGACCAGAACCAAAGGGATTCTGCTACAGCCTGTGAGCATCCGAGCTCACATGAACTCAGTACTGGGTTCTGCACAGAGGGAAGGGGAAGCAGAATCCTCCCCCACTATTTGACAGGGCCAGAGCTTGAAATGAAACAGGACCTCTCTCCAGATGCCATGAAAAACAAACTGAGAATCAGAAGAAGGGGTTTTCATCATTAGAGTAGTGAAAACTGCTAGTCAGAGGAAAGGGGAAAGCAAGATAGCTAACTTAAGATTTTATAAACATGATTAAGCTCAAAGGTTACCTGATAGTATTACATATATGCTGCAGTTCCAGTTGCTTACCAGTAAAACCGCGAGGTCTCAAAGGGTGTGCATCTACTGAAACACCTGTGTGGGTCCCTTGCAGCTGCACAAAAGCCTCTACAAAATTAAGACAGTCCTGAATGATGCTGTGCTTTGAAAAGGAGAAAGATGATGATGGAATAAGTTCTTATCTCCAGTGCCTATGAGAATGCTAGTCATTTGAGGATGGTATTCCTATCAGTTTATTTTTGGGACTATCTGAAACCATTCAATTTTTGCAGCTAGCACGTCCATGAAGCAAAGAATTGCAAAGGCAAAGATCGCTTTCTCTCTGTTTCGAGATGCAGCTGTTATCATAGGTTATTCCTCATCAAAAAACCATCTTGGTCACCTGGCTGATTCATGTAGCGAAGAGCAGAGAACAGGAGAAAAAGCAAACCCAAAAAGATTAGACACAGCCCTAGCCCACACAGCTGAGGTGCAAAGTGTCACTACTATAAACCAACTTAAAATAAACTTCTCCCAACTGGTAACTGTAATACTGCTTTGCTAAAAGCATTACAGTCCAGTCAAATAAATTTCATTCATAAGAGCTGAGATATATATTGATCAGCAAAGCTTAAACACGAATCAGCTGAATCCCAGCCAACTAGCGATCACTGCACTTCTAGCAGTCCAAGAGAGCCAATTATTACTCATGAGTTCATGATGTTTTCTTCACCTTCCTGTTGAAGAGATTATTTAAGACCTCAAATCACTTAACTGGATTGTTTTGTCCTGTTATGAGTCATCTACAAATTCCAAGGCACCATTAGATTCTCCTTCAGGAGCTGCAACCAACTCCCCAGATTGCCTCAGCTATAAAATTGTGAGGAAACGGGGTTATAAAAATTACACACACACTCGGAACTCTACCCCCAGATGTCTTCTAGAATTCATGTGAAAGCGAAAAGATCTCACCCCCTAACATACATTTGCTATTTATAAACCACCCCAAATCCACATTACACTCCAAATCAAAAATCCTTTTTCTTGTGAACCCAAAGAGAACACACCAGAATGTTTAACTTTTCTGGAGAAAGAGGGAGGGGAGAGGGAAGAAGGTAGTAGCATTTAATGCTGCAACTGGTTTTTTATTATTTACTTCTGGTTTACACCACAAGAACTTTGAACACCCGCACTTCTTTACATATTAGCTGCATTTAACTTTCTCCAAAAAATGAACTAATATGAACTACTTGATGTTTTGGGGTTTGAGAGTGAAGGATCAGTAAGAACACACCTTGCACAATTTGAATAAATAAATAAAGTAATAATAATAAATTTTAGTGCACAGGCTGTCACTGTGTTTAAAAACACTTTGCTATTTCTGGTGAACAAAGGTTTACTGTTTAAAACTTAACAGTCACAACTGAGTAGCAAGTAAAAACAGGATACAGCACAACTACAGACTTAAAATAGTGACTATTCTTCAGAGTTCTGCTCTATCACTGGGCAGAGCGCCAAGCTAAGCTACAATATGAACCAAACCTGATTTGCACTGCTTTTAAAAACAAACCAGATCCCATGTCAGTTCTGCAAATGCCACCCTTCTTTTCTGAAACGGTTTCAAAAAAAAAAAAAAAAGCAGGCATGTATGTTGCTGATAATTCAGTATAATACATCAGAGAGGACTCATACTTGAAGCTCATTGATTATTTGATATCCAGAAGGCAAAGAAGGTAAAATCTAGTGTGATGCTCTCAAAATCTATTTATTTTAATGATCATTATTAGCTAACAATGTACTTTTAAAGCAAATTCTCATTCTGAGCAGGCCAACATATCTTTTTGCTGGTTGATGGACGACACTTCAGAGAACAACGCAGAATGAGCGCCCAGTCTAAAAAAAAAAAGTTCCTGAACTATCCCCATTCCTCCTATTGAAATGTCTCAGAAAAGATGAAATAAAAGCAGAGATGCCCTCATTAAGCAAGATAAAAATAGCTTTTATGTTCCATTTTTTATTTTTAGCTAAAGAATGAAAATGCAGTTATGTAACCCTACAAGTTTCATAAATTAGGAGACAAGCAGGGCATGTTTGCACTCTTTGGAGTTTATTAGCTATCAGGAGAGCACCTAACTCTGCACTGATAGTAGCCACAAGCACGGCTGGTTCAGTTAGAAAACTTATTGGTACAGAATAAATGTGCGATTTAGCTGCTGCCGAGGCTCACGTTGGTTCACATGCAGAGAAAGCCATTTCATGATCACCTTCAGTCCGTGATACCAAGATAACACTTCACCAGTCCCCAAAACCACCATGGCTTTTGCAGCATGTTCTTCCCTCCAACAATTCCTCCCACTGCAGCTCAACCTTAAGCCTTCCTATTACAGCCCAAGAAACTGTTTGTAGCTCTTAAGATAAGGCATCAGACAATTCTCTAGGTATTAAAAATATCTGCCATTAGGGTCAAAATTCTTCAAATGCAAAAGGCTTGTACAGTGTAATCATTTCACTGCACAAAAGAAAAATCTAATTACAATGAGAAGGTCAATAAGACGTTTGAATCTGAGTAGGCTGGTGGGAACTTGTGTAATATTTAAGATATTATTTTTGCTCTTCCCTCACCAGTGGAGAAATGCCACAGAGGTGGCGAGGGGGAACAGGGTCTCATGAAATTGTGATTAGAAGACTGCAACGAGGACAATCCTTGTCCATTGCTTGTACAGACAGAACAAGGAGAAACCCGGTAACACCACTCCAATAATTGGTGGCTGCTGAATGGATGCCATGAATACAATCTACGTTAGACTTTGCAAGGAAAGAAAAAGGTGAAAAGTCAGTGTATTAAACAATCACTGTCTTCCCTTTTGCCACTGAGGATGGTTTTTTTTCCCCTTAATCCAGTTTACGGATTTCAAAACACCACTTAAGGACTCCAGAGCTAGAAAAATCTTCTGCACAGCTTCACATTGCAACAAGACGCTGCTTCCACAACAGGTCTAAAGAGGCACCAATGTACACAAAGGTCACAAATAACTGATATACACTCTCTGAGTTGAGAACTATCACCATTTGCCTGAAAATACATGTATTTTGGAAAATCAACTCAAACTCCCTCCCTTTTGAGACTTCGGCCATCCAAGGAAAATAGTCCTAACATGAATAGTAATAGTTGGGTATCAAAATGAATTGAAAATTCATCTAACAGAACTGCAGTATGCCATTAACGCATCTTACTACTATGTAGTGATAAGTAACCATACTAAAAAACACAAGCAAGTAGCCCAGCAGGGATATCACAGAGGCTATTTTCCCAGTCGTCAAGAAATGTGATAGACCAAGCAGGCAAGAAAGTAAAATACACATTGAGAAAAACTGCCTGTAATATACAGACTTTTAGACACAGATCATGAAGTGCTGTAGAATTATTAAAGCCTAAAGCCAGAACACATCATTTCATTCTCCTCTACTTCATTATTTAAGACCCACTTTTTGTGGGTATGCGTTGTCGTTGTTTTATTGCAAAGAATTGTTCTGGTACAAGGGGAAGAATTTTCAGTTCCCAAGAAATAATTTGCAAAACAAGACTAGATTATCAACACTCAGTTACAACTTTATAATTTATAAAGTACCAATGAGATCATACAAAAACATCCTTGGTTAACAAATAGGCACTTTTGCAATGCTCATTTGGCTCAACAAGTACTAATGGAGATCTTGACAGAAATCTGATTCCTGGGTATCACTTACACAGCACTAAACATGCTATGCAAATCATCTAAAACAAATCAGAGCTACGTTTTAACTATTAACTCCTACACACTATCAGATACACTGATCTTAGCTAATGAGTTAGTAAAGATTCACCAGTTTGGCTACCACATCAAGTTTACACCAAAGCCTTTGGGACTGCATTTGTTTATCAAAACGCAAGTAGTTTAAACCAAAAGACAAAAAGGGAAGCAGCACTGAGGTCACAACTGGTCACCGTCACAAAATGTACACTGCTGCAAGTTTATGTTCACAAAAAGTCTACCAGATTTAGACAGTTTGCTTCTTTTCACCCACTTACTCCAATCCTGTCAGCTACCACGTACCCTCGACTACAAAGCAACAGCTGCTCCAGCACATCTACAAAAACACTGGGGTAAAATTCCAGCCATCACAACCAGAAATGTTATTTTAAAAAAGAAAAGCTTCTTTTTTTTTTTTTTTTTTAAGATACAGTATTACATTTGCTGAAAAGTGCCCTGAAGTATACTTGAGTTTCAGATTCTACATTAGGTACGGAAACATTAATGCCAGCATGGAACATACCATTAGAGACTGATCAATGCTGTCGGGGAGATTGACAAAACCACTATAACGCAGCCCAAGAAAATGCTCCTTTGCAATTAGAGACAGGTTATAGAAACCAAAGACAAATATTTAGCATTTAAGACATTTTGTTTAAATCCCTATTGGTCATTTTCGAGAACATGCCTACTTTTTGCCAAATTAGTATCTTATTACCACTACAATGAAAGTGCCTAGAAATACTTTACAATTTCTTCCAGAACAACTTACACGTCTGGTCAGAGCAGAAAACTGCAGAGGCTAAAGCTCACCTCAAAGAAAACCCAAACCCATCAGTTTGATTTAATATGGTTGAGCCCTGATGCAACCCACTGCACGGCCATGCCGGAGCTTGCACTAACACGGCACTGGGCAGCCGCAGGAGTGAAAAATTACAGGAGCTTAAAAGCGCACAATGCTGCTGCCTCAGCAAAGAATCAGGGTCTTGATCTTGATAAGGTACGGTAAATGCTTCATAATTAAAATCAATGACATCGATAAATTGATTATAAAACTGAAAAAAAAAATGGTTAATACTAGAAGTAAGCAGTTTGATGAACAGCAAATTACAATAAACATTGTTTCCAAATCAGGACAGGTAATCCAAGATGGCTAGAAAAACACAAACGCCATTTACACGATAAAAAAGATAAAATAAAAGGTCATCTGACTGAGAAACCGAACTACAGTTAAAAATGGTTTTCAACACCACATCCTTATACACAATCACATTATGGGCTTCCCAGGGCTTAAGGGTTTCCTCCCCTCCTTTTGTTTGGGTTTTTTTTTTCCACTGTGTGAAGAACAGCTCTTTTCTGTTTCATTTAACAGGTACTGAAGAAAGTTGGCATCTAGGCCACATGGCTACTAATATAATTTCTCACTACAACATATTCTTGAAAAATACTTTAAGTGAATGATTCCTGTTGTACTGTTTTGTGGTTTAATGCTTTACTTACACAGAGAACGCTCATCTACCTCTGCCCTTCTACTGATGCCAGCACATAATTCAGATTAACACACCATCAACTCCTCCCGCTGACTGATGTTTTTGCCACGTCTGTAACTTCTACAGGAGGTTTGTAGCTCCTATATTCGCAACTATAACTCAAAGTCATCAAAACTACAAACTTCAATTTGTAAATACAAGACCAAGAAAAACACTATCCACACCTAAAACTTTTCAGGATCTTAACTACAGGCAAAGGTCACCTCCGCAAAACTGGCTTTGCAGCTCGGTAATTCTCTTCGAGGGAAAACCCCAAATCACCCTCAAAGAGTTGGAAGAGCTGACTGTACATAACCTCGAGAACGTATTCTCTTACTAAATGAGTAGCTTCTATAAATGCAAATTACTGCAAATGCTCTCCACCACTGAAGCTAAAGAAAACTGAAATGCAGCACACTGAGCCGAGTTCCACATGTTCATCCTGTGAATTACAATTAATACATTGAAATACAGCGGTTATACAATCACAGTTTCACATGCCTACAGATCCTTCATAGCTTTGCTACCTCATTAAAACAGACGGACTTGGCCACTGCACAGAAAAATACTTTGTCTGAGAGCTGAAGCAAGCAGCTATAAGGCATGGTGATGATGGAATAATAATTTAAAAAGTCATTGTCTCCTTAAAAAAAAAAAAACACAACAAAAACCTGACTGGGTTTACCAGAAGAAACATTACACTGCTAACTGAAGTATGTGAGTTCTCCAGCATGGCATATCAGAAGCTGACTCGCATGTTTACCTTGGACAGCTCAGATGAATTAAGGAAAGCCGAGCGTTGCACAAGAACAGAGATTCTTTGTGCCCCTGTGGGTAGCTCACCTCTGCATTTTCACTTTCTGATTTACAATAATTCTTTCAAAGAACTAATGACACTGCACCATTATTTCAGCACATTCAATGCAGTTACTCGCCCAGCCTGCGTTTGTCAAAAGAGCGATGATGCCCACAGCCCGTGGTACAGATGCTGCAACGAGGGGAGCGTATTTGGCGGTACGGAAACCAACTGACTTGGTTCTGTGTCCTGCCTCATCAGAGGATTCAGAGGAAGATCACAGATGAAGGCTAAGCGACCTATTTCTTGGTCTGCAAATGTGCAAATTCTGGGTCCAAATCCCATATCTGGGAAAGTAACAAAGAAGAAAAACACTGTCTAGAGCTTGAAAAATTAACATTTCTGTTCTGAAAGAAACTCATGATACTATTAACTTGAACAAAACTACTTCCAGCTGAAAGCATTAATCTCTGCACTTGGAGGGCTTAGTCCTGATTTTGATGCATTTCTTTAATATCTTTCAGACATTCAAAAATACTAGTACATAGTCAGGAATTTCTCTTTTATCAAATTATTTAATAAAAACATGCTGAAGACATTAGGAAACATTGAGACACTGTATCATCATCATCATTAGCGTTTCTCATTTTTAAAACCACAGATTAGCATTCCTGATTTAACTAAGCTTTTAAATACTCTTTTGCATACTATCTACATCGAACGATGATCTGTGAATGTACAAAGAGACATTTTGATCTCTTCCGCAGCCAGTAAGAACACGTAAATGAGTGACTGTCTCATACGCAAGTACAAATTTTGTTACAGGGAGGTGTGTGCCTGTGTATGTGTTTTACACACATGCGAATACCAACTATGGGGTTTTCACTTGATTTTTATTTAATTGCACTTCAGTCAAATGGCCATCTATGGGTAGCTATGCCATTACAATATATTCCACTTGAAAAAATTAAACTACAACAGGATCTTTGTATTAATAATATTCAGGTTTAAAATATAAACACCAACTTTTTACTTCACATAGTTTTCAAGAACTCAAAGAAGCAACGCAGGCACACAAAACTTTTGGTAACACCTAGAAAATATGCAAGCAAACCCTGTCATGGCACCATCATACGGATTGACAAAACATTGAATTATGTACTTGGGAACACAGAAAATAAGTTTCGTGTCACTGAGGAATACAGGTTATTACTAAAGATCCTCTTTTTGAGGAGTGCTGTTACTAGTAGGTCACCGAGGCACCTTCTGCAGGTTGCCTGCATGGGGGGCTTTGTGTGCAGGAAAAGACTGTATAAGCGGTGCTGGAATTTTGCAAAATGTTTCCAAACATCACCATTAACCTGGGTTTTCTTCCCTGTTTTGACTCCAGTAACATTAACATCAGCACAGCCCTCCAGGCAGGTGGGGCTGGGAGATGGCACTGGCTGGCAGGTTTCTGGAGTTAGGGGGTTGGGGGGGGGGGGGTTTTTTTTTTTTTTTTTTTTTAAGGTAAAACTGCAAGGTCCATAAGAGGGAGCTCAAACACAGCTCCAGCTGACATCCCTCAAAACTAAGTGACTTTAACAATGTATATTAAAAAAACAATCCTGGAAACCTGAGACCATCTCCAACTGAACAAGAACCACCTTTAAAATGCAGGTCACAAGCTATGCCCAAATTTTCTTTAAAAAATAATCTTAGGTTCTCTAGCATTTGAAGAGCCATACATTGAAGAGTTCAGCACTGTCTGTGTTATCCTGCACGTTAATGTTTTGTTAATTACAATTTTAAAGGGCAGTGACAGCCTTGTATGAGTAAACACATGCAATGCAGCAAGCACCACGGGGCTGTGTTACAACAGAAATTGAGAGTAGGCCCTGGTAAACAACCTGTCCCTAAAACACAGAAACCAGTGCAGTTCTAAAATTTCATGCTTCACATAAAAAAAGGAAAGGAGCAGAACCACAAGCAAAATACAGGAGTCAATGTCACACAGGAAAAAAAACCCTCCCCCTCCTCTCACCCACTTTGTTACTATGGGACTCGCAGAAATCTCTGGATTATAAACACGAAGGTCCCACTCACAAGACAATTAAGCAGCTCCAGTGCTTCTATCGGCCACCCACCTCCATGACTCTTCACAAGGTCTGCGTCTCCCAGAAAAGCTAAAATGCATTCTTGAATTTGCCAGCTGAAAGACAGGACTTTGTTGCTCCTGAGAATAGGGGAACACTTTTGAAACCAAAGCAATTTATTTTTTCAAAGGAATTCTTTTTTTCCGCAACTGAATGGTGAGGGCAGTAGAGAAAGAAGGAGTTAATATCATGCTGTGTTTTGTCCCGGGCAAGAAAGATGTATCATAACTTTAAAATCTCAGATGGTCTGAACAGCACAAATAGGTGGAAGATTACCAAGTCAGAAAGTAAGCTCAGAAACGGCATGTCTACGCACAAGAAATGGTGGAACAGTAGTTCCCTGCCTCTGCTATGACCAGTAACTAACAATAAAACAGACAAGATGGTAAACATTGCAAAAAGACAATTACTAATAATGAAAAGGCAACAGAAATTTTGGGCTGCTTCCACAAACTGAGTAACGCGTTTTCAAACTGACAGCAAAGTATTGGTTGCCAAATGAAAATGAGAGCAAACAGCAAAGTTGTGCTTAACCCCTTTTTGCTTTTATACTGCATTTTAAACACAGATGAAATCATGGAATTTAGAAGAAAAAGTCTACAAAGAAGACATTTTACTCAGCTATTTGGTCAGTGTTTCCATCACTTCAGTACCCAGAATCCTCAGACAACTTATTCATCTTGGGTCCTTTTCTCAATACCAGGTTCGTGAAAATAAGATGGGTTTTCATCTGCAAAACCTGGGTTAGGAACACTCAGATTGGGGAGAAACGGAATTAGGATTCCGACTTATCTTGCGGAAGGTGAATGCTAAACATAAGAGTTAACTGAAGGACAACCTGTAATTGCAGACTTCAAGAACTCTCAAGAATACCCAACTCTCAAGTGGCAGCCAAGGACTGACCACCAAAATGCAAAATCCCGGGATACTGAGCTACACAGGCATGACAGAGGTGCAAGAAACAAGATGACTCCAGCAACTGCAAACATCTCTAAATTGCCCTCACTCTGCTCTCCTCTCAGTTAACTCAAACAGCATCCTCTATGAAACATCAACAAATAGTTTAGCAAGAACAAAGCTTCGGCCTCACACCTTCCCAAGCAGGAGCTGACAGAAGCAGCATGCTTTTCTTCTCCATCTGACCAGCAGCAGCACCAATTCAAAACAAGTATTTACCCTATCCTGACACAGAGGAATAAAAGGAAACATTTCACTGCAAATCCAACTGTATGTTCTCTTGTTCCCATTCCTGCAAAGGTTCAGCCACAAACAAGACCTTAAATTTTCTTTAAACAGTTAAGAGAAAAACAAAAATGTTGACACAAGCAGGTGAGACAAGAACCACACGGAAAAGCTCTGACATCCCTATATCTAAACCAGAAAAGGCATCTGATGTTCGGAAAGCGCATTCGTTACACCGTTAATTTCTGCTGACGGGCTTTGCAGAGATATCAGAAGCCAGGGAGGATTTTTGGAAGTGCAGCAATTTGCACCTACGACAACTGGAGTACAGCAGGAACAACATTAGTGACACCAAGTCCGGCACCTCCGGCCGGGTCTCTGCACGCCCATGGGTGCTCTGTGCCCCCACGGCCCTGCAGCTGGGGGGGTGTGGGAGGGGAACCACGGTGTTACCTGCCAGCGGCTTGGGGCAGGAGCCTGCCCTGCCCGGGGGATGCTCCGCAGGGCCCTGAGGGAAGCGCTGCTCCTTAGGCAGGCAGGTGTAAGGCTGGGGACCCCCCCAATCTGGGCCTGTCCCAGGGGGAGGAACTGGGACCCCCCCTCACAGAGCCTGGTGAAGGAATCGGGGGGACCTGCAACCCCTCAGACCCAGCTCTGTCCCAGCAGGAGGAACTGGGACCCCTCGCCTCAGACCCTGGTGAAGGAATCGGGGACAACCCCCCCCCTCAGACCCGGGCCTGTCCTGGGGTGAGGAACCGGGACCCCCCCCTCAGACCCTGGTGAAGGAATCGGGACCCCCCTCCCCCTTCAGACCCGGACCCGTGCCGGGGTGAGGAACTGGCTGTCCCCCCCCCTCAGACCCGGGGCCTGTCCCGTGGTGAGGAACCGGGGACCCCCCCTCAGACTCGTCCCAGGGGAGAGGGGCCCCCCCCGCGCCACCCCACCACAAAGGAGACCCCACACAGCCGGACCCGCTCCCGCGGCGACCTGAGGGGGGGGGGGGCTGCCCCGGGGCAGAGTCGTCTATGTCGTGTGTCCCCCCCCAAACGGGGGGACCGGGGCCTCCCCCCGCGCCAGGCCCT